>NW_028142924.1:0-600000 GCF_977018435.1 Lepisma saccharinum
GTACAAAACAAGAGATTGGAGACATCAAGATTTTGGACGAATTTTTTAAGAATTCTCAAATTTTCAGAAAGGAGGTTCCATATAAGGTCAAAAACTACATACTCAGATCTTCACCAAACTTTGCAGGGATACTTTGGATGTCAAGACACGTGGAAAAAACGTACAAAACAAGAGATTGGGGTCATCAAGATTTTGGACGAATTTTTTAAGAATTTTCAAATTTTCAGATGGGAGGTTCAATATAAGGTCAAAAACTACATACTCAGATCTTCACCAAACTTTGCATGGATACATTGGATGTCAAGACACGTGGAAAAAACATACAAAACATAGGATTCGGAACATCAAGATTTTGGTCGAATTTTTTAAGAATTTTCAAATTTTCAGATAGGAGGTTCCATATAAGGTCAAAAACTACATACTCAGATCTTCACCAAACTTTGCAGGGATACATTTAATGTCAAGACACGTGGAAAAAACGTACAAAACAAGAGATTGGAGACATCAAGATTTTCGACGAATTTTTTAAGAATTTTCAAATTTTCAGAAAGGATGTTCCAGATAAGGTCAAAAACGACATACTCAGATCTTCACCAAACTTTGCAGGGATACATTGGAGGTCGAGACACGTGGAAAAAACGTACAAAACAAGAGATTGGAGACATCAAGATTTTGGACGAATTTTTGAAGAATTTTCAAATTTTCTGATAGGAGGTCCCAGATAAGGTCAAAAACTACATACTCAGATCTCCACCAAACATTGCAGGGATACATTGGATGTCAAGACACGTGGAAAAAACGTACAAAACAAGAGATTGGAGACATCAAGATTTTCGACGAATTTTTGAAGAATTTTCAAATTTTCAGATAGGAGGTTCCAGATAAGGTCAAAAACTACATACTCAGATCTTCACCAAACGTTGCAGGGATACTTTGCATGTCAAGACACGTGGAAAAAACGTACAAAACAAGAGATTGGAGACATCAAGGTTTTCGACGAATTTTTTAAGAATTTTCAAATTTTCAGATGGGAGGTTCCAGATAAGGTCAAAAACGACATACTCAGATCTTCACCAAACTTTGCATGGATACATTGGATGTCAAGACACGTGGAAAAAACGTACAAAACAAGAGATTGGGGTCATCAAGATTTTGCACGGATTTTTTAAGAATTTTCAAATTTTCAGATGGGAGGTTCCAGATAAGGTCAAAAACGACATACTCAGATCTTCACCAAACTTTGCATGGATACATTGGATGTCAAGACACGTGGAAAAAACGTACAAAACAAGAGATTGGAGACATCAAGATTTTGGACGAATTTTTTAAGAATTCTCAAATTTTCAGAAAGGAGGTTCCATATAAGGTCAAAAACTACATACTCAGATCTTCACCAAACTTTGCAGGGATACTTTGGATGTCAAGACACGTGGAAAAAACGTACAAAACAAGAGATTGGAGACATCAAGATTTTGGACGAATTTTTTAAGAATTTTCAAATTTTTAGATAGGAGGTTCCAGATAAGGTCAAAAACTACATACTCAGATCTTCACCAAACTTTGCAGGGATACATTGGATGTCAAGACACGTGGAAAAAACGTACAAAACAAGAGATTGGGGTCATCAAGATTTTGGACGGATTTTTTAGGAATTTTCAAATTTTCAGATGGGAGGTTCCAGATAAAGTCAAAAACTACATACTCAGATCTTCACCAAACATTGCAGGGATACATTGGATGTCAAGACACGTGGAAAAAACGTACAAAACAAGAGATTGGAGACATCAAAATTTTGGACGAATTTTTTAAGAATTTTCAAATTTTCAGATAGGAGGTTCCAGATGAGGTCAAAAACTACATACTCAGATCTTCACCAAACTTTGCAGGAATACTTTGCATGTCAAGACACGTGGAAAAAACGTACAAAACAAGAGATCGGAGACATCAAGATTTTCGACGAATTTTTTAAGAATTTTCAAATTTTCAGATGGGAGGTTCCAGATAAGGTCAAAAACGACATACTCAGATCTTCACCAAACTTTGCATGGATACATTGGATGTCAAGACACGTGGAAAAAACATACAAAACATAGGATTGGTGACATCAAGATTTTGGACGAATTTTTTAAGAATTTTCAAATTTTCAGATAGGAGGTTCCATATAAGGTCAAAAACTACATACTCAGATCTTCACCAAACTTTGCAGGGATACATTGGAGGTCGAGACACGTGGAAAAAAAGTACAAAACAAGAGATTGGGGTCATCAAGATTTTGGACGGATTTTTTAGGAATTTTCAAATTTTCAGATGGGAGGTTCCAGATAAGGTCAAAAACTACATACTCAGATCTTCACCAAACATTGCAGGGATACATTGGATGTCAAGACACGTGGAAAAAACGTACAAAACAAGAGATTGGAGACATCAAGATTTTGGACGATTTTTTTAAGAATTTTCAAATTTTCAGATAGGAGGTTCCAGATGAGGTCAAAAACTACATACTCAGATCTTCACCAAACTTTGCAGGAATACTTTGCATGTCAAGACACGTGGAAAAAACGTACAAAACAAGAGATCGGAGACATCAAGATTTTCGACGAATTTTTTAAGAATTTTCAAATTTTCAGATGGGAGGTTCCAGATAAGGTCAAAAACGACATACTCAGATCTTCACCAAACTTTGCAGGGATCCATTGGATGTCAAGACACGTGGAAAAAACATACAAAACATAGGATTGGTGACATCAAGATTTTGGACGAATTTTTTAAGAATTTTCAAATTTTCAGATAGGAGGTTCCATATAAGGTCAAAAACTACATACTCAGATCTTCACCAAACTTTGCAGGGATACATTGGAGGTCGAGACACGTGGAAAAAAAGTACAAAACAAGAGATTGGGGTCATCAAGATTTTGGACGGATTTTTTAGGAATTTTCAAATTTTCAGATGGGAGGTTCCAGATAAGGTCAAAAACTACATACTCAGATCTTCACCAAACATTGCAGGGATACATTGGATGTCAAGACACGTGGAAAAAACGTACAAAACAAGAGATTGGAGACATCAAGATTTTGGACGAATTTTTTAAGAATTTTCAAATTTTCAGATAGGAGGTTCCAGATGAGGTCAAAAACTACATACTCAGATCTTCACCAAACTTTGCAGGAATACTTTGCATGTCAAGACACGTGGAAAAAACGTACAAAACAAGAGATCGGAGACATCAAGATTTTCGACGAATTTTTTAAGAATTTTCAAATTTTCAGATGGGAGGTTCCAGATAAGGTCAAAAACGACATACTCAGATCTTCACCAAACTTTGCAGGGATCCATTGGAGGTCGAGACACGTGGAAAAAACGTACAAAACAAGAGATTGGAGACATCAAGATTTTGGACGAATTTTTTAAGAATTTTCAAATTTTCAGATAGGAGGTTCCATATAAGGTCAAAAACTACATACTCAGATCTTCACCAAACTTTGCAGGGATACTTTGGATGTCAAGACACGTGGAAAAAACGTACAAAACAAGAGATTGGAGACATCAAGATTTTGGACGAATTTTTTAAGAATTTTCAAATTTTCAGATAGGAGGTTCCAGATAAGGTCAAAAACTACATACTCAGATCTTCACCAAACTTTGCAGGGATACATTGGATGTCAAGACACGTGGAAAAAACGTACAAAACAAGAGATTGGGGTCATCAAGATTTTGGACGGATTTTTTAGGAATTTTCAAATTTTCAGATGGGAGGTTCCAGATAAGGTCAAAAACTACATACTCAGATCTTCACCAAACATTGCAGGGATACATTGGATGTCAAGACACGTGGAAAAAACGTACAAAACAAGAGATTGGAGACATCAAGATTTTGGACGAATTTTTTAAGAATTTTCAAATTTTCAGATAGGAGGTTCCATATAAGGTCAAAAACTACATACTCAGATCTTCACCAAACTTTGCAGGGATACATTGGATGTCAAGACACGTGGAAAAAACGTACAAAACAAGAGATTGGAGACATCAAGATTTTGGACGAATTTTTTAAGAATTCTCAAATTTTCAGAAAGGAGGTTCCATATAAGGTCAAAAACTACATACTCAGATCTTCACCAAACTTTGCAGGGATACTTTGGATGTCAAGACACGTGGAAAAAACGTACAAAACAAGAGATTGGAGACATCAAGATTTTGGACGAATTTTTTAAGAATTTTCAAATTTTCAGATAGGAGGTTCCAGATAAGGTCAAAAACTACATACTCAGATCTTCACCAAACTTTGCAGGGATACATTGGATGTCAAGACACGTGGAAAAAACGTACAAAACAAGAGATTGGGGTCATCAAGATTTTGGACGGATTTTTTAGGAATTTTCAAATTTTCAGATGGGAGGTTCCAGATAAGGTCAAAAACTACATACTCAGATCTTCACCAAACATTGCTAGGATACATTGGATGTCAAGACACGTGGAAAAAACGTACAAAACAAGAGATTGGAGACATCAAAATTTTGGACGAATTTTTTAAGAATTTTCAAATTTTCAGATAGGAGGTTCCAGATGAGGTCAAAAACTACATACTCAGATCTTCACCAAACATTGCAGGAATACTTTGCATGTCAAGACACGTGGAAAAAACGTACAAAACAAGAGATCGGAGACATCAAGATTTTCGACGAATTTTTTAAGAATTTTCAAATTTTCAGATGGGAGGTTCCAGATAAGGTCAAAAACGACATACTCAGATCTTCACCAAACTTTGCATGGATACATTGGATGTCAAGACACGTGGAAAAAACATACAAAACATAGGATTGGTGACATCAAGATTTTGGACGAATTTTTTAAGAATTTTCAAATTTTCAGATAGGAGGTTCCATATAAGGTCAAAAACTACATACTCAGATCTTCACCAAACTTTGCAGGGATACATTGGATGTCAAGACACGTGGAAAAAACGTACAAAACAAGAGATTGGAGACATCAAGATTTTCGACGAATTTTTTAAGAATTTTCAAATTTTCAGAAAGGATGTTCCAGATAAGGTCAAAAACGACATACTCAGATCTTCACCAAACTTTGCAGGGATCCATTGGAGGTCGAGACACGTGGAAAAAACGTACAAAACAAGAGATTGGAGACATCAAGATTTTGGACGAATTTTTGAAGAATTTTCAAATTTTCAGATAGGAGGTTCCAGATAAGGTCTAAAACTACATACTCAGATCTCCACCAAACATTGCAGGAATACATTGGATGTCAAGACACGTGGAAAAAACGTACAAAACAAGAGATTGGAGACATCAAGATTTTCGACGAATTTTTGAAGAATTTTCAAATTTTCAGATAGGAGGTTCCAGATAAGGTCAAAAACTACATACTCAGATCTTCACCAAACGTTGCAGGGATACTTTGCATGTCAAGACACGTGGAAAAAACGTACAAAACAAGAGATTGGAGACATCAAGATTTTCGACGAATTTTTTAAGAATTTTCAAATTTTCAGATGGGAGGTTCCAGATAAGGTCAAAAACGACATACTCAGATCTTCACCAAACTTTGCAGGGATACATTGGATGTCAAGACACGTGGAAAAAACGTACAAAACAAGAGATTGGAGACATCAAGATTTTGGACGAATTTTTTAAGAATTCTCAAATTTTCAGAAAGGAGTTTCCATATAAGGTCAAAAACTACATACTCAGATCTTCACCAAACTTTGCATGGATACATTATGTGTCAAGACACGTGGAAAAAACGTACAAAACAAAAGATTGGAGACATCAAGATTTTGGTCGAATTTTTTAAGAATTTTCAAATTTTCAGATGGGAGGTTCCAGATAAGGTCAAAAACTACATACTCAGATCTTCACCAAACTTTGCAGGGATACATTGGATGTCAAGACACGTGGAAAAAACGTACAAAAAAGAGATTGGAGACATCAAGATTTTGGACGAATTTTTTAACAATTTTCAAATTTTCAGAAAGGATGTTCCAGATAAGGTCAAAAACGACATACTCAGATCTTCACCAAACTTTGCAGGGATACATTGGATATCAAGACACGTGGAAAAAACGTACAAAACAAGAGATTGGAGACATCAAGATTTTCGACGAATTTTTTAAGAATTTTCAAATTTTCAGATAGGAGGTTCCAGATAAGGTCAAAAACTACATACTCAGATCTTCACCAAACGTTGCAGGGATACTTTGCATGTCAAGACACGTGGAAAAAACGTACAAAACAAAAGATTGGAGACATCAAGATTTTCGACGAATTTTTTAAGAATTTTCAAATTTTCAGATGGGAGGTTCCAGATAAGGTCAAAAACGACATACTCAGATCTTCACCAAACTTTGCATGGATACATTGGATGTCAAGACACGTGGAAAAAACGTACAAAACAAGAGATTGGAGACATCAAGATTTTGGACGAATTTTTTAAGAATTCTCAAATTTTCAGAAAGGAGGTTCCATATAAGGTCAAAAACTACATACTCAGATCTTCACCAAACTTTGCAGGGATACTTTGGATGTCAAGACACGTGGAAAAAACGTACAAAACAAGAGATTGGGGTCATCAAGATTTTGGACGAATTTTTTAAGAATTTTCAAATTTTCAGATGGGAGGTTCAATATAAGGTCAAAAACTACATACTCAGATCTTCACCAAACTTTGCATGGATACATTATGTGTCAAGACACGTGGAAAAAACGTACAAAACAAAAGATTGGAGACATCAAGATTTTGGTCGAATTTTTTAAGAATTTTCAAATTTTCAGATGGGAGGTTCCAGATAAGGTCAAAAACTACATACTCAGATCTTCACCAAACTTTGCAGGGATACATTGGATGTCAAGACACGTGGAAAAAACGTACAAAAAAGAGATTGGAGACATCAAGATTTTGGACGAATTTTTTAAAAATTTTCAAATTTTCAGAAAGGATGTTCCAGATAAGGTCAAAAACGACATACTCAGATCTTCACCAAACTTTGCAGGGATACATTGGATATCAAGACACGTGGAAAAAACGTACAAAACAAGAGATTGGAGACATCAAGATTTTCGACGAATTTTTTAAGAATTTTCAAATTTTCAGATAGGAGGTTCCAGATAAGGTCAAAAACTACATACTCAGATCTTCACCAAACGTTGCAGGGATACTTTGCATGTCAAGACACGTGGAAAAAACGTACAAAACAAAAGATTGGAGACATCAAGATTTTCGACGAATTTTTTAAGAATTTTCAAATTTTCAGATGGGAGGTTCCAGATAAGGTCAAAAACGACATACTCAGATCTTCACCAAACTTTGCATGGATACATTGGATGTCAAGACACGTGGAAAAAACGTACAAAACAAGAGATTGGAGACATCAAGATTTTGGACGAATTTTTTAAGAATTCTCAAATTTTCAGAAAGGAGGTTCCATATAAGGTCAAAAACTACATACTCAGATCTTCACCAAACTTTGCAGGGATACTTTGGATGTCAAGACACGTGGAAAAAACGTACAAAACAAGAGATTGGGGTCATCAAGATTTTGGACGAATTTTTTAAGAATTTTCAAATTTTCAGATGGGAGGTTCAATATAAGGTCAAAAACTACATACTCAGATCTTCACCAAACTTTGCATGGATACATTGGATGTCAAGACACGTGGAAAAAACATACAAAACATAGGATTCGGAACATCAAGATTTTGGTCGAATTTTTTAAGAATTTTCAAATTTTCAGATAGGAGGTTCCATATAAGGTCAAAAACTACATACTCAGATCTTCACCAAACATTGCAGGAATACATTGGATGTCAAGACACGTGGAAAAAACGTACAAAACAAGAGATTGGGGTCATCAAGATTTTGCACGGATTTTTTAGGAATTTTCAAATTTTCAGATGGGAGGTTCCAGATAAGGTCAAAAACTACATACTCAGATCTTCACCAAACTTTGCAGGGATACATTGGATGTCAAGACACGTGGAAAAAACGTACAAAACAAGAGATTGGAGACATCAAGATTTTGGACGAATTTTTTAAGAATTTTCAAATTTTCAGATAGGAGGTTCCATATAAGGTCAAAAACTACATACTCAGATCTTCACCAAACTTTGCATGGATACATTATGTGTCAAGACACGTGGAAAAAACGTACAAAACAAAAGATTGGAGACATCAAGATTTTGGTCGAATTTTTTAAGAATTTTCAAATTTTCAGATGGGAGGTTCCAGATAAGGTCAAAAACCACATACTCAGATCTTCACCAAACTTTGCAGGGATACATTGGATGTCAAGACACGTGGAAAAAACGTACAAAAAAGAGATTGGAGACATCAAGATTTTGGACGAATTTTTTAACAATTTTCAAATTTTCAGAAAGGATGTTCCAGATAAGGTCAAAAACGACATACTCAGATCTTCACCAAACTTTGCAGGGATACATTGGATATCAAGACACGTGGAAAAAACGTACAAAACAAGAGATTGGAGACATCAAGATTTTGGACGAATTTTTTAAGAATTTTCAAATTTTCAGATAGGAGGTTCCAGATAAGGTCAAAAACTACATACTCAGATCTTCACCAAACTTTGCAGGGATACATTGGATGTCAAGACACGTGGAAAAAACGTACAAAACAAGAGATTGGAGACATCAAGATTTTTGACGAATTTTTTAAGAATTTTCAAATTTTCAGATAGGAGGTTCCAAATGAGGTCAAAAACTACATACTCAGATCTTCACCAAACTTTGCAGGAATACTTTGCATGTCAAGACACGTGGAAAAAACGTACAAAACAAGAGATCGGAGACATCAAGATTTTCGACGAATTTTTTAAGAATTTTCAAATTTTCAGATGGGAGGTTCCAGATAAGGTCAAAAACGACATACTCAGATCTTCACCAAACTTTGCAGGGATCCATTGGAGGTCGAGACACGTGGAAAAAACGTACAAAACAAGAGATTGGAGACATCAAGATTTTGGACGAATTTTTTAAGAATTTTCAAATTTTCAGATAGGAGGTTCCATATAAGGTCAAAAACTACATACTCAGATCTTCACCAAACTTTGCAGGGATACATTGGATGTCAAGACACGTGGAAAAAACGTACAAAACAAGAGATTGGAGACATCAAGATTTTGGACGATTTTTTTAAAAATTTTCAAATTTTCAGAAATGCGGTTCCAGATAAGGTCAAAAACTACATACTCAGATCTTCACCAAACTTTGCAGGGATACATTGGATGTCACGACACGTGGAAAAAACGTACAAAACAAGAGATTCGGGTCAACAAGATTTTGGACGGATTTTTTAGGAATTTTCAAATTTTCAGATGGGAGGTTCCAGATAAGGTCAAAAACTACATACTCAGATCTTCACCAAACTCTGCAGGGATACATTGTATGTCAAGACACGTGGAAAAAACATACAAAACATAGGATTGGGGACATCAAGATTTTGTTAAATTCTTTTAAGAATTTTCAAATTTTCAGATAGGAGGTTCCATATAAGGTCAAAAACTACATACTCAGATCTTCACCAAACATTGCAGGGATACATTGGATGTCAAGACACGTGGAAAGAACGTACAAAACAAGAGATTGGAGACATCAAGATTTTGGACGAATTTTTTAAGAATTTTCAAATTTTCAGATAGGAGGCTCCATATAAGGTCAAAAACTACATACTCAGATCTTCACCAAACATTGCAGGGATACATTGGATGTCAAGACACGTGGAAAAAACGTACAAAACAAGAGATTGGAGACATCAAGATTTTCGACGAATTTTTTAAGAATTTTCAAATTTTCAGATAGGAGGTTCCAGATAAGGTCAAAACTACATACTCAGATCTTCACCAAACGTTGCAGGGATACTTTGCATGTCAAGACACGTGGAAAAAACGTACAAAACAAGAGATTGGAGACATCAAGATTTTCGACGAATTTTTTAAGAATTTTCAAATTTTCAGATGGGAGGTTCCAGATAAGGTCAAAAACGACATACTCAGATCTTCACCAAACTTTGCATGGATACATTGGATGTCAAGACACGTGGAAAAAACGTACAAAACAAGAGATTGGGGTCATCAAGATTTTGCACGGATTTTTTAAGAATTTTCAAATTTTCAGATGGGAGGTTCCAGATAAGGTCAAAAACGACATACTCAGATCTTCACCAAACTTTGCATGGATACATTGGATGTCAAGACACGTGGAAAAAACGTACAAAACAAGAGATTGGAGACATCAAGATTTTGGACGAATTTTTTAAGAATTCTCAAATTTTCAGAAAGGAGGTTCCATATAAGGTCAAAAACTACATACTCAGATCTTCACCAAACTTTGCAGGGATACTTTGGATGTCAAGACACGTGGAAAAAACGTACAAAACAAGAGATTGGGGTCATCAAGATTTTGGACGAATTTTTTAAGAATTTTCAAATTTTCAGATGGGAGGTTCAATATAAGGTCAAAAACTACATACTCAGATCTTCACCAAACTTTGCATGGATACATTGGATGTCAAGACACGTGGAAAAAACATACAAAACATAGGATTCGGAACATCAAGATTTTGGTCGAATTTTTTAAGAATTTTCAAATTTTCAGATAGGAGGTTCCATATAAGGTCAAAAACTACATACTCAGATCTTCACCAAACTTTGCAGGGATACATTGGATGTCAAGACACGTGGAAAAAACGTACAAAACAAGAGATTGGAGACATCAAGATTTTCGACGAATTGTTTAAGAATTTTCAAATTTTCAGAAAGGATGTTCCAGATAAGGTCAAAAACGACATACTCAGATCTTCACCAAACTTTGCAGGGATACATTGGAGGTCGAGACACGTGGAAAAAACGTACAAAACAAGAGATTGGAGACATCAAGATTTTGGACGAATTTTTGAAGAATTTTCAAATTTTCTGATAGGAGGTCCCAGATAAGGTCAAAAACTACATACTCAGATCTCCACCAAACATTGCAGGGATACATTGGATGTCAAGACACGTGGAAAAAACGTACAAAACAAGAGATTGGAGACATCAAGATTTTCGACGAATTTTTGAAGAATTTTCAAATTTTCAGATAGGAGGTTCCAGATAAGGTCAAAAACTACATACTCAGATCTTCACCAAACGTTGCAGGGATACTTTGCATGTCAAGACACGTGGAAAAAACGTACAAAACAAGAGATTGGAGACATCAAGATTTTCGACGAATTTTTTAAGAATTTTCAAATTTTCAGATGGGAGGTTCCAGATAAGGTCAAAAACGACATACTCAGATCTTCACCAAACTTTGCATGGATACATTGGATGTCAAGACACGTGGAAAAAACGTACAAAACAAGAGATTGGGGTCATCAAGATTTTGCACGGATTTTTTAAGAATTTTCAAATTTTCAGATGGGAGGTTCCAGATAAGGTCAAAAACGACATACTCAGATCTTCACCAAACTTTGCATGGATACATTGGATGTCAAGACACGTGGAAAAAACGTACAAAACAATAGATTGGAGACATCAAGATTTTGGACGAATTTTTTAAGAATTCTCAAATTTTCAGAAAGGAGGTTCCATATAAGGTCAAAAACTACATACTCAGATCTTCACCAAACTTTGCAGGGATACTTTGGATGTCAAGACACGTGGAAAAAACGTACAAAACAAGAGATTGGAGACATCAAGATTTTGGACGAATTTTTTAAGAATTTTCAAATTTTCAGATAGGAGGTTCCAGATAAGGTCAAAAACTACATACTCAGATCTTCACCAAACTTTGCAGGGATACATTGGATGTCAAGACACGTGGAAAAAAATTACAAAACAAGAGATTGGGGTCATCAAGGTTTTGGACGGATTTTTTAGGAATTTTCAAATTTTCAGATGGGAGGTTCCAGATAAGGTCAAAAACTACATACTCAGATCTTCACCAAACATTGCAGGGATACATTGGATGTCAAGACACGTGGAAAAAACGTACAAAACAAGAGATTGGAGACATCAAAATTTTGGACGAATTTTTTAAGAATTTTCAAATTTTCAGATAGGAGGTTCCAGATGAGGTCAAAAACTACATACTCAGATCTTCACCAAACTTTGCAGGAATACTTTGCATGTCAAGACACGTGGAAAAAACGTACAAAACAAGAGATCGGAGACATCAAGATTTTCGACGAATTTTTTAAGAATTTTCAAATTTTCAGATGGGAGGTTCCAGATAAGGTCAAAAACGACATACTCAGATCTTCACCAAACTTTGCATGGATACATTGGATGTCAAGACACGTGGAAAAAACATACAAAACATAGGATTGGTGACATCAAGATTTTGGACGAATTTTTTAAGAATTTTCAAATTTTCAGATAGGAGGTTCCATATAAGGTCAAAAACTACATACTCAGATCTTCACCAAACTTTGCAGGGATACATTGGAGGTCGAGACACGTGGAAAAAAAGTACAAAACAAGAGATTGGGGTCATCAAGATTTTGGACGGATTTTTTAGGAATTTTCAAATTTTCAGATGGGAGGTTCCAGATAAGGTCAAAAACTACATACTCAGATCTTCACCAAACATTGCAGGGATACATTGGATGTCAAGACACGTGGAAAAAACGTACAAAACAAGAGATTGGAGACATCAAGATTTTGGACGAATTTTTTAAGAATTTTCAAATTTTCAGATAGGAGGTTCCAGATGAGGTCAAAAACTACATACTCAGATCTTCACCAAACTTTGCAGGAATACTTTGCATGTCAAGACACGTGGAAAAAACGTACAAAACAAGAGATCGGAGACATCAAGATTTTCGACGAATTTTTTAAGAATTTTCAAATTTTCAGATGGGAGATTCCAGATAAAGTCAAAAACGACATACTCAGATCTTCACCAAACTTTGCATGGATACATTGGATGTCAAGACACGTGGAAAAAACATACAAAACATAGGATTGGTGACATCAAGATTTTGGACGAATTTTTTAAGAATTTTCAAATTTTCAGATAGGAGGTTCCATATAAGGTCAAAAACTACATACTCAGATCTTCACCAAACTTTGCAGGGATACATTGGAGGTCGAGACACGTGGAAAAAAAGTACAAAACAAGAGTTTGGGGTCATCAAGATTTTGGACGGATTTTTTAGGAATTTTCAAATTTTCAGATGGGAGGTTCCAGATAAGGTCAAAAACTACATACTCAGATCTTCACCAAACATTGCAGGGATACATTGGATGTCAAGACACGTGGAAAAAACGTACAAAACAAGAGATTGGAGACATCAAGATTTTGGACGAATTTTTTAAGAATTTTCAAATTTTCAGATAGGAGGTTCCAGATGAGGTCAAAAACTACATACTCAGATCTTCACCAAACTTTGCAGGAATACTTTGCATGTCAAGACACGTGGAAAAAACGTACAAAACAAGAGATCGGAGACATCAAGATTTTCGACGAATTTTTTAAGAATTTTCAAATTTTCAGATGGGAGGTTCCAGATAAGGTCAAAAACGACATACTCAGATCTTCACCAAACTTTGCAGGGATCCATTGGAGGTCGAGACACGTGGAAAAAACGTACAAAACAAGAGATTGGAGACATCAAGATTTTGGACGAATTTTTTAAGAATTTTCAAATTTTCAGATAGGAGGTTCCATATAAGGTCAAAAACTACATACTCAGATCTTCACCAAACTTTGCAGGGATACATTGGATGTCAAGACACGTGGAAAAAACGTACAAAACAAGAGATTGGAGACATCAAGATTTTCGACGAATTTTTTAAGAATTTTCAAATTTTCAGAAAGGATGTTCCAGATAAGGTCAAAAACGACATACTCAGATCTTCACCAAACTTTGCAGGGATCCATTGGAGGTCGAGACACGTGGAAAAAACGTACAAAACAAGAGATTGGAGACATCAAGATTTTGGACGAATTTTTGAAGAATTTTCAAATTTTCAGATAGGAGGTTCCAGTTAAGGTCTAAAACTACATACTCAGATCTCCACCAAACATTGCAGGAATACATTGGATGTCAAGACACGTGGAAAAAACGTACAAAACAAGAGATTGGAGACATCAAGATTTTCGACGAATTTTTGAAGAATTTTCAAATTTTCAGATAGGAGGTTCCAGATAAGGTCAAAAACTACATACTCAGATCTTCACCAAACGTTGCAGGGATACTTTGCATGTCAAGACACGTGGAAAAAACGTACAAAACAAAAGATTGGAGACATCAAGATTTTCGACGAATTTTTTAAGAATTTTCAAATTTTCAGATGGGAGGTTCCAGATGAGGTCAAAAACGACATACTCAGATCTTCACCAAACTTTGCAGGAATACTTTGCATGTCAAGACACGTGGAAAAAACGTACAAAACAAGAGATTGGAGACATCAAGATTTTGGACGAATTTTTTAAGAATTTTCAAATTTTCAGATAGGAGGTTCCATATAAGGTCAAAAACTACATACTCAGATCTTCACCAAACTTTGCAGGGATACATTGGATGTCAAGACACGTGGAAAAAACGTACAAAACAAGAGATTGGAGACATCAAGATTTTGGACGATTTTTTTAAAAATTTTCAAATTTTCAGAAATGCGGTTCCAGATAAGGTCAAAAACTACATACTCAGATCTTCACCAAACTTTGCAGGGATACATTGGATGTCAAGACACGTGGAAAAAACGTACAAAACAAGAGATTCGGGTCAACAAGATTTTGGACGGATTTTTTAGGAATTTTCAAATATTCAGATGGGAGGTTCCAGATAAGGTCAAAAACTACATACTCAGATCTTCACCAAACTCTGCAGGGATACATTGTATGTCAAGACACGTGGAAAAAACATACAAAACATAGGATTGGGGACATCAAGATTTTGTTAAATTCTTTTAAGAATTTTCAAATTTTCAGATAGGAGGTTCCATATAAGGTCAAAAACTACATACTCAGATCTTCACCAAACATTGCAGGGATACATTGGATGTCAAGACACGTGGAAAGAACGTACAAAACAAGAGATTGGAGACATCAAGATTTTGGACGAATTTTTTAAGAATTTTCAAATTTTCAGATAGGAGGCTCCATATAAGGTCAAAAACTACATACTCAGATCTTCACCAAACATTGCAGGGATACATTGGATGTCAAGACACGTGGAAAAAACGTACAAAACAAGAGATTGGAGACATCAAGATTTTGGACGAATTTTTTAAGAATTTTCAAATTTTCAGATAGGAGGTTCCAGATAAGGTCAAAAACTACATACTCAGATCTTCACCAAACGTTGCAGGGATACTTTGCATGTCAAGACACGTGGAAAAAACGTACAAAACAAGAGATTGGAGACATCAAGATTTTCGACGAATTTTTTAAGAATTTTCAAATTTTCAGATGGGAGGTTCCAGATAAGGTCAAAAACGACATACTCAGATCTTCACCAAACTTTGCATGGATACATTGGATGTCAAGACACGTGGAAAAAACGTACAAAACAAGAGATTGGGGTCATCAAGATTTTGCACGGATTTTTTAAGAATTTTCAAATTTTCAGATGGGAGGTTCCAGATAAGGTCAAAAACGACATACTCAGATCTTCACCAAACTTTGCATGGATACATTGGATGTCAAGACACGTGGAAAAAACGTACAAAACAAGAGATTGGAGACATCAAGATTTTGGACGAATTTTTTAAGAATTCTCAAATTTTCAGAAAGGAGGTTCCATATAAGGTCAAAAACTACATACTCAGATCTTCACCAAACTTTGCAGGGATACCTTGGATGTCAAGACACGTGGAAAAAACGTACAAAACAAGAGATTGGGGTCATCAAGATTTTGGACGAATTTTTTAAGAATTTTCAAATTTTCAGATGGGAGGTTCAATATAAGGTCAAAAACTACATACTCAGATCTTCACCAAACTTTGCATGGATACATTGGATGTCAAGACACGTGGAAAAAACATACAAAACATAGGATTCGGAACATCAAGATTTTGGTCGAATTTTTTAAGAATTTTCAAATTTTCAGATAGAAGGTTCCATATAAGGTCAAAAACTACATACTCAGATCTTCACCAAACTTTGCAGGGATACATTGGATGTCAAGACACGTGGAAAAAACGTACAAAACAAGAGATTGGAGACATCAAGATTTTCTACGAATTTTTTAAGAATTTTCAAATTTTCAGAAAGGATGTTCCAGATAAGGTCAAAAACGACATACTCAGATCTTCACCAAACTTTGCAGGGATACATTGGAGGTCGAGACACGTGGAAAAAACGTACAAAACAAGAGATTGGAGACATCAAGATTTTGGACGAATTTTTGAAGAATTTTCAAATTTTCTGATAGGAGGTCCCAGATAAGGTCAAAAACTACATACTCAGATCTCCACCAAACATTGCAGGGATACATTGGATGTCAAGACACGTGGAAAAAACGTACAAAACAAGAGATTGGAGACATCAAGATTTTCGACGAATTTTTGAAGAATTTTCAAATTTTCAGATAGGAGGTTCCAGATAAGGTCAAAAACTACATACTCAGATCTTCACCAAACGTTGCAGGGATACTTTGCATGTCAAGACACGTGGAAAAAACGTACAAAACAAGAGATTGGAGACATCAAGATTTTCGACGAATTTTTTAAGAATTTTCAAATTTTCAGATGGGAGGTTCCAGATAAGGTCAAAAACGACATACTCAGATCTTCACCAAACTTTGCATGGATACATTGGATGTCAAGACACGTGGAAAAAACGTACAAAACAAGAGATTGGGGTCATCAAGATTTTGCACGGATTTTTTAAGAATTTTCAAATTTTCAGATGGGAGGTTCCAGATAAGGTCAAAAACGACATACTCAGATCTTCACCAAACTTTGCATGGATACATTGGATGTCAAGACACGTGGAAAAAACGTACAAAACAATAGATTGGAGACATCAAGATTTTGGACGAATTTTTTAAGAATTCTCAAATTTTCAGAAAGGAGGTTCCATATAAGGTCAAAAACTACATACTCAGATCTTCACCAAACTTTGCAGGGATACTTTGGATGTCAAGACACGTGGAAAAAACGTACAAAACAAGAGATTGGAGACATCAAGATTTTGGACGAATTTTTTAAGAATTTTCAAATTTTCAGATAGGAGGTTCCAGATAAGGTCAAAAACTACATACTCAGATCTTCACCAAACTTTGCAGGGATACATTGGATGTCAAGACACGTGGAAAAAACGTACAAAACAAGAGATTGGGGTCATCAAGATTTTGGACGGATTTTTTAGGAATTTTCAAATTTTCAGATGGGAGGTTCCAGATAAGGTCAAAAACTACATACTCAGATCTTCACCAAACATTGCAGGGATACATTGGATGTCAAGACACGTGGAAAAAACGTACAAAACAAGAGATTGGAGACATCAAAATTTTGGACGAATTTTTTAAGAATTTTCAAATTTTCAGATAGGAGGTTCCAGATGAGGTCAAAAACTACATACTCAGATCTTCACCAAACTTTGCAGGAATACTTTGCATGTCAAGACACGTGGAAAAAACGTACAAAACAAGAGATCGGAGACATCAAGATTTTCGACGAATTTTTTAAGAATTTTCAAATTTTCAGATGGGAGGTTCCAGATAAGGTCAAAAACGACATACTCAGATCTTCACCAAACTTTGCATGGATACATTGGATGTCAAGACACGTGGAAAAAACATACAAAACATAGGATTGGTGACATCAAGATTTTGGACGAATTTTTTAAGAATTTTCAAATTTTCAGATAGGAGGTTCCATATAAGGTCAAAAACTACATACTCAGATCTTCACCAAACTTTGCAGGGATACATTGGAGGTCGAGACACATGGAAAAAAAGTACAAAACAAGAGATTGGGGTCATCAAGATTTTGGACGGATTTTTTAGGAATTTTCAAATTTTCAGATGGGAGGTTCCAGATAAGGTCAAAAACTACATACTCAGATCTTCACCAAACATTGCAGGGATACATTGGATGTCAAGACACGTGGAAAAAACGTACAAAACAAGAGATTGGAGACATCAAGATTTTGGACGAATTTTTTAAGAATTTTCAAATTTTCAGATAGGAGGTTCCAGATGAGGTCAAAAACTACATACTCAGATCTTCACCAAACTTTGCAGGAATACTTTGCATGTCAAGACACGTGGAAAAAACGTACAAAACAAGAGATCGGAGACATCAAGATTTTCGACGAATTTTTTAAGAATTTTCAAATTTTCAGATGGGAGGTTCCAGATAAGGTCAAAAACGACATACTCAGATCTTCACCAAACTTTGCATGGATACATTGGATGTCAAGACACGTGGAAAAAACATACAAAACATAGGATTGGTGACATCAAGATTTTGGACGAATTTTTTAAGAATTTTCAAATTTTCAGATAGGAGGTTCCATATAAGGTCAAAAACTACATACTCAGATCTTCACCAAACTTTGCAGGGATACATTGGAGGTCGAGACACGTGGAAAAAAAGTACAAAACAAGAGATTGGGGTCATCAAGATTTTGGACGGATTTTTTAGGAATTTTCAAATTTTCAGATGGGAGGTTCCAGATAAGGTCAAAAACTACATACTCAGATCTTCACCAAACATTGCAGGGATACATTGGATGTCAAGACACGTGGAAAAAACGTACAAAACAAGAGATTGGAGACATCAAGATTTTGGACGAATTTTTTAAGAATTTTCAAATTTTCAGATAGGAGGTTCCAGATGAGGTCAAAAACTACATACTCAGATCTTCACCAAACTTTGCAGGAATACTTTGCATGTCAAGACACGTGGAAAAAACGTACAAAACAAGAGATCGGAGACATCAAGATTTTCGACGAATTTTTTAAGAATTTTCAAATTTTCAGATGGGAGGTTCCAGATAAGGTCAAAAACGACATACTCAGATCTTCACCAAACTTTGCAGGGATCCATTGGAGGTCGAGACACGTGGAAAAAACGTACAAAACAAGAGATTGGAGACATCAAGATTTTGGACGAATTTTTTAAGAATTTTCAAATTTTCAGATAGGAGGTTCCATATAAGGTCAAAAACTACATACTCAGATCTTCACCAAACTTTGCAGGGATACATTGGATGTCAAGACACGTGGAAAAAACGTACAAAACAAGAGATTGGAGACATCAAGATTTTCGACGAATTTTTTAAGAATTTTCAAATTTTCAGAAAGGATGTTCCAGATAAGGTCAAAAACGACATACTCAGATCTTCACCAAACTTTGCAGGGATCCATTGGAGGTCGAGACACGTGGAAAAAACGTACAAAACAAGAGATTGGAGACATCAAGATTTTGGACGAATTTTTGAAGAATTTTCAAATTTTCAGATAGGAGGTTCCAGATAAGGTCTAAAACTACATACTCAGATCTCCACCAAACATTGCAGAATACATTGGATGTCAAGACACGTGGAAAAAACGTACAAAACAAGAGATTGGAGACATCAAGATTTTCGACGAATTTTTGAAGAATTTTCAAATTTTCAGATAGGAGGTTCCAGATAAGGTCAAAAACTACATACTCAGATCTTCACCAAACGTTGCAGGGATACTTTGCATGTCAAGACACGTGGAAAAAACGTACAAAACAAAAGATTGGAGACATCAAGATTTTCGACGAATTTTTTAAGAATTTTCAAATTTTCAGATGGGAGGTTCCAGATGAGGTCAAAAACGACATACTCAGATCTTCACCAAACTTTCCAGGAATACTTTGCATGTCAAGACACGTGGAAAAAAAGTACAAAACAAGAGATCGGAGACATCAAGATTTTCGACGAATTTTTTAAGAATTTTCAAATTTTCAGATGGGAGGTTCCAGATAAGGTCAAAAACGACATACTCAGATCTTCACCAAACTTTGCAGGGATCCATTGGAGGTCGAGACACGTGGAAAAAACGTACAAAACAAGAGATTGGAGACATCAAGATTTTGGACGAATTTTTTAAGAATTTTCAAATTTTCAGATAGGAGGTTCCATATAAGGTCAAAAACTACATACTCAGATCTTCACCAAACTTTGCAGGGATACATTGGATGTCAAGACACGTGGAAAAAACGTACAAAACAAGAGATTGGAGACATCAAGATTTTGGACGATTTTTTTAAAAATTTTCAAATTTTCAGAAATGCGGTTCCAGATAAGGTCAAAAACTACATACTCAGATCTTCACCAAACTTTGCAGGGATACATTGGATGTCAAGACACGTGGAAAAAACGTACAAAACAAGAGATTCGGGTCAACAAGATTTTGGACGGATTTTTTAGGAATTTTCAAATTTTCAGATGGGAGGTTCCAGATAAGGTCAAAAACTACATACTCAGATCTTCACCAAACTCTGCAGGGATACATTGTATGTCAAGACACGTGGAAAAAACATACAAAACATAGGATTGGGGACATCAAGATTTTGTTAAATTCTTTTAAGAATTTTCAAATTTTCAGATAGGAGGTTCCATATAAGGTCAAAAACTACATACTCAGATCTTCACCAAACATTGCAGGGATACATTGGATGTCAAGACACGTGGAAAGAACGTACAAAACAAGAGATTGGAGACATCAAGATTTTGGACGAATTTTTTAAGAATTTTCAAATTTTCAGATAGGAGGCTCCATATAAGGTCAAAAACTACATACTCAGATCTTCACCAAACATTGCAGGGATACATTGGATGTCAAGACACGTGGAAAAAACGTACAAAACAAGAGATTGGAGACATCAAGATTTTGGACGAATTTTTTAAGAATTTTCAAATTTTCAGATAGGAGGTTCCAGATAAGGTCAAAAACTACATACTCAGATCTTCACCAAACGTTGCAGGGATACTTTGCATGTCAAGACACGTGGAAAAAACGTACAAAACAAGAGATTGGAGACATCAAGATTTTCGACGAATTTTTTAAGAATTTTCAAATTTTCAGATGGGAGGTTCCAGATAAGGTCAAAAACGACATACTCAGATCTTCACCAAACTTTGCATGGATACATTGGATGTCAAGACACGTGGAAAAAACGTACAAAACAAGAGATTGGGGTCATCAAGATTTTGCACGGATTTTTTAAGAATTTTCAAATTTTCAGATGGGAGGTTCCAGATAAGGTCAAAAACGACATACTCAGATCTTCACCAAACTTTGCATGGATACATTGGATGTCAAGACACGTGGAAAAAACGTACAAAACAAGAGATTGGAGACATCAAGATTTTGGACGAATTTTTTAAGAATTCTCAAATTTTCAGAAAGGAGGTTCCATATAAGGTCAAAAACTACATACTCAGATCTTCACCAAACTTTGCAGGGATACCTTGGATGTCAAGACACGTGGAAAAAACGTACAAAACAAGAGATTGGGGTCATCAAGATTTTGGACGAATTTTTTAAGAATTTTCAAATTTTCAGATGGGAGGTTCAATATAAGGTCAAAAACTACATACTCAGATCTTCACCAAACTTTGCATGGATACATTGGATGTCAAGACACGTGGAAAAAACATACAAAACATAGGATTCGGAACATCAAGATTTTGGTCGAATTTTTTAAGAATTTTCAAATTTTCAGATAGAAGGTTCCATATAAGGTCAAAAACTACATACTCAGATCTTCACCAAACTTTGCAGGGATACATTGGATGTCAAGACACGTGGAAAAAACGTACAAAACAAGAGATTGGAGACATCAAGATTTTCTACGAATTTTTTAAGAATTTTCAAATTTTCAGAAAGGATGTTCCAGATAAGGTCAAAAACGACATACTCAGATCTTCACCAAACTTTGCAGGGATACATTGGAGGTCGAGACACGTGGAAAAAACGTACAAAACAAGAGATTGGAGACATCAAGATTTTGGACGAATTTTTGAAGAATTTTCAAATTTTCTGATAGGAGGTCCCAGATAAGGTCAAAAACTACATACTCAGATCTCCACCAAACATTGCAGGGATACATTGGATGTCAAGACACGTGGAAAAAACGTACAAAACAAGAGATTGGAGACATCAAGATTTTCGACGAATTTTTGAAGAATTTTCAAATTTTCAGATAGGAGGTTCCAGATAAGGTCAAAAACTACATACTCAGATCTTCACCAAACGTTGCAGGGATACTTTGCATGTCAAGACACGTGGAAAAAACGTACAAAACAAGAGATTGGAGACATCAAGATTTTCGACGAATTTTTTAAGAATTTTCAAATTTTCAGATGGGAGGTTCCAGATAAGGTCAAAAACGACATACTCAGATCTTCACCAAACTTTGCATGGATACATTGGATGTCAAGACACGTGGAAAAAACGTACAAAACAAGAGATTGGGGTCATCAAGATTTTGCACGGATTTTTTAAGAATTTTCAAATTTTCAGATGGGAGGTTCCAGATAAGGTCAAAAACGACATACTCAGATCTTCACCAAACTTTGCATGGATACATTGGATGTCAAGACACGTGGAAAAAACGTACAAAACAATAGATTGGAGACATCAAGATTTTGGACGAATTTTTTAAGAATTCTCAAATTTTCAGAAAGGAGGTTCCATATAAGGTCAAAAACTACATACTCAGATCTTCACCAAACTTTGCAGGGATACTTTGGATGTCAAGACACGTGGAAAAAACGTACAAAACAAGAGATTGGAGACATCAAGATTTTGGACGAATTTTTTAAGAATTTTCAAATTTTCAGATAGGAGGTTCCAGATAAGGTCAAAAACTACATACTCAGATCTTCACCAAACTTTGCAGGGATACATTGGATGTCAAGACACGTGGAAAAAACGTACAAAACAAGAGATTGGGGTCATCAAGATTTTGGACGGATTTTTTAGGAATTTTCAAATTTTCAGATGGGAGGTTCCAGATAAGGTCAAAAACTACATACTCAGATCTTCACCAAACATTGCAGGGATACATTGGATGTCAAGACACGTGGAAAAAACGTACAAAACAAGAGATTGGAGACATCAAAATTTTGGACGAATTTTTTAAGAATTTTCAAATTTTCAGATAGGAGGTTCCAGATGAGGTCAAAAACTACATACTCAGATCTTCACCAAACTTTGCAGGAATACTTTGCATGTCAAGACACGTGGAAAAAACGTACAAAACAAGAGATCGGAGACATCAAGATTTTCGACGAATTTTTTAAGAATTTTCAAATTTTCAGATGGGAGGTTCCAGATAAGGTCAAAAACGACATACTCAGATCTTCACCAAACTTTGCATGGATACATTGGATGTCAAGACACGTGGAAAAAACATACAAAACATAGGATTGGTGACATCAAGATTTTGGACGAATTTTTTAAGAATTTTCAAATTTTCAGATAGGAGGTTCCATATAAGGTCAAAAACTACATACTCAGATCTTCACCAAACTTTGCAGGGATACATTGGAGGTCGAGACACATGGAAAAAAAGTACAAAACAAGAGATTGGGGTCATCAAGATTTTGGACGGATTTTTTAGGAATTTTCAAATTTTCAGATGGGAGGTTCCAGATAAGGTCAAAAACTACATACTCAGATCTTCACCAAACATTGCAGGGATACATTGGATGTCAAGACACGTGGAAAAAACGTACAAAACAAGAGATTGGAGACATCAAGATTTTGGACGAATTTTTTAAGAATTTTCAAATTTTCAGATAGGAGGTTCCAGATGAGGTCAAAAACTACATACTCAGATCTTCACCAAACTTTGCAGGAATACTTTGCATGTCAAGACACGTGGAAAAAACGTACAAAACAAGAGATCGGAGACATCAAGATTTTCGACGAATTTTTTAAGAATTTTCAAATTTTCAGATGGGAGGTTCCAGATAAGGTCAAAAACGACATACTCAGATCTTCACCAAACTTTGCATGGATACATTGGATGTCAAGACACGTGGAAAAAACATACAAAACATAGGATTGGTGACATCAAGATTTTGGACGAATTTTTTAAGAATTTTCAAATTTTCAGATAGGAGGTTCCATATAAGGTCAAAAACTACATACTCAGATCTTCACCAAACTTTGCAGGGATACATTGGAGGTCGAGACACGTGGAAAAAAAGTACAAAACAAGAGATTGGGGTCATCAAGATTTTGGACGGATTTTTTAGGAATTTTCAAATTTTCAGATGGGAGGTTCCAGATAAGGTCAAAAACTACATACTCAGATCTTCACCAAACATTGCAGGGATACATTGGATGTCAAGACACGTGGAAAAAACGTACAAAACAAGAGATTGGAGACATCAAGATTTTGGACGAATTTTTTAAGAATTTTCAAATTTTCAGATAGGAGGTTCCAGATGAGGTCAAAAACTACATACTCAGATCTTCACCAAACTTTGCAGGAATACTTTGCATGTCAAGACACGTGGAAAAAACGTACAAAACAAGAGATCGGAGACATCAAGATTTTCGACGAATTTTTTAAGAATTTTCAAATTTTCAGATGGGAGGTTCCAGATAAGGTCAAAAACGACATACTCAGATCTTCACCAAACTTTGCAGGGATCCATTGGAGGTCGAGACACGTGGAAAAAACGTACAAAACAAGAGATTGGAGACATCAAGATTTTGGACGAATTTTTTAAGAATTTTCAAATTTTCAGATAGGAGGTTCCATATAAGGTCAAAAACTACATACTCAGATCTTCACCAAACTTTGCAGGGATACATTGGATGTCAAGACACGTGGAAAAAACGTACAAAACAAGAGATTGGAGACATCAAGATTTTCGACGAATTTTTTAAGAATTTTCAAATTTTCAGAAAGGATGTTCCAGATAAGGTCAAAAACGACATACTCAGATCTTCACCAAACTTTGCAGGGATCCATTGGAGGTCGAGACACGTGGAAAAAACGTACAAAACAAGAGATTGGAGACATCAAGATTTTGGACGAATTTTTGAAGAATTTTCAAATTTTCAGATAGGAGGTTCCAGATAAGGTCTAAAACTACATACTCAGATCTCCACCAAACATTGCAGAATACATTGGATGTCAAGACACGTGGAAAAAACGTACAAAACAAGAGATTGGAGACATCAAGATTTTCGACGAATTTTTGAAGAATTTTCAAATTTTCAGATAGGAGGTTCCAGATAAGGTCAAAAACTACATACTCAGATCTTCACCAAACGTTGCAGGGATACTTTGCATGTCAAGACACGTGGAAAAAACGTACAAAACAAAAGATTGGAGACATCAAGATTTTCGACGAATTTTTTAAGAATTTTCAAATTTTCAGATGGGAGGTTCCAGATGAGGTCAAAAACGACATACTCAGATCTTCACCAAACTTTCCAGGAATACTTTGCATGTCAAGACACGTGGAAAAAAAGTACAAAACAAGAGATCGGAGACATCAAGATTTTCGACGAATTTTTTAAGAATTTTCAAATTTTCAGATGGGAGGTTCCAGATAAGGTCAAAAACGACATACTCAGATCTTCACCAAACTTTGCAGGGATCCATTGGAGGTCGAGACACGTGGAAAAAACGTACAAAACAAGAGATTGGAGACATCAAGATTTTGGACGAATTTTTTAAGAATTTTCAAATTTTCAGATAGGAGGTTCCATATAAGGTCAAAAACTACATACTCAGATCTTCACCAAACTTTGCAGGGATACATTGGATGTCAAGACACGTGGAAAAAACGTACAAAACAAGAGATTGGAGACATCAAGATTTTCGACGAATTTTTTAAGAATTTTCAAATTTTCAGAAAGGATGTTCCAGATAAGGTCAAAAACGACATACTCAGATCTTCACCAAACTTTGCAGGGATACATTGGATGTCAAGACACGTGGAAAAAACGTACAAAACAAGAGATTGGGGTCATCAAGATTTTGGACGGATTTTTTAGGAATTTTCAAATTTTCAGATGGGAGGTTCCAGATAAGGTCAAAAACTACATACTCAGATCTTCACCAAACATTGCAGGGATACATTGGATGTCAAGACACGTGGAAAAAACGTACAAAACAAGAGATTGGAGACATCAAGATTTTGGACGAATTTTTTAAGAATTTTCAAATTTTCAGATAGGAGGTTCCATATAAGGTCAAAAACTACATACTCAGATCTTCACCAAACTTTGCAGGGATACATTGGATGTCAAGACACGTGGAAAAAACGTACAAAACAAGAGATTGGAGACATCAAGATTTTGGACGAATTTTTTAAGAATTCTCAAATTTTCAGAAAGGAGGTTCCATATAAGGTCAAAAACTACATACTCAGATCTTCACCAAACTTTGCAGGGATACTTTGGATGTCAAGACACGTGGAAAAAACGTACAAAACAAGAGATTGGAGACATCAAGATTTTGGACGAATTTTTTAAGAATTTTCAAATTTTCAGATAGGAGGTTCCAGATAAGGTCAAAAATTACATACTCAGATCTTCACCAAACTTTGCAGGGATACATTGGATGTCAAGACACGTGGAAAAAACGTACAAAACAAGAGATTGGGGTCATCAAGATTTTGGACGGATTTTTTAGGAATTTTCAAATTTTCAGATGGGAGGTTCCAGATAAGGTCAAAAACTACATACTCAGATCTTCACCAAACATTGCAGGGATACATTGGATGTCAAGACACGTGGAAAAAACGTACAAAACAAGAGATTGGAGACATCAAAATTTTGGACGAATTTTTTAAGAATTTTCAAATTTTCAGATAGGAGGTTCCAGATGAGGTCAAAAACTACATACTCAGATCTTCACCAAACTTTGCAGGAATACTTTGCATGTCAAGACACGTGGAAAAAACGTACAAAACAAGAGATCGGAGACATCAAGATTTTCGACGAATTTTTTAAGAATTTTCAAATTTTCAGATGGGAGGTTCCAGATAAGGTCAAAAACGACATACTCAGATCTTCACCAAACTTTGCATGGATACATTGGATGTCAAGACACGTGGAAAAAACATACAAAACATAGGATTGGTGACATCAAGATTTTGGACGAATTTTTTAAGAATTTTCAAATTTTCAGATAGGAGGTTCCATATAAGGTCAAAAACTACATACTCAGATCTTCACCAAACTTTGCAGGGATACATTGGATGTCAAGACACGTGGAAAAAACGAACAAAACAAGAGATTGGAGACATCAAGATTTTCGACGAATTTTTTAAGAATTTTCAAATTTTCAGAAAGGATGTTCCAGATAAGGTCAAAAACGACATACTCAGATCTTCACCAAACTTTGCAGGGATCCATTGGAGGTCGAGACACGTGGAAAAAACGTACAAAACAAGAGATTGGAGACATCAAGATTTTGGACGAATTTTTGAAGAATTTTCAAATTTTCAGATAGGAGGTTCCAGATAAGGTCTAAAACTACATACTCAGATCTCCACCAAACATTGCAGGAATACATTGGATGTCAAGACACGTGGAAAAAACGTACAAAACAAGAGATTGGAGACATCAAGATTTTCGACGAATTTTTGAAGAATTTTCAAATTTTCAGATAGGAGGTTCCAGATAAGGTCAAAAACTACATACTCAGATCTTCACCAAACGTTGCAGGGATACTTTGCATGTCAAGACACGTGGAAAAAACGTACAAAACAAGAGATTGGAGACATCAAGATTTTCGACGAATTTTTTAAGAATTTTCAAATTTTCAGATGGGAGGTTCCAGATAAGGTCAAAAACGACATACTCAGATCTTCACCAAACTTTGCATGGATACATTGGATGTCAAGACACGTGGAAAAAACGTACAAAACAAGAGATTGGAGACATCAAGATTTTGGACGAATTTTTTAAGAATTCTCAAATTTTCAGAAAGGAGGTTCCATATAAGGTCAAAAACTACATACTCAGATCTTCACCAAACTTTGCATGGATACATTATGTGTCAAGACACGTGGAAAAAACGTACAAAACAAAAGATTGGAGACATCAAGATTTTGGTCGAATTTTTTAAGAATTTTCAAATTTTCAGATGGGAGGTTCCAGATAAGGTCAAAAACTACATACTCAGATCTTCACCAAACTTTGCAGGGATACATTGGATGTCAAGACACGTGGAAAAAACGTACAAAAAAGAGATTGGAGACATCAAGATTTTGGACGAATTTTTTAACAATTTTCAAATTTTCAGAAGGGATGTTCCAGATAAGGTCAAAAACGACATACTCAGATCTTCACCAAACTTTGCAGGGATACATTGGATATCAAGACACGTGGAAAAAACGTACAAAACAAGAGATTGGAGACATCAAGATTTTCGACGAATTTTTTAAGAATTTTCAAATTTTCAGATAGGAGGTTCCAGATAAGGTCAAAAACTACATACTCAGATCTTCACCAAACGTTGCAGGGATACTTTGCATGTCAAGACACGTGGAAAAAACGTACAAAACAAAAAAAGATTGGAGACATCAAGATTTTCGACGAATTTTTTAAGAATTTTCAAATTTTCAGATGGGAGGTTCCAGATAAGGTCAAAAACGACATACTCAGATCTTCACCAAACTTTGCATGGATACATTGGATGTCAAGACACGTGGAAAAAACGTACAAAACAAGAGATTGGAGACATCAAGATTTTGGACGAATTTTTTAAGAATTTTCAAATTTTCAGAAAGGAGGTTCCATATAAGGTCAAAAACTACATACTCAGATCTTCACCAAACTTTGCAGGGATACTTTGGATGTCAAGACACGTGGAAAAAACGTACAAAACAAGAGATTGGAGACATCAAGATTTTCGACGAATTTTTGAAGAATTTTCAAATTTTCAGATAGGAGGTTCCAGATAAGGTCAAAAACTACATACTCAGATCTTCACCAAACGTTGCAGGGATACTTTGCATGTCAAGACACGTGGAAAAAACGTACAAAACAAAAGATTGGAGACATCAAGATTTTCGACGAATTTTTTAAGAATTTTCAAATTTTCAGATGGGAGGTTCCAGATGAGGTCAAAAACGACATACTCAGATCTTCACCAAACTTTCCAGGAATACTTTGCATGTCAAGACACGTGGAAAAAAAGTACAAAACAAGAGATCGGAGACATCAAGATTTTCGACGAATTTTTTAAGAATTTTCAAATTTTCAGATGGGAGGTTCCAGATAAGGTCAAAAACGACATACTCAGATCTTCACCAAACTTTGCAGGGATCCATTGGAGGTCGAGACACGTGGAAAAAACGTACAAAACAAGAGATTGGAGACATCAAGATTTTGGACGAATTTTTTAAGAATTTTCAAATTTTCAGATAGGAGGTTCCATATAAGGTCAAAAACTACATACTCAGATCTTCACCAAACTTTGCAGGGATACATTGGATGTCAAGACACGTGGAAAAAACGTACAAAACAAGAGATTGGAGACATCAAGATTTTCGACGAATTTTTTAAGAATTTTCAAATTTTCAGAAAGGATGTTCCAGATAAGGTCAAAAACGACATACTCAGATCTTCACCAAACTTTGCAGGGATACATTGGATGTCAAGACACGTGGAAAAAACGTACAAAACAAGAGATTGGGGTCATCAAGATTTTGGACGGATTTTTTAGGAATTTTCAAATTTTCAGATGGGAGGTTCCAGATAAGGTCAAAAACTACATACTCAGATCTTCACCAAACATTGCAGGGATACATTGGATGTCAAGACACGTGGAAAAAACGTACAAAACAAGAGATTGGAGACATCAAGATTTTGGACGAATTTTTTAAGAATTTTCAAATTTTCAGATAGGAGGTTCCATATAAGGTCAAAAACTACATACTCAGATCTTCACCAAACTTTGCAGGGATACATTGGATGTCAAGACACGTGGAAAAAACGTACAAAACAAGAGATTGGAGACATCAAGATTTTGGACGAATTTTTTAAGAATTCTCAAATTTTCAGAAAGGAGGTTCCATATAAGGTCAAAAACTACATACTCAGATCTTCACCAAACTTTGCAGGGATACTTTGGATGTCAAGACACGTGGAAAAAACGTACAAAACAAGAGATTGGAGACATCAAGATTTTGGACGAATTTTTTAAGAATTTTCAAATTTTCAGATAGGAGGTTCCAGATAAGGTCAAAAATTACATACTCAGATCTTCACCAAACTTTGCAGGGATACATTGGATGTCAAGACACGTGGAAAAAACGTACAAAACAAGAGATTGGGGTCATCAAGATTTTGGACGGATTTTTTAGGAATTTTCAAATTTTCAGATGGGAGGTTACAGATAAGGTCAAAAACTACATACTCAGATCTTCACCAAACATTGCAGGGATACATTGGATGTCAAGACACGTGGAAAAAACGTACAAAACAAGAGATTGGAGACATCAAAATTTTGGACGAATTTTTTAAGAATTTTCAAATTTTCAGATAGGAGGTTCCAGATGAGGTCAAAAACTACATACTCAGATCTTCACCAAACTTTGCAGGAATACTTTGCATGTCAAGACACGTGGAAAAAACGTACAAAACAAGAGATCGGAGACATCAAGATTTTCGACGAATTTTTTAAGAATTTTCAAATTTTCAGATGGGAGGTTCCAGATAAGGTCAAAAACGACATACTCAGATCTTCACCAAACTTTGCATGGATACATTGGATGTCAAGACACGTGGAAAAAACATACAAAACATAGGATTGGTGACATCAAGATTTTGGACGAATTTTTTAAGAATTTTCAAATTTTCAGATAGGAGGTTCCATATAAGGTCAAAAACTACATACTCAGATCTTCACCAAACTTTGCAGGGATACATTGGATGTCAAGACACGTGGAAAAAACGAACAAAACAAGAGATTGGAGACATCAAGATTTTCGACGAATTTTTTAAGAATTTTCAAATTTTCAGAAAGGATGTTCCAGATAAGGTCAAAAACGACATACTCAGATCTTCACCAAACTTTGCAGGGATCCATTGGAGGTCGAGACACGTGGAAAAAACGTACAAAACAAGAGATTGGAGACATCAAGATTTTGGACGAATTTTTGAAGAATTTTCAAATTTTCAGATAGGAGGTTCCAGATAAGGTCTAAAACTACATACTCAGATCTCCACCAAACATTGCAGGAATACATTGGATGTCAAGACACGTGGAAAAAACGTACAAAACAAGAGATTGGAGACATCAAGATTTTCGACGAATTTTTGAAGAATTTTCAAATTTTCAGATAGGAGGTTCCAGATAAGGTCAAAAACTACATACTCAGATCTTCACCAAACGTTGCAGGGATACTTTGCATGTCAAGACACGTGGAAAAAACGTACAAAACAAGAGATTGGAGACATCAAGATTTTCGACGAATTTTTTAAGAATTTTCAAATTTTCAGATGGGAGGTTCCAGATAAGGTCAAAAACGACATACTCAGATCTTCACCAAACTTTGCATGGATACATTGGATGTCAAGACACGTGGAAAAAACGTACAAAACAAGAGATTGGAGACATCAAGATTTTGGACGAATTTTTTAAGAATTCTCAAATTTTCAGAAAGGAGGTTCCATATAAGGTCAAAAACTACATACTCAGATCTTCACCAAACTTTGCATGGATACATTATGTGTCAAGACACGTGGAAAAAACGTACAAAACAAAAGATTGGAGACATCAAGATTTTGGTCGAATTTTTTAAGAATTTTCAAATTTTCAGATGGGAGGTTCCAGATAAGGTCAAAAACTACATACTCAGATCTTCACCAAACTTTGCAGGGATACATTGGATGTCAAGACACGTGGAAAAAACGTACAAAAAAGAGATTGGAGACATCAAGATTTTGGACGAATTTTTTAACAATTTTCAAATTTTCAGAAGGGATGTTCCAGATAAGGTCAAAAACGACATACTCAGATCTTCACCAAACTTTGCAGGGATACATTGGATATCAAGACACGTGGAAAAAACGTACAAAACAAGAGATTGGAGACATCAAGATTTTCGACGAATTTTTTAAGAATTTTCAAATTTTCAGATAGGAGGTTCCAGATAAGGTCAAAAACTACATACTCAGATCTTCACCAAACGTTGCAGGGATACTTTGCATGTCAAGACACGTGGAAAAAACGTACAAAACAAAAAAAGATTGGAGACATCAAGATTTTCGACGAATTTTTTAAGAATTTTCAAATTTTCAGATGGGAGGTTCCAGATAAGGTCAAAAACGACATACTCAGATCTTCACCAAACTTTGCATGGATACATTGGATGTCAAGACACGTGGAAAAAACGTACAAAACAAGAGATTGGAGACATCAAGATTTTGGACGAATTTTTTAAGAATTCTCAAATTTTCAGAAAGGAGGTTCCATATAAGGTCAAAAACTACATACTCAGATCTTCACCAAACTTTGCAGGGATACTTTGGATGTCAAGACACGTGGAAAAAACGTACAAAACAAGAGATTGGGGTCATCAAGATTTTGGACGAATTTTTTAAGAATTTTCAAATTTTCAGATGGGAGGTTCAATATAAGGTCAAAAACTACATACTCAGATCTTCACCAAACTTTGCATGGATACATTGGATGTCAAGACACGTGGAAAAAACATACAAAACATAGGATTCGGAACATCAAGATTTTGGTCGAATTTTTTAAGAATTTTCAAATTTTCAGATAGGAGGTTCCAAATAAGGTCAAAAACTACATACTCAGATCTTCACCAAACATTGCAGGAATACATTGGATGTCAAGACACGTGGAAAAAACGTACAAAACAAGAGATTGGGGTCATCAAGATTTTGCACGGATTTTTTAGGAATTTTCAAATTTTCAGATGGGAGGTTCCAGATAAGGTCAAAAACTACATACTCAGATCTTCACCAAACTTTGCAGGGATACATTGGATGTCAAGACACGTGGAAAAAACGTACAAAACAAGAGATTGGAGACATCAAGATTTTGGACGAATTTTTTAAGAATTTTCAAATTTTCAGATGGGAGGTTCCAGATAAGGTCAAAAACTACATACTCAGATCTTCACCAAACTTTGCAGGGATACATTGGATGTCAAGACACGTGGAAAAAACGTACAAAAAAGAGATTGGAGACATCAAGATTTTGGACGAATTTTTTAACAATTTTCAAATTTTCAGAAAGGATGTTCCAGATAAGGTCAAAAACGACATACTCAGATCTTCACCAAACTTTGCAGGGATACATTGGATATCAAGACACGTGGAAAAAACGTACAAAACAAGAGATTGGAGACGTCAAGATTTTGGACGAATTTTTTAAGAATTTTCAAATTTTCAGATAGGAGGTTCCAGATAAGGTCAAAAACTACATACTCAGATCTTCACCAAACTTTGCAGGGATCCATTGGAGGTCGAGACACGTGGAAAAAACGTACAAAACAAGAGATTGGAGACATCAAGATTTTGGACGAATTTTTGAAGAATTTTCAAATTTTCAGATAGGAGGTTCCAGATAAGGTCTAAAACTACATACTCAGATCTCCACCAAACATTGCAGGAATACATTGGATGTCAAGACACGTGGAAAAAACGTACAAAACAAGAGATTGGAGACATCAAGATTTTCGACGAATTTTTGAAGAATTTTCAAATTTTCAGATAGGAGGTTCCAGATAAGGTCAAAAACTACATACTCAGATCTTCACCAAACGTTGCAGGGATACTTTGCATGTCAAGACACGTGGAAAAAACGTACAAAACAAGAGATTGGAGACATCAAGATTTTGGACGAATTTTTTAAGAATTCTCAAATTTTCAGAAAGGAGGTTCCATATAAGGTCAAAAACTACATACTCAGATCTTCACCAAACTTTGCATGGATACATTATGTGTCAAGACACGTGGAAAAAACGTACAAAACAAAAGATTGGAGACATCAAGATTTTGGTCGAATTTTTTAAGAATTTTCAAATTTTCAGATGGGAGGTTCCAGATAAGGTCAAAAACTACATACTCAGATCTTCACCAAACTTTGCAGGGATACATTGGATGTCAAGACACGTGGAAAAAACGTACAAAAAAGAGATTGGAGACATCAAGATTTTGGACGAATTTTTTAACAATTTTCAAATTTTCAGAAGGGATGTTCCAGATAAGGTCAAAAACGACATACTCAGATCTTCACCAAACTTTGCAGGGATACATTGGATATCAAGACACGTGGAAAAAACGTACAAAACAAGAGATTGGAGACATCAAGATTTTCGACGAATTTTTTAAGAATTTTCAAATTTTCAGATAGGAGGTTCCAGATAAGGTCAAAAACTACATACTCAGATCTTCACCAAACGTTGCAGGGATACTTTGCATGTCAAGACACGTGGAAAAAACGTACAAAACAAAAAAAGATTGGAGACATCAAGATTTTCGACGAATTTTTTAAGAATTTTCAAATTTTCAGATGGGAGGTTCCAGATAAGGTCAAAAACGACATACTCAGATCTTCACCAAACTTTGCATGGATACATTGGATGTCAAGACACGTGGAAAAAACGTACAAAACAAGAGATTGGAGACATCAAGATTTTGGACGAATTTTTTAAGAATTCTCAAATTTTCAGAAAGGAGGTTCCATATAAGGTCAAAAACTACATACTCAGATCTTCACCAAACTTTGCAGGGATACTTTGGATGTCAAGACACGTGGAAAAAACGTACAAAACAAGAGATTGGGGTCATCAAGATTTTGGACGAATTTTTTAAGAATTTTCAAATTTTCAGATGGGAGGTTCAATATAAGGTCAAAAACTACATACTCAGATCTTCACCAAACTTTGCATGGATACATTGGATGTCAAGACACGTGGAAAAAACATACAAAACATAGGATTCGGAACATCAAGATTTTGGTCGAATTTTTTAAGAATTTTCAAATTTTCAGATAGGAGGTTCCATATAAGGTCAAAAACTACATACTCAGATCTTCACCAAACATTGCAGGAATACATTGGATGTCAAGACACGTGGAAAAAACGTACAAAACAAGAGATTGGGGTCATCAAGATTTTGCACGGATTTTTTAGGAATTTTCAAATTTTCAGATGGGAGGTTCCAGATAAGGTCAAAAACTACATACTCAGATCTTCACCAAACTTTGCAGGGATACATTGGATGTCAAGACACGTGGAAAAAACGTACAAAACAAGAGATTGGAGACATCAAGATTTTGGACGAATTTTTTAAGAATTTTCAAATTTTCAGATAGGAGGTTCCATATAAGGTCAAAAACTACATACTCAGATCTTCACCAAACTTTGCATGGATACATTATGTGTCAAGACACGTGGAAAAAACGTACAAAACAAAAGATTGGAGACATCCAGATTTTGGTCGAATTTTTTAAGAATTTTCAAATTTTCAGATGGGAGGTTCCAGATAAGGTCAAAAACTACATACTCAGATCTTCACCAAACTTTGCAGGGATACATTGGATGTCAAGACACGTGGAAAAAACGTACAAAAAAGAGATTGGAGACATCAAGATTTTGGACGAATTTTTTAACAATTTTCAAATTTTCAGAAAGGATGTTCCAGATAAGGTCAAAAACGACATACTCAGATCTTCACCAAACTTTGCAGGGATACATTGGATATCAAGACACGTGGAAAAAACGTACAAAACAAGAGATTGGAGACGTCAAGATTTTGGACGAATTTTTTAAGAATTTTCAAATTTTCAGATAGGAGGTTCCAGATAAGGTCAAAAACTACATACTCAGATCTTCACCAAACTTTGCAGGGATACATTGGATGTCAAGACACGTGGAAAAAACGTACAAAACAAGAGATTGGGGTCATCAAGATTTTGGACGGATTTTTTAGGAATTTTCAAATTTTCAGATGGGAGGTTCCAGATAAGGTCAAAAACTACATACTCAGATCTTCACCAAACATTGCAGGGATACATTGGATGTCAAGACACGTGGAAAAAACGTACAAAACAAGAGATTGGAGACATCAAAATTTTGGACGAATTTTTTAAGAATTTTCAAATTTTCAGATAGGAGGTTCCAGATGAGGTCAAAAACTACATACTCAGATCTTCACCAAACTTTGCATGGATACATTGGATGTCAAGACACGTGGAAAAAACATACAAAACATAGGATTGGTGACATCAAGATTTTGGACGAATTTTTTAAGAATTTTCAAATTTTCAGATAGGAGGTTCCATATAAGGTCAAAAACTACATACTCAGATCTTCACCAAACTTTGCAGGGATACATTGGAGGTCGAGACACGTGGAAAAAAAGTACAAAACAAGAGATTGGGGTCATCAAGATTTTGGACGGATTTTTTAGGAATTTTCAAATTTTCAGATGGGAGGTTCCAGATAAGGTCAAAAACTACATACTCAGATCTTCACCAAACATTGCAGGGATACATTGGATGTCAAGACACGTGGAAAAAACGTACAAAACAAGAGATTGGAGACATCAAGATTTTGGACGAATTTTTTAAGAATTTTCAAATTTTCAGATAGGAGGTTCCAGATGAGGTCAAAAACTACATACTCAGATCTTCACCAAACTTTGCAGGAATACTTTGCATGTCAAGACACGTGGAAAAAACGTACAAAACAAGAGATCGGAGACATCAAGATTTTCGACGAATTTTTTAAGAATTTTCAAATTTTCAGATGGGAGGTTCCAGATAAGGTCAAAAACGACATACTCAGATCTTCACCAAACTTTGCATGGATACATTGGATGTCAAGACACGTGGAAAAAACATACAAAACATAGGATTGGTGACATCAAGATTTTGGACGAATTTTTTAAGAATTTTCAAATTTTCAGATAGGAGGTTCCATATAAGGTCAAAAACTACATACTCAGATCTTCACCAAACTTTGCAGGGATACATTGGAGGTCGAGACACGTGGAAAAAAAGTACAAAACAAGAGATTGGGGTCATCAAGATTTTGGACGGATTTTTTAGGAATTTTCAAATTTTCAGATGGGAGGTTCCAGATAAGGTCAAAAACTACATACTCAGATCTTCACCAAACATTGCAGGGATACATTGGATGTCAAGACACGTGGAAAAAACGTACAAAACAAGAGATTGGAGACATCAAGATTTTGGACGAATTTTTTAAGAATTTTCAAATTTTCAGATAGGAGGTTCCAGATGAGGTCAAAAACTACATACTCAGATCTTCACCAAACTTTGCAGGAATACTTTGCATGTCAAGACACGTGGAAAAAACGTACAAAACAAGAGATCGGAGACATCAAGATTTTCGACGAATTTTTTAAGAATTTTCAAATTTTCAGATGGGAGGTTCCAGATAAGGTCAAAAACGACATACTCAGATCTTCACCAAACTTTGCAGGGATCCATTGGAGGTCGAGACACGTGGAAAAAACGTACAAAACAAGAGATTGGAGACATCAAGATTTTGGACGAATTTTTTAAGAATTTTCAAATTTTCAGATAGGAGGTTCCATATAAGGTCAAAAACTACATACTCAGATCTTCACCAAACTTTGCAGGGATACATTGGATGTCAAGACACGTGGAAAAAACGTACAAAACAAGAGATTGGAGACATCAAGATTTTCGACGAATTTTTTAAGAATTTTCAAATTTTCAGAAAGGATGTTCCAGATAAGGTCAAAAACGACATACTCAGATCTTCACCAAACTTTGCAGGGATCCATTGGAGGTCGAGACACTTGGAAAAAACGTACAAAACAAGAGATTGGAGACATCAAGATTTTGGACGAATTTTTGAAGAATTTTCAAATTTTCAGATAGGAGGTTCCAGATAAGGTCTAAAACTACATACTCAGATCTCCACCAAACATTGCAGGAATACATTGGATGTCAAGACACGTGGAAAAAACGTACAAAACAAGAGATTGGAGACATCAAGATTTTCGACGAATTTTTGAAGAATTTTCAAATTTTCAGATAGGAGGTTCCAGATAAGGTCAAAACTACATACTCAGATCTTCACCAAATGTTGCAGGGATACTTTGCATGTCAAGACACGTGGAAAAAACGTACAAAACAAAAGATTGGAGACATCAAGATTTTCGACGAATTTTTTAAGAATTTTCAAATTTTCAGATGGGAGGTTCCAGATGAGGTCAAAAACGACATACTCAGATCTTCACCAAACTTTGCAGGAATACTTTGCATGTCAAGACACGTGGAAAAAACGTACAAAACAAGAGATCGGAGACATCAAGATTTTCGACGAATTTTTTAAGAATTTTCAAATTTTCAGATGGGAGGTTCCAGATAAGGTCAAAAACGACATACTCAGATCTTCACCAAACTTTGCAGGGATCCATTGGAGGTCGAGACACGTGGAAAAAACGTACAAAACAAGAGATTGGAGACATCAAGATTTTGGACGAATTTTTTAAGAATTTTCAAATTTTCAGATAGGAGGTTCCATATAAGGTCAAAAACTACATACTCAGATCTTCACCAAACTTTGCAGGGATACATTGGATGTCAAGACACGTGGAAAAAACGTACAAAACAAGAGATTGGAGACATCAAGATTTTCGACGAATTTTTTAAGAATTTTCAAATTTTCAGAAAGGATGTTCCAGATAAGGTCAAAAACGACATACTCAGATCTTCACCAAACTTTGCAGGGATACATTGGATGTCAAGACACGTGGAAAAAACGTACAAAACAAGAGATTGGGGTCATCAAGATTTTGGACGGATTTTTTAGGAATTTTCAAATTTTCAGATGGGAGGTTCCAGATAAGGTCAAAAACTACATACTCAGATCTTCACCAAACATTGCAGGGATACATTGGATGTCAAGACACGTGGAAAAAACGTACAAAACAAGAGATTGGAGACATCAAGATTTTGGACGAATTTTTTAAGAATTTTCAAATTTTCAGATAGGAGGTTCCATATAAGGTCAAAAACTACATACTCAGATCTTCACCAAACTTTGCAGGGATACATTGGATGTCAAGACACGTGGAAAAAACGTACAAAACAAGAGATTGGAGACATCAAGATTTTGGACGAATTTTTTAAGAATTCTCAAATTTTCAGAAAGGAGGTTCCATATAAGGTCAAAAACTACATACTCAGATCTTCACCAAACTTTGCAGGGATACTTTGGATGTCAAGACACGTGGAAAAAACGTACAAAACAAGAGATTGGAGACATCAAGATTTTGGACGAATTTTTTAAGAATTTTCAAATTTTCAGATAGGAGGTTCCAGATAAGGTCAAAAACTACATACTCAGATCTTCACCAAACTTTGCAGGGATACATTGGATGTCAAGACACGTGGAAAAAACGTACAAAACAAGAGATTGGGGTCATCAAGATTTTGGATGGATTTTTTAGGAATTTTCAAATTTTCAGATGGGAGGTTCCAGATAAGGTCAAAAACTACATACTCAGATCTTCACCAAACATTGCAGGGATACATTGGATGTCAAGACACGTGGAAAAAACGTACAAAACATAGGATTGGTGACATCAAGATTTTGGACGAATTTTTTAAGAATTTTCAAATTTTCAGATAGGAGGTTCCATATAAGGTCAAAAACTACATACTCAGATCTTCACCAAACTTTGCAGGGATACATTGGATGTCAAGACACGTGGAAAAAACGAACAAAACAAGAGATTGGAGACATCAAGATTTTCGACGAATTTTTTAAGAATTTTCAAATTTTCAGAAAGGATGTTCCAGATAAGGTCAAAAACGACATACTCAGATCTTCACCAAACTTTGCAGGGATCCATTGGAGGTCGAGACACGTGGAAAAAACGTACAAAACAAGAGATTGGAGACATCAAGATTTTGGACGAATTTTTGAAGAATTTTCAAATTTTCAGATAGGAGGTTCCAGATAAGGTCTAAAACTACATACTCAGATCTCCACCAAACATTGCAGGAATACATTGGATGTCAAGACACGTGGAAAAAACGTACAAAACAAGAGATTGGAGACATCAAGATTTTCGACGAATTTTTGAAGAATTTTCAAATTTTCAGATAGGAGGTTCCAGATAAGGTCAAAAACTACATACTCAGATCTTCACCAAACGTTGCAGGGATACTTTGCATGTCAAGACACGTGGAAAAAACGTACAAAACAAGAGATTGGAGACATCAAGATTTTCGACGAATTTTTTAAGAATTTTCAAATTTTCAGATGGGAGGTTCCAGATAAGGTCAAAAACGACATACTCAGATCTTCACCAAACTTTGCATGGATACATTGGATGTCAAGACACGTGGAAAAAACGTACAAAACAAGAGATTGGAGACATCAAGATTTTGGACGAATTTTTTAAGAATTCTCAAATTTTCAGAAAGGAGGTTCCATATAAGGTCAAAAACTACATACTCAGATCTTCACCAAACTTTGCATGGATACATTATGTGTCAAGACACGTGGAAAAATCGTACAAAACAAAAGATTGGAGACATCAAGATTTTGGTCGAATTTTTTAAGAATTTTCAAATTTTCAGATGGGAGGTTCCAGATAAGGTCAAAAACTACATACTCAGATCTTCACCAAACTTTGCAGGGATACATTGGATGTCAAGACACGTGGAAAAAACGTACAGAAAAGAGATTGGAGACATCAAGATTTTGGACGAATTTTTTAACAAATTTTCAAATTTTCAGAAGGGATGTTCCAGATAAGGTCAAAAACGACATACTCAGATCTTCACCAAACTTTGCAGGGATACATTGGATATCAAGAAACGTGGAAAAAACGTACAAAACAAGAGATTGGAAACATCAAGATTTTCGACGAATTTTTTAAGAATTTTCAAATTTTCAGATAGGAGGTTCCAGATAAGGTCAAAAACTACATACTCAGATCTTCACCAAACGTTGCAGGGATACTTTGCATGTCAAGACACGTGGAAAAAACGTACAAAACAAAAGATTGGAGACATCAAGATTTTCGACGAATTTTTTAAGAATTTTCAAATTTTCAGATGGGAGGTTCCAGATAAGGTCAAAAACGACATACTCAGATCTTCACCAAACTTTGCATGGATACATTGGATGTCAAGACACGTGGAAAAAACGTACAAAACAAGAGTTTGGAGACATCAAGATTTTGGACGAATTTTTTAAGAATTCTCAAATTTTCAGAAAGGAGGTTCCATATAAGGTCAAAAACTACATACTCAGATCTTCACCAAACTTTGCAGGGATACTTTGGATGTCAAGACACGTGGAAAAAACGTACAAAACAAGAGATTGGGGTCATCAAGATTTTGGACGAATTTTTTAAGAATTTTCAAATTTTCAGATGGGAGGTTCAATATAAGGTCAAAAACTACATACTCAGATCTTCACCAAACTTTGCATGGATACATTGGATGTCAAGACACGTGGAAAAAACATACAAAACATAGGATTCGGAACATCAAGATTTTGGTCGAATTTTTTAAGAATTTTCAAATTTTCAGATAGGAGGTTCCATATAAGGTCAAAAACTACATACTCAGATCTTCACCAAACATTGCAGGAATACATTGGATGTCAAGACACGTGGAAAAAACGTACAAAACAAGAGATTGGGGTCATCAAGATTTTGCACGGATTTTTTAGGAATTTTCAAATTTTCAGATGGGAGGTTCCAGATAAGGTCAAAAACTACATACTCAGATCTTCACCAAACTTTGCAGGGATACATTGGATGTCAAGACACGTGGAAAAAACGTACAAAACAAGAGATTGGAGACATCAAGGTTTTGGACGAATTTTTTAAGAATTTTCAAATTTTCAGATAGGAGGTTCCATATAAGGTCAAAAACTACATACTCAGATCTTCACCAAACTTTGCATGGATACATTATGTGTCAAGACACGTGGAAAAAACGTACAAAACAAAAGATTGGAGACATCAAGATTTTGGTCGAATTTTTTAAGAATTTTTAAATTTTCAGATGGGAGGTTCCAGATAAGGTCAAAAACTACATACTCAGATCTTCACCAAACTTTGCAGGGATACATTTTATGTCAAGACACGTGGAAAAAACGTACAAAAAAGAGATTGGAGACATCAAGATTTTGGACGAATTTTTTAACAATTTTCAAATTTTCAGAAAGGATGTTCCAGATAAGGTCAAAAACGACATACTCAGATCTTCACCAAACTTTGCAGGGATACATTGGATATCAAGACACGTGGAAAAAACGTACAAAACAAGAGATTGGAGACATCAAGATTTTGGACGAATTTTTTAAGAATTTTCAAATTTTCAGATAGGAGGTTCCAGATAAGGTCAAAAACTACATACTCAGATCTTCACCAAACTTTGCAGGGATACATTGGATGTCAAGACACGTGGAAAAAACGTACAAAACAAGAGATTGGAGACATCAAGATTTTGGACGAATTTTTTAAGAATTTTCAAATTTTCAGATAGGAGGTTCCAAATGAGGTCAAAAACTACATACTCAGATCTTCACCAAACTTTGCAGGAATACTTTGCATGTCAAGACACGTGGAAAAAACGTACAAAACAAGAGATCGGAGACATCAAGATTTTCGACGAATTTTTTAAGAATTTTCAAATTTTCAGATGGGAGGTTCCAGATAAGGTCAAAAACGACATACTCAGATCTTCACCAAACTTTGCAGGGATCCATTGGAGGTCGAGACACGTGGAAAAAACGTACAAAACAAGAGATTGGAGACATCAAGATTTTGGACGAATTTTTTAAGAATTTTCAAATTTTCAGAAAGGAGGTTCCATATAAGGTCAAAAACTACATACTCAGATCTTCACCAAACATTGCAGGGATACATTAGATGTCAAGACACGTGGAAAAAACGTACAAAACAAGAGATTGGAGACATCAAGATTTTGGACGAATTTTTTAAGAATTTTCAAATTTTCAGATAGGAGGTTCCAGATGAGGTCAAAAACTACATACTCAGATCTTCACCAAACTTTGCAGGAATACTTTGCATGTCAAGACACGTGGAAAAAACGTACAAAACAAGAGATCGGAGACATCAAGATTTTCGACGAATTTTTTAAGAATTTTCAAATTTTCAGATGGGAGGTTTCAGATAAGGTCAAAAACGACATACTCAGATCTTCACCAAACTTTGCATGGATACATTGGATGTCAAGACACGTGGAAAAAACATACAAAACATAGGATTGGTGACATCAAGATTTTGGACGAATTTTTTAAGAATTTTCAAATTTTCAGATAGGAGGTTCCATATAAGGTCAAAAACTACATACTCAGATCTTCACCAAACTTTGCAGGGATACATTGGAGGTCGAGACACGTGGAAAAAAAGTACAAAACAAGAGATTGGGGTCATCAAGATTTTGGACGGATTTTTTAGGAATTTTCAAATTTTCAGATGGGAGGTTCCAGATAAGGTCAAAAACTACATACTCAGATCTTCACCAAACATTGCAGGGATACATTGGATGTCAAGACACGTGGAAAAAACGTACAAAACAAGAGATTGGAGACATCAAGATTTTGGACGAATTTTTTAAGAATTTTCAAATTTTCAGATAGGAGGTTCCAGATGAGGTCAAAAACTACATACTCAGATCTTCACCAAACTTTGCAGGAATACTTTGCATGTCAAGACACGTGGAAAAAACGTACAAAACAAGAGATCGGAGACATCAAGATTTTCGACGAATTTTTTAAGAATTTTCAAATTTTCAGATGGGAGGTTCCAGATAAGGTCAAAAACGACATACTCAGATCTTCACCAAACTTTGCAGGGATCCATTGGAGGTCGAGACACGTGGAAAAAACGTACAAAACAAGAGATTGGAGACATCAAGATTTTGGACGAATTTTTTAAGAATTTTCAAATTTTCAGATAGGAGGTTCCATATAAGGTCAAAAACTACATACTCAGATCTTCACCAAACTTTGCAGGGATACATTGGATGTCAAGACACGTGGAAAAAACGTACAAAACAAGAGATTGGAGACATCAAGATTTTCGACGAATTTTTTAAGAATTTTCAAATTTTCAGAAAGGATGTTCCAGATAAGGTCAAAAACGACATACTCAGATCTTCACCAAACTTTGCAGGGATCCATTGGAGGTCGAGACACGTGGAAAAAACGTACAAAACAAGAGATTGGAGACATCAAGATTTTGGACGAATTTTTGAAGAATTTTCAAATTTTCAGATAGGAGGTTCCAGATAAGGTCTAAAACTACATACTCAGATCTCCACCAAACATTGCAGGAATACATTGGATGTCAAGACACGTGGAAAAAACGTACAAAACAAGAGATTGGAGACATCAAGATTTTCGACGAATTTTTGAAGAATTTTCAAATTTTCAGATAGGAGGTTCCAGATAAGGTCAAAACTACATACTCAGATCTTCACCAAACGTTGCAGGGATACTTTGCATGTCAAGACACGTGGAAAAAACGTACAAAACAAAAGATTGGAGACATCAAGATTTTCGACGAATTTTTTAAGAATTTTCAAATTTTCAGATGGGAGGTTCCAGATGAGGTCAAAAACGACATACTCAGATCTTCACCAAACTTTGCAGGAATACTTTGCATGTCAAGACACGTGGAAAAAACGTACAAAACAAGAGATCGGAGACATCAAGATTTTCGACGAATTTTTTAAGAATTTTCAAATTTTCAGATGGGAGGTTCCAGATAAGGTCAAAAACGACATACTCAGATCTTCACCAAACTTTGCAGGGATCCATTGGAGGTCGAGACACGTGGAAAAAACGTACAAAACAAGAGATTGGAGACATCAAGATTTTGGACGAATTTTTTAAGAATTTTCAAATTTTCAGATAGGAGGTTCCATATAAGGTCAAAAACTACATACTCAGATCTTCACCAAACTTTGCAGGGATACATTGGATGTCAAGACACGTGGAAAAAACGTACAAAACAAGAGATTGGAGACATCAAGATTTTCGACGAATTTTTTAAGAATTTTCAAATTTTCAGAAAGGATGTTCCAGATAAGGTCAAAAACGACATACTCAGATCTTCACCAAACTTTGCAGGGATACATTGGATGTCAAGACACGTGGAAAAAACGTACAATACAAGAGATTGGGGTCATCAAGATTTTGGACGGATTTTTTAGGAATTTTCAAATTTTCAGATGGGAGGTTCCAGATAAGGTCAAAAACTACATACTCAGATCTTCACCAAACATTGCAGGGATACATTGGATGTCAAGACACGTGGAAAAAACGTACAAAACAAGAGATTGGAGACATCAAGGTTTTGGACGAATTTTTTAAGAATTTTCAAATTTTCAGATAGGAGGTTCCATATAAGGTCAAAAACTACATACTCAGATCTTCACCAAACTTTGCAGGGATACATTGGATGTCAAGACACTTGGAAAAAACGTACAAAACAAGAGATTGGAGACATCAAGATTTTGGACGAATTTTTTAAGAATTCTCAAATTTTCAGAAAGGAGGTTCCATATAAGGTCAAAAACTACATACTCAGATCTTCACCAAACTTTGCAGGGATACTTTGGATGTCAAGACACGTGGAAAAAACGTACAAAACAAGAGATTGGAGACATCAAGATTTTGGACGAATTTTTTAAGAATTTTCAAATTTTCAGATAGGAGGTTCCAGATAAGGTCAAAAACTACATACTCAGATCTTCACCAAACTTTGCAGGGATACATTGGATGTCAAGACACGTGGAAAAAACGTACAAAACAAGAGATTGGGGTCATCAAGATTTTGGACGGATTTTTTAGGAATTTTCAAATTTTCAGATGGGAGGTTCCAGATAAGGTCAAAAACTACATACTCAGATCTTCACCAAACATTGCAGGGATACATTGGATGTCAAGACACGTGGAAAAAACGTACAAAACATAGGATTGGTGACATCAAGATTTTGGACGAATTTTTTAAGAATTTTCAAATTTTCAGATAGGAGGTTCCATATAAGGTCAAAAACTACATACTCAGATCTTCACCAAACTTTGCAGGGATACATTGGATGTCAAGACACGTGGAAAAAACGAACAAAACAAGAGATTGGAGACATCAAGATTTTCGACGAATTTTTTAAGAATTTTCAAATTTTCAGAAAGGATGTTCCAGATAAGGTCAAAAACGACATACTCAGATCTTCACCAAACTTTGCAGGGATCCATTGGAGGTCGAGACACGTGGAAAAAACGTACAAAACAAGAGATTGGAGACATCAAGATTTTGGACGAATTTTTGAAGAATTTTCAAATTTTCAGATAGGAGGTTCCAGATAAGGTCTAAAACTACATACTCAGATCTCCACCAAACATTGCAGGAATACATTGGATGTCAAGACACGTGGAAAAAACGTACAAAACAAGAGATTGGAGACATCAAGATTTTCGACGAATTTTTGAAGAATTTTCAAATTTTCAGATAGGAGGTTCCAGATAAGGTCAAAAACTACATACTCAGATCTTCACCAAACGTTGCAGGGATACTTTGCATGTCAAGACACGTGGAAAAAACGTACAAAACAAAAGATTGGAGACATCAAGATTTTCGACGAATTTTTTAAGAATTTTCAAATTTTCAGATGGGAGGTTCCAGATAAGGTCAAAAACTACATACTCAGATCTTCACCAAACTTTGCATGGATACATTATGTGTCAAGACACGTGGAAAAATCGTACAAAACAAAAGATTGGAGACATCAAGATTTTGGTCGAATTTTTTAAGAATTTTCAAATTTTCAGATGGGAGGTTCCAGATAAGGTCAAAAACTACATACTCAGATCTTCACCAAACTTTGCAGGGATACATTGGATGTCAAGACACGTGGAAAAAACGTACAAAAAAGAGATTGGAGACATCAAGATTTTGGACGAATTTTTTAACAAATTTTCAAATTTTCAGAAGGGATGTTCCAGATAAGGTCAAAAACGACATACTCAGATCTTCACCAAACTTTGCAGGGATACATTGGATATCAAGAAACGTGGAAAAAACGTACAAAACAAGAGATTGGAAACATCAAGATTTTCGACGAATTTTTTAAGAATTTTCAAATTTTCAGATAGGAGGTTCCAGATAAGGTCAAAAACTACATACTCAGATCTTCACCAAACGTTGCAGGGATACTTTGCATGTCAAGACACGTGGAAAAAACGTACAAAACAAAAGATTGGAGACATCAAGATTTTCGACGAATTTTTTAAGAATTTTCAAATTTTCAGATGGGAGGTTCCAGATAAGGTCAAAAACGACATACTCAGATCTTCACCAAACTTTGCATGGATACATTGGATGTCAAGACACGTGGAAAAAACGTACAAAACAAGAGATTGGAGACATCAAGATTTTGGACGAATTTTTTAAGAATTCTCAAATTTTCAGAAAGGAGGTTCCATATAAGGTCAAAAACTACATACTCAGATCTTCACCAAACTTTGCAGGGATACTTTGGATGTCAAGACACGTGGAAAAAACGTACAAAACAAGAGATTGGGGTCATCAAGATTTTGGACGAATTTTTTAAGAATTTTCAAATTTTCAGATGGGAGGTTCAATATAAGGTCAAAAACTACATACTCAGATCTTCACCAAACTTTGCATGGATACATTGGATGTCAAGACACGTGGAAAAAACATACAAAACATAGGATTCGGAACATCAAGATTTTGGTCGAATTTTTTAAGAATTTTCAAATTTTCAGATAGGAGGTTCCATATAAGGTCAAAAACTACATACTCAGATCTTCACCAAACATTGCAGGAATACATTGGATGTCAAGACACGTGGAAAAAACGTACAAAACAAGAGATTGGGGTCATCAAGATTTTGCACGGATTTTTTAGGAATTTTCAAATTTTCAGATGGGAGGTTCCAGATAAGGTCAAAAACTACATACTCAGATCTTCACCAAACTTTGCAGGGATACATTGGATGTCAAGACACGTGGAAAAAACGTACAAAACAAGAGATTGGAGACATCAAGGTTTTGGACGAATTTTTTAAGAATTTTCAAATTTTCAGATAGGAGGTTCCATATAAGGTCAAAAACTACATACTCAGATCTTCACCAAACTTTGCATGGATACATTATGTGTCAAGACACGTGGAAAAAACGTACAAAACAAAAGATTGGAGACATCAAGATTTTGGTCGAATTTTTTAAGAATTTTCAAATTTTCAGATGGGAGGTTCCAGATAAGGTCAAAAACTACATACTCAGATCTTCACCAAACTTTGCAGGGATACATTGGATGTCAAGACACGTGGAAAAAACGTACAAAAAAGAGATTGGAGACATCAAGATTTTGGACGAATTTTTTAACAATTTTCAAATTTTCAGAAAGGATGTTCCAGATAAGGTCAAAAACGACATACTCAGATCTTCAGCAAACTTTGCAGGGATACATTGGATATCAAGACACGTGGAAAAAACGTACAAAACAAGAGATTGGAGACATCAAGATTTTGGACGAATTTTTTAAGAATTTTCAAATTTTCAGATAGGAGGTTCCAGATAAGGTCAAAAACTACATACTCAGATCTTCACCAAACTTTGCAGGGATACATTGGATGTCAAGACACGTGGAAAAAACGTACAAAACAAGAGATTGGAGACATCAAGATTTTGGACGAATTTTTTAAGAATTTTCAAATTTTCAGATAGGAGGTTCCAAATGAGGTCAAAAACTACATACTCAGATCTTCACCAAACTTTGCAGGAATACTTTGCATGTCAAGACACGTGGAAAAAACGTACAAAACAAGAGATCGGAGACATCAAGATTTTCGACGAATTTTTTAAGAATTTTCAAATTTTCAGATGGGAGGTTCCAGATAAGGTCAAAAACGACATACTCAGATCTTCACCAAACTTTGCAGGGATCCATTGGAGGTCGAGACACGTGGAAAAAACGTACAAAACAAGAGATTGGAGACATCAAGATTTTGGACGAATTTTTTAAGAATTTTCAAATTTTCAGATAGGAGGTTCCATATAAGGTCAAAAACTACATACTCAGATCTTCACCAAACTTTGCAGGGATACATTGGATGTCAAGACACGTGGAAAAAACGTACAAAACAAGAGATTGGAGACATCAAGATTTTGGACGATTTTTTTAAAAATTTTCAAATTTTCAGAAATGCGGTTCCAGATAAGGTCAAAAACTACATACTCAGATCTTCACCAAACTTTGCAGGGATACATTGGATGTCAAGACACGTGGAAAAAACGTACAAAACAAGAGATTCGGGTCAACAAGATTTTGGACGGATTTTTTAGGAATTTTCAAATTTTCAGATGGGAGGTTCCAGATAAGGTCAAAAACTACATACTCAGATCTTCACCAAACTCTGCAGGGATACATTGTATGTCAAGACACGTGGAAAAAACATACAAAACATAGGATTGGGGACATCAAGATTTTGTTAAATTCTTTTAAGAATTTTCAAATTTTCAGATAGGAGGTTCCATATAAGGTCAAAAACTACATACTCAGATCTTCACCAAACATTGCAGGGATACATTGGATGTCAAGACACGTGGAAAGAACGTACAAAACAAGAGATTGGAGACATCAAGATTTTGGACGAATTTTTTAAGAATTTTCAAATTTTCAGATAGGAGGCTCCATATAAGGTCAAAAACTACATACTCAGATCTTCACCAAACATTGCAGGGATACATTGGATGTCAAGACACGTGGAAAAAACGTACAAAACAAGAGATTGGAGACATCAAGATTTTGGACGAATTTTTTAAGAATTTTCAAATTTTCAGGTAGGAGGTTCCAGATAAGGTCAAAAACTACATACTCAGATCTTCACCAAACGTTGCAGGGATACTTTGCATGTCAAGACACGTGGAAAAAACGTACAAAACAAGAGATTGGAGACATCAAGATTTTCGACGAATTTTTTAAGAATTTTCAAATTTTCAGATGGGAGGTTCCAGATAAGGTCAAAAACGACATACTCAGATCTTCACCAAACTTTGCATGGATACATTGGATGTCAAGACACGTGGAAAAAACGTACAAAACAAGAGATTGGGGTCATCAAGATTTTGCACGGATTTTTTAAGAATTTTCAAATTTTCAGATGGGAGGTTCCAGATAAGGTCAAAAACGACATACTCAGATCTTCACCAAACTTTGCATGGATACATTGGATGTCAAGACACGTGGAAAAAACGTACAAAACAAGAGATTGGAGACATCAAGATTTTGGACGAATTTTTTAAGAATTCTCAAATTTTCAGAAAGGAGGTTCCATATAAGGTCAAAAACTACATACTCAGATCTTCACCAAACTTTGCAGGGATACTTTGGATGTCAAGACACGTGGAAAAAACGTACAAAACAAGAGATTGGGGTCATCAAGATTTTGGACGAATTTTTTAAGAATTTTCAAATTTTCAGATGGGAGGTTCAATATAAGGTCAAAAACTACATACTCAGATCTTCACCAAACTTTGCATGGATACATTGGATGTCAAGACACGTGGAAAAAACATACAAAACATAGGATTCGGAACATCAAGATTTTGGTCGAATTTTTTAAGAATTTTCAAATTTTCAGATAGGAGGTTCCATATAAGGTCAAAAACTACATACTCAGATCTTCACCAAACTTTGCAGGGATACATTGGATGTCAAGACACGTGGAAAAAACGTACAAAACAAGAGATTGGAGACATCAAGATTTTCGACGAATTTTTTAAGAATTTTCAAATTTTCAGAAAGGATGTTCCAGATAAGGTCAAAAACGACATACTCAGATCTTCACCAAACTTTGCAGGGATACATTGGAGGTCGAGACACGTGGAAAAAACGTACAAAACAAGAGATTGGAGACATCAAGATTTTGGACGAATTTTTGAAGAATTTTCAAATTTTCTGATAGGAGGTCCCAGATAAGGTCAAAAACTACATACTCAGATCTCCACCAAACATTGCAGGGATACATTGGATGTCAAGACACGTGGAAAAAACGTACAAAACAAGAGATTGGAGACATCAAGATTTTCGACGAATTTTTGAAGAATTTTCAAATTTTCAGATAGGAGGTTCCAGATAAGGTCAAAAACTACATACTCAGATCTTCACCAAACGTTGCAGGGATACTTTGCATGTCAAGACACGTGGAAAAAACGTACAAAACAAGAGATTGGAGACATCAAGATTTTCGACGAATTTTTTAAGAATTTTCAAATTTTCAGATGGGAGGTTCCAGATAAGGTCAAAAACGACATACTCAGATCTTCACCAAACTTTGCATGGATACATTGGATGTCAAGACACGTGGAAAAAACGTACAAAACAAGAGATTGGGGTCATCAAGATTTTGCACGGATTTTTTAAGAATTTTCAAATTTTCAGATGGGAGGTTCCAGATAAGGTCAAAAACGACATACTCAGATCTTCACCAAACTTTGCATGGATACATTGGATGTCAAGACACGTGGAAAAAACGTACAAAACAATAGATTGGAGACATCAAGATTTTGGACGAATTTTTTAAGAATTCTCAAATTTTCAGAAAGGAGGTTCCATATAAGGTCAAAAACTACATACTCAGATCTTCACCAAACTTTGCAGGGATACTTTGGATGTCAAGACACGTGGAAAAAACGTACAAAACAAGAGATTGGAGACATCAAGATTTTGGACGAATTTTTTAAGAATTTTCAAATTTTCAGATAGGAGGTTCCAGATAAGGTCAAAAACTACATACTCAGATCTTCACCAAACTTTGCAGGGATACATTGGATGTCAAGACACGTGGAAAAAACGTACAAAACAAGAGATTGGGGTCATCAAGATTTTGGACGGATTTTTTAGGAATTTTCAAATTTTCAGATGGGAGGTTCCAGATAAGGTCAAAAACTACATACTCAGATCTTCACCAAACATTGCAGGGATACATTGGATGTCAAGACACGTGGAAAAAACGTACAAAACAAGAGATTGGAGACATCAAAATTTTGGACGAATTTTTTAAGAATTTTCAAATTTTCAGATAGGAGGTTCCAGATGAGGTCAAAAACTACATACTCAGATCTTCACCAAACTTTGCAGGAATACTTTGCATGTCAAGACACGTGGAAAAAACGTACAAAACAAGAGATCGGAGACATCAAGATTTTCGACGAATTTTTTAAGAATTTTCAAATTTTCAGATGGGAGGTTCCAGATAAGGTCAAAAACGACATACTCAGATCTTCACCAAACTTTGCATGGATACATTGGATGTCAAGACACGTGGAAAAAACATACAAAACATAGGATTGGTGACATCAAGATTTTGGACGAATTTTTTAAGAATTTTCAAATTTTCAGATAGGAGGTTCCATATAAGGTCAAAAACTACATACTCAGATCTTCACCAAACTTTGCAGGGATACATTGGAGGTCGAGACACGTGGAAAAAAAGTACAAAACAAGAGATTGGGGTCATCAAGATTTTGGACGGATTTTTTAGGAATTTTCAAATTTTCAGATGGGAGGTTCCAGATAAGGTCAAAAACTACATACTCAGATCTTCACCAAACATTGCAGGGATACATTGGATGTCAAGACACGTGGAAAAAACGTACAAAACAAGAGATTGGAGACATCAAGATTTTGGACGAATTTTTTAAGAATTTTCAAATTTTCAGATAGGAGGTTCCAGATGAGGTCAAAAACTACATACTCAGATCTTCACCAAACTTTGCAGGAATACTTTGCATGTCAAGACACGTGGAAAAAACGTACAAAACAAGAGATCGGAGACATCAAGATTTTCGACGAATTTTTTAAGAATTTTCAAATTTTCAGATGGGAGGTTCCAGATAAGGTCAAAAACGACATACTCAGATCTTCACCAAACTTTGCATGGATACATTGGATGTCAAGACACGTGGAAAAAACATACAAAACATAGGATTGGTGACATCAAGATTTTGGACGAATTTTTTAAGAATTTTCAAATTTTCAGATAGGAGGTTCCATATAAGGTCAAAAACTACATACTCAGATCTTCACCAAACTTTGCAGGGATACATTGGAGGTCGAGACACGTGGAAAAAAAGTACAAAACAAGAGATTGGGGTCATCAAGATTTTGGACGGATTTTTTAGGAATTTTCAAATTTTCAGATGGGAGGTTCCAGATAAGGTCAAAAACTACATACTCAGATCTTCACCAAACATTGCAGGGATACATTGGATGTCAAGACACGTGGAAAAAACGTACAAAACAAGAGATTGGAGACATCAAGATTTTGGACGAATTTTTTAAGAATTTTCAAATTTTCAGATAGGAGGTTCCAGATGAGGTCAAAAACTACATACTCAGATCTTCACCAAACTTTGCAGGAATACTTTGCATGTCAAGACACGTGGAAAAAACGTACAAAACAAGAGATCGGAGACATCAAGATTTTCGACGAATTTTTTAAGAATTTTCAAATTTTCAGATGGGAGGTTCCAGATAAGGTCAAAAACGACATACTCAGATCTTCACCAAACTTTGCAGGGATCCATTGGAGGTCGAGACACGTGGAAAAAACGTACAAAACAAGAGATTGGAGACATCAAGATTTTGGACGAATTTTTTAAGAATTTTCAAATTTTCAGATAGGAGGTTCCATATAAGGTCAAAAACTACATACTCAGATCTTCAACAAACTTTGCAGGGATACATTGGATGTCAAGACACGTGGAAAAAACGTACAAAACAAGAGATTGGAGACATCAAGATTTTCGACGAATTTTTTAAGAATTTTCAAATTTTCAGAAAGGATGTTCCAGATAAGGTCAAAAACGACATACTCAGATCTTCACCAAACTTTGCAGGGATCCATTGGAGGTCGAGACACGTGGAAAAAACGTACAAAACAAGAGATTGGAGACATCAAGATTTTTTACGAATTTTTGAAGAATTTTCAAATTTTCAGATAGGAGGTTCCAGATAAGGTCTAAAACTACATACTCAGATCTCCACCAAACATTGCAGGAATACATTGGATGTCAAGACACGTGGAAAAAACGTACAAAACAAGAGATTGGAGACATCAAGATTTTCGACGAATTTTTGAAGAATTTTCAAATTTTCAGATAGGAGGTTCCAGATAAGGTCAAAAACTACATACTCAGATCTTCACCAAACGTTGCAGGGATACTTTGCATGTCAAGACACGTGGAAAAAACGTACAAAACAAAAGATTGGAGACATCAAGATTTTCGACGAATTTTTTAAGAATTTTCAAATTTTCAGATGGGAGGTTCCAGATGAGGTCAAAAACGACATACTCAGATCTTCACCAAACTTTGCAGGAATACTTTGCATGTCAAGACACGTGGAAAAAACGTACAAAACAAGAGATCGGAGACATCAAGATTTTCGACGAATTTTTTAAGAATTTTCAAATTTTCAGATGGGAGGTTCCAGATAAGGTCAAAAACGACATACTCAGATCTTCACCAAACTTTGCAGGGATCCATTGGAGGTCGAGACACGTGGAAAAAACGTACAAAACAAGAGATTGGAGACATCAAGATTTTGGACGAATTTTTTAAGAATTTTCAAATTTTCAGATAGGAGGTTCCATATAAGGTCAAAAACTACATACTCAGATCTTCACCAAACTTTGCAGGGATACATTGGATGTCAAGACACGTGGAAAAAACGTACAAAACAAGAGATTGGAGACATCAAGATTTTCGACGAATTTTTTAAGAATTTTCAAATTTTCAGAAAGGATGTTCCAGATAAGGTCAAAAACGACATACTCAGATCTTCACCAAACTTTGCAGGGATCCATTGGAGGTCGAGACACGTGGAAAAAACGTACAAAACAAGAGATTGGAGACATCAAGATTTTGGACGAATTTTTGAAGAATTTTCAAATTTTCAGATAGGAGGTTCCAGATAAGGTCTAAAACTACATACTCAGATCTCCACCAAACATTGCAGGAATACATTGGATGTCAAGACACGTGGAAAAAACGTACAAAACAAGAGATTGGAGACATCAAGATTTTCGACGAATTTTTGAAGAATTTTCAAATTTTCAGATAGGAGGTTCCAGATAAGGTCAAAAACTACATACTCAGATCTTCACCAAACGTTGCAGGGATACTTTGCATGTCAAGACACGTGGAAAAAACGTACAAAACAAGAGATTGGAGACATCAAGATTTTCGACGAATTTTTTAAGAATTTTCAAATTTTCAGATGGGAGGTTCCAGATAAGGTCAAAAACGACATACTCAGATCTTCACCAAACTTTGCATGGATACATTGGATGTCAAGACACGTGGAAAAAACGTACAAAACAAGAGATTGGAGACATCAAGATTTTGGACGAATTTTTTAAGAATTCTCAAATTTTCAGAAAGGAGGTTCCATATAAGGTCAAAAACTACATACTCAGATCTTCACCAAACTTTGCAGGGATACTTTGGATGTCAAGACACGTGGAAAAAACGTACAAAACAAGAGATTGGGGTCATCAAGATTTTGGACGAATTTTTTAAGAATTTTCAAATTTTCAGATGGGAGGTTCAATATAAGGTCAAAAACTACATACTCAGATCTTCACCAAACTTTGCATGGATACATTGGATGTCAAGACACGTGGAAAAAACATACAAAACATAGGATTCGGAACATCAAGATTTTGATCGAATTTTTTAAGAATTTTCAAATTTTCAGATAGGAGGTTCCATATAAGGTCAAAAACTACATACTCAGATCTTCACCAAACATTGCAGGAATACAGTGGATGTCAAGACACGTGGAAAAAACGTACAAAACAAGAGATTGGGGTCATCAAGATTTTGCACGGATTTTTTAGGAATTTTCAAATTTTCAGATGGGAGGTTCCAGATAAGGTCAAAAACTACATACTCAGATCTTCACCAAACTTTGCAGGGATACATTGGATGTCAAGACACGTGGAAAAAACGTACAAAACAAGAGATTGGAGACATCAAGATTTTGGACGAATTTTTTAAGAATTTTCAAATTTTCAGATAGGAGGTTCCATATAAGGTCAAAAACTACATACTCAGATCTTCACCAAACTTTGCATGGATACATTATGTGTCAAGACACGTGGAAAAAACGTACAAAACAAAAGATTGGAGACATCAAGATTTTGGTCGAATTTTTTAAGAATTTTCAAATTTTCAGATGGGAGGTTCCAGATAAGGTCAAAAACTACATACTCAGATCTTCACCAAACTTTGCAGGGATACATTGGATGTCAAGACACGTGGAAAAAACGTACAAAAAAGAGATTGGAGACATCAAGATTTTGGACGAATTTTTTAACAATTTTCAAATTTTCAGAAAGGATGTTCCAGATAAGGTCAAAAACGACATACTCAGATCTTCACCAAACTTTGCAGGGATACATTGGATATCAAGACACGTGGAAAAAACGTACAAAACAAGAGATTGGAGACATCAAGATTTTGGACGAATTTTTTAAGAATTTTCAAATTTTCAGATAGGAGGTTCCAGATAAAGTCAAAAACTACATACTCAGATCTTCACCAAACTTTGCAGGGATACATTGGATGTCAAGACACGTGGAAAAAACGTACAAAACAAGAGATTGGGGTCATCAAGATTTTGGACGGATTTTTTAGGAATTTTCAAATTTTCAGATGGGAGGTTCCAGATAAGGTCAAAAACTACATACTCAGATCTTCACCAAACATTGCAGGGATACATTGGATGTCAAGACACGTGGAAAAAACGTACAAAACAAGAGATTGGAGACATCAAAATTTTCGACGAATTTTTTAAGAATTTTCAAATTTTCAGATAGGAGGTTCCAGATGAGGTCAAAAACTACATACTCAGATCTTCACCAAACTTTGCAGGAATACTTTGCATGTCAAGACACGTGGAAAAAACGTACAAAACAAGAGATCGGAGACATCAAGATTTTCGACGAATTTTTTAAGAATTTTCAAATTTTCAGATGGGAGGTTCCAGATAAGGTCAAAAACGACATACTCAGATCTTCACCAAACTTTGCATGGATACATTGGATGTCAAGACACGTGGAAAAAACATACAAAACATAGGATTGGTGACATCAAGATTTTGGACGAATTTTTAAAGAATTTTCAAATTTTCAGATAGGAGGTTCCATATAAGGTCAAAAACTACATACTCAGATCTTCACCAAACTTTGCAGGGATACATTGGATGTCAAGACACGTGGAAAAAACGTACAAAACAAGAGATTGGAGACATCAAGATTATGGACGAATTTTTTGAGAATTTTCAAATTTTCAGAAAGGAGGTTCCATATAAGGTCAAAAACTACATACTCAGATCTTCACCAAACTTTGCAGGGATACATTGGATGTCAAGAAACGTGGAAAAAACGTACAAAACAAGAGATTGGAGACATCAAGATTTTCGACGAATTTTTTAAGAATTTTCAAATTTTCAGAAAGGATGTTCCAGATAAGGTCAAAAACGACATACTCAGATCTTCACTAACTTTGCAGGGATACATTGGAGGTCGAGACACGTGGAAAAAACGTACAAAACAAAAGATTGGAGACATCAAGATTTTGGACGAATTTTTTAAGAATTTTCAAATTTTCAGATAGGAGGTTCCAGATAAGGTCAAAAACTACATACTCAGATCTCCACCAAACATTGCAGGGATACATTGGATGTCAAGACACGTGGAAAAAACGTACAAAGCAAGAGATTGGAGACATCAAGATTTTCGACGAATTTTTGAAGAATTTTCAAATTTTCAGATAGGAGGTTCAAGATAAGGTCAAAAACTACATACTCAGATCTTCACCAAACGTTGCAGGGATACTTTGCATGTCAAGACACGTGGAAAAAACGTACAAAACAAGAGATTGGAGACATCAAGATTTTCGACGAATTTTTTAAGAATTTTCAAATTTTCGGATGGGAGGTTCCAGATAAGGTCAAAAACGACATACTCAGATCTTCACCAAACTTTGCATGGATACATTGGATGTCAAGACACGTGGAAAAAACGTACAAAACAAGAGATTGGAGACATCAAGATTTTGGACGAATTTTTTAAGAATTCTCAAATTTTCAGAAAGGAGGTTCCATATAAGGTCAAAAACTACAGACTCAGATCTTCACCAAACTTTGCAGGGATACATTGGATGTCAAGACACGTGGAAAAAACGTACAAAACAAGAGATTGGGGTCTTCAAGATTTTGGACGAATTTTTTAAGAATTTTCAAATTTTCAGATAGGAGGTTCCAGATAAGGTCAAAAACTACATACTCAGATCTTCACCAAACGTTGCAGGGATACTTTGCATGTCAAGACACGTGGAAAAAACGTACAAAACAAGAGATTGGAGACATCAAGATTTTCGACGAATTTTTTAAGAATTTTCAAATTTTCAGATAGGAGGTTCCATATAAGGTCAAAAACTACATACTCAGATCTTCACCAAACATTGCAGGAATACATTGGATGTCAAGACACGTGGAAAAAACGTACAAAACAAGAGATTGGAGACATCAAGATTTTCGACGAATTTTTGAAGAATTTTCAAATTTTCAGATAGGAGGTTCCAGATAAGGTCAAAAACTACTTACTCAGATCTTCACCAAACGTTGCAGGGATACTTTGCATGTCAAGACACGTGGAAAAAACGTACAAAACAAGAGATTGGAGACATCAAGATTTTCGACGAATTTTTTAAGAATTTTCAAATTTTCAGATAGGAGGTTCCATATAAGGTCAAAAACTACATACTCAGATCTTCACCAAACATTGCAGGAATACATTGGATGTCAAGAGACGTGGAAAAAACGTACAAAACAAGAGATTGGGGTCATCAAGATTTTGCACGGATTTTTTAGGAATTTTCAAATTTTCAGATAGGAGGTTCCAGATAAGGTCAAAAACTACATACTCAGATCTTCACCAAACTTTGCAGGGATACATTGGATGTCAAGACACGTGGAAAAAACGTACAAAACAAGAGATTGGAGACATCAAGATTTTGGACGAATTTTTTAAGAATTTTCAAATTTTCAGATAGGAGGTTCCATATAAGGTCAAAAACTACATACTCAGATCTTCACCAAACTTTGCATGGATACATTATGTGTCAAGACACGTGGAAAAAACGTACAAAACAAAAGATTGGAGACATCAAGATTTTGGTCGAATTTTTTAAGAATTTTCAAATTTTCAGATGGGAGGTTCCAGATAAGGTCAAAAACTACATACTCAGATCTTCACCAAACTTTGCAGGGATACATTGGATGTCAAGACACGTGGAAAAAACGTACAAAACAAGAGATTGGAGACATCAAGATTATGGACGAATTTTTTGAGAATTTTCAAATTTTCAGAAAGGAGGTTCCATATAAGGTCAAAAACTACATACTCAGATCTTCACCAAACTTTGCAGGGATACATTGGATGTCAAGACACGTGGAAAAAACGTACAAAACAAGAGATTGGAGACATCAAGATTTTCGACGAATTTTTTAAGAATTTTCAAATTTTCAGATGGTTGGTTCCAGATAAGGTCAAAAACGACATACTCAGATCTTCACCAAACTTTGCATGGATACATTGGATGTCAAGACACGTGGAAAAAACGTACAAAACAAGAGATTGGGGTCATCAAGATTTTGCACGGATTTTTTAAGAATTTTCAAATTTTCAGATGGGAGGTTCCAGATAAGGTCAAAAACGACATACTCAGATCTTCACCAAACTTTGCATGGATACATTGGATGTCAAGACACGTGGAAAAAACGTACAAAACAATAGATTGGAGACATCAAGATTTTGGACGAATTTTTTAAGAATTCTCAAATTTTCAGAAAGGAGGTTCCATATAAGGTCAAAAACTACATACTCAGATCTTCACCAAACTTTGCAGGGATACTTTGGATGTCAAGACACGTGGAAAAAACGTACAAAACAAGAGATTGGAGACATCAAGATTTTGGACGAATTTTTTAAGAATTTTCAAATTTTCAGATAGGAGGTTCCAGATAAGGTCAAAAACTACATACTCAGATCTTCACCAAACTTTGCAGGGATACATTGGATGTCAAGACACGTGGAAAAAACGTACAAAACAAGAGATTGGGGTCATCAAGATTTTGGACGGATTTTTTAGGAATTTTCAAATTTTCAGATGGGAGGTTCCAGATAAGGACAAAAACTACATACTCAGATCTTCACCAAACATTGCAGGGATACATTGGATGTCAAGACACGTGGAAAAAACGTACAAAACAAGAGATCGGAGACATCAAGATTTTCGACGAATTTTTTAAGAATTTTCAAATTTTCAGATAGGAGGTTCCAGATGAGGTCAAAAACTACATACTCAGATCTTCACCAAACTTTGCAGGAATACTTTGCATGTCAAGACACGTGGAAAAAACGTACAAAACAAGAGATCGGAGACATCAAGATTTTCGACGAATTTTTTAAGAATTTTCAAATTTTCAGATGGGAGGTTCCAGATAAGGTCAAAAACGACATACTCAGATCTTCACCAAACTTTGCATGGATACATTGGATGTCAAGACACGTGGAAAAAACATACAAAACATAGGATTGGTGACATCAAGATTTTGGACGAATTTTTTAAGAATTTTCAAATTTTCAGATAGGAGGTTCCATATAAGGTCAAAAACTACATACTCAGATCTTCACCAAACTTTGCAGGGATACATTGGAGGTCGAGACACGTGGAAAAAAAGTACAAAACAAGAGATTGGGGTCATCAAGATTTTGGACGGATTTTTTAGGAATTTTCAAATTTTCAGATGGGAGGTTCCAGATAAGGTCAAAAACTACATACTCAGATCTTCACCAAACATTGCAGGGATACATTGGATGTCAAGACACGTGGAAAAAACGTACAAAACAAGAGATTGGAGACATCAAGATTTTGGACGAATTTTTTAAGAATTTTCAAATTTTCAGATAGGAGGTTCCAGATGAGGTCAAAAACTACATACTCAGATCTTCACCAAACTTTGCAGGAATACTTTGCATGTCAAGACACGTGGAAAAAACGTACAAAACAAGAGATCGGAGACATCAAGATTTTCGACGAATTTTTTAAGAATTTTCAAATTTTCAGATGGGAGGTTCCAGATAAGGTCAAAAACGACATACTCAGATCTTCACCAAACTTTGCATGGATACATTGGATGTCAAGACACGTGGAAAAAACATACAAAACATAGGATTGGTGACATCAAGATTTTGGACGAATTTTTTAAGAATTTTCAAATTTTCAGATAGGAGGTTCCATATAAGGTCAAAAACTACATACTCAGATCTTCACCAAACTTTGCAGGGATACATTGGAGGTCGAGACACGTGGAAAAAAAGTACAAAACAAGAGATTGGGGTCATCAAGATTTTGGACGGATTTTTTAGGAATTTTCAAATTTTCAGATGGGAGGTTCCAGATAAGGTCAAAAACTACATACTCAGATCTTCACCAAACATTGCAGGGATACATTGGATGTCAAGACACGTGGAAAAAACGTACAAAACAAGAGATTGGAGACATCAAGATTTTGGACGAATTTTTTAAGAATTTTCAAATTTTCAGATAGGAGGTTCCAGATGAGGTCAAAAACTACATACTCAGATCTTCACCAAACTTTGCAGGAATACTTTGCATGTCAAGACACGTGGAAAAAACGTACAAAACAAGAGATCGGAGACATCAAGATTATGGACGAATTTTTTAAGAATTTTCAAATTTTCAGATGGGAGGTTCCAGATAAGGTCAAAAACGACATACTCAGATCTTCACCAAACTTTGCAGGGATCCATTGGAGGTCGAGACACGTGGAAAAAACGTACAAAACAAGAGATTGGAGACATCAAGATTTTGGACGAATTTTTTAAGAATTTTCAAATTTTCAGATAGGAGGTTCCATATAAGGTCAAAAACTACATACTCAGATCTTCAACAAACTTTGCAGGGATACATTGGATGTCAAGACACGTGGAAAAAACGTACAAAACAAGAGATTGGAGACATCAAGATTTTCGACGAATTTTTTAAGAATTTTCAAATTTTCAGAAAGGATGTTCCAGATAAGGTCAAAAACGACGTACTCAGATCTTCACCAAACTTTGCAGGGATCCATTGGAGGTCGAGACACGTGGAAAAAACGTACAAAACAAGAGATTGGAGACATCAAGATTTTTTACGAATTTTTGAAGAATTTTCAAATTTTCAGATAGGAGGTTCCAGATAAGGTCTAAAACTACATACTCAGATCTCCACCAAACATTGCAGGAATACATTGGATGTCAAGACACGTGGAAAAAACGTACAAAACAAGAGATTGGAGACATCAAGATTTTCGACGAATTTTTGAAGAATTTTCAAATTTTCAGATAGGAGGTTCCAGATAAGGTCAAAAACTACATACTCAGATCTTCACCAAACGTTGCAGGGATACTTTGCATGTCAAGACACGTGGAAAAAACGTACAAAACAAAAGATTGGAGACATCAAGATTTTCGACGAATTTTTTAAGAATTTTCAAATTTTCAGATGGGAGGTTCCAGATGAGGTCAAAAACGACATACTCAGATCTTCACCAAACTTTGCAGGAATACTTTGCATGTCAAGACACGTGGAAAAAACGTACAAAACAAGAGATCGGAGACATCAAGATTTTCGACGAATTTTTTAAGAATTTTCAAATTTTCAGATGGGAGGTTCCAGATAAGGTCAAAAACGACATACTCAGATCTTCACCAAACTTTGCAGGGATCCATTGGAGGTCGAGACACGTGGAAAAAACGTACAAAACAAGAGATTGGAGACATCAAGATTTTGGACGAATTTTTTAAGAATTTTCAAATTTTCAGATAGGAGGTTCCATATAAGGTCAAAAACTACATACTCAGATCTTCACCAAACTTTGCAGGGATACATTGGATGTCAAGACACGTGGAAAAAACGTACAAAACAAGAGATTGGAGACATCAAGATTTTCGACGAATTTTTTAAGAATTTTCAAATTTTCAGAAAGGATGTTCCAGATAAGGTCAAAAACGACATACTCAGATCTTCACCAAACTTTGCAGGGATCCATTGGAGGTCGAGACACGTGGAAAAAACGTACAAAACAAGAGATTGGAGACATCAAGATTTTGGACGAATTTTTGAAGAATTTTCAAATTTTCAGATAGGAGGTTCCAGATAAGGTCTAAAACTACATACTCAGATCTCCACCAAACATTGCAGGAATACATTGGATGTCAAGACACGTGGAAAAAACGTACAAAACAAGAGATTGGAGACATCAAGATTTTCGACGAATTTTTGAAGAATTTTCAAATTTTCAGATAGGAGGTTCCAGATAAGGTCAAAAACTACATACTCAGATCTTCACCAAACGTTGCAGGGATACTTTGCATGTCAAGACACGTGGAAAAAACGTACAAAACAAGAGATTGGAGACATCAAGATTTTCGACGAATTTTTTAAGAATTTTCAAATTTTCAGATGGGAGGTTCCAGATAAGGTCAAAAACGACATACTCAGATCTTCACCAAACTTTGCATGGATACATTGGATGTCAAGACACGTGGAAAAAACGTACAAAACAAGAGATTGGAGACATCAAGATTTTGGACGAATTTTTTAAGAATTCTCAAATTTTCAGAAAGGAGGTTCCATATAAGGTCAAAAACTACATACTCAGATCTTCAAACTTTGCAGGGATACTTTGGATGTCAAGACACGTGGAAAAAACGTACAAAACAAGAGATTGGGGTCATCAAGATTTTGGACGAATTTTTTAAGAATTTTCAAATTTTCAGATGGGAGGTTCAATATAAGGTCAAAAACTACATACTCAGATCTTCACCAAACTTTGCATGGATACATTGGATGTCAAGACACGTGGAAAAAACATACAAAACATAGGATTCGGAACATCAAGATTTTGATCGAATTTTTTAAGAATTTTCAAATTTTCAGATAGGAGGTTCCATATAAGGTCAAAAACTACATACTCAGATCTTCACCAAACATTGCAGGAATACAGTGGATGTCAAGACACGTGGAAAAAACGTACAAAACAAGAGATTGGGGTCATCAAGATTTTGCACGGATTTTTTAGGAATTTTCAAATTTTCAGATGGGAGGTTCCAGATAAGGTCAAAAACTACATACTCAGATCTTCACCAAACTTTGCAGGGATACATTGGATGTCAAGACACGTGGAAAAAACGTACAAAACAAGAGATTGGAGACATCAAGATTTTGGACGAATTTTTTAAGAATTTTCAAATTTTCAGATAGGAGGTTCCATATAAGGTCAAAAACTACATACTCAGATCTTCACCAAACTTTGCATGGATACATTATGTGTCAAGACACGTGGAAAAAACGTACAAAACAAAAGATTGGAGACATCAAGATTTTGGTCGAATTTTTTAAGAATTTTCAAATTTTCAGATGGGAGGTTCCAGATAAGGTCAAAAACTACATACTCAGATCTTCACCAAACTTTGCAGGGATACATTGGATGTCAAGACACGTGGAAAAAACGTACAAAAAAGAGATTGGAGACATCAAGATTTTGGACGAATTTTTTAACAATTTTCAAATTTTCAGAAAGGATGTTCCAGATAAGGTCAAAAACGACATACTCAGATCTTCACCAAACTTTGCAGGGATACATTGGATATCAAGACACGTGGAAAAAACGTACAAAACAAGAGATTGGAGACATCAAGATTTTGGACGAATTTTTTAAGAATTTTCAAATTTTCAGATAGGAGGTTCCAGATAAAGTCAAAAACTACATACTCAGATCTTCACCAAACTTTGCAGGGATACATTGGATGTCAAGACACGTGGAAAAAACGTACAAAACAAGAGATTGGGGTCATCAAGATTTTGGACGGATTTTTTAGGAATTTTCAAATTTTCAGATGGGAGGTTCCAGATAAGGTCAAAAACTACATACTCAGATCTTCACCAAACATTGCAGGGATACATTGGATGTCAAGACACGTGGAAAAAACGTACAAAACAAGAGATTGGAGACATCAAAATTTTCGACGAATTTTTTAAGAATTTTCAAATTTTCAGATAGGAGGTTCCAGATGAGGTCAAAAACTACATACTCAGATCTTCACCAAACTTTGCAGGAATACTTTGCATGTCAAGACACGTGGAAAAAACGTACAAAACAAGAGATCGGAGACATCAAGATTTTCGACGAATTTTTTAAGAATTTTCAAATTTTCAGATGGGAGGTTCCAGATAAGGTCAAAAACGACATACTCAGATCTTCACCAAACTTTGCATGGATACATTGGATGTCAAGACACGTGGAAAAAACATACAAAACATAGGATTGGTGACATCAAGATTTTGGACGAATTTTTAAAGAATTTTCAAATTTTCAGATAGGAGGTTCCATATAAGGTCAAAAACTACATACTCAGATCTTCACCAAACTTTGCAGGGATACATTGGATGTCAAGACACGTGGAAAAAACGTACAAAACAAGAGATTGGAGACATCAAGATTATGGACGAATTTTTTGAGAATTTTCAAATTTTCAGAAAGGAGGTTCCATATAAGGTCAAAAACTACATACTCAGATCTTCACCAAACTTTGCAGGGATACATTGGATGTCAAGAAACGTGGAAAAAACGTACAAAACAAGAGATTGGAGACATCAAGATTTTCGACGAATTTTTTAAGAATTTTCAAATTTTCAGAAAGGATGTTCCAGATAAGGTCAAAAACGACATACTCAGATCTTCACTAACTTTGCAGGGATACATTGGAGGTCGAGACACGTGGAAAAAACGTACAAAACAAGAGATTGGAGACATCAAGATTTTGGACGAATTTTTTAAGAATTTTCAAATTTTCAGATAGGAGGTTCCAGATAAGGTCAAAAACTACATACTCAGATCTCCACCAAACATTGCAGGGATACATTGGATGTCAAGACACGTGGAAAAAACGTACAAAGCAAGAGATTGGAGACATCAAGATTTTCGACGAATTTTTGAAGAATTTTCAAATTTTCAGATAGGAGGTTCAAGATAAGGTCAAAAACTACATACTCAGATCTTCACCAAACGTTGCAGGGATACTTTGCATGTCAAGACACGTGGAAAAAACGTACAAAACAAGAGATTGGAGACATCAAGATTTTCGACGAATTTTTTAAGAATTTTCAAATTTTCGGATGGGAGGTTCCAGATAAGGTCAAAAACGACATACTCAGATCTTCACCAAACTTTGCATGGATACATTGGATGTCAAGACACGTGGAAAAAACGTACAAAACAAGAGATTGGAGACATCAAGATTTTGGACGAATTTTTTAAGAATTCTCAAATTTTCAGAAAGGAGGTTCCATATAAGGTCAAAAACTACAGACTCAGATCTTCACCAAACTTTGCAGGGATACATTGGATGTCAAGACACGTGGAAAAAACGTACAAAACAAGAGATTGGGGTCTTCAAGATTTTGGACGAATTTTTTAAGAATTTTCAAATTTTCAGATAGGAGGTTCCAGATAAGGTCAAAAACTACATACTCAGATCTTCACCAAACGTTGCAGGGATACTTTGCATGTCAAGACACGTGGAAAAAACGTACAAAACAAGAGATTGGAGACATCAAGATTTTCGACGAATTTTTTAAGAATTTTCAAATTTTCAGATAGGAGGTTCCATATAAGGTCAAAAACTACATACTCAGATCTTCACCAAACATTGCAGGAATACATTGGATGTCAAGACACGTGGAAAAAACGTACAAAACAAGAGATTGGAGACATCAAGATTTTCGACGAATTTTTGAAGAATTTTCAAATTTTCAGATAGGAGGTTCCAGATAAGGTCAAAAACTACTTACTCAGATCTTCACCAAACGTTGCAGGGATACTTTGCATGTCAAGACACGTGGAAAAAACGTACAAAACAAGAGATTGGAGACATCAAGATTTTCGACGAATTTTTTAAGAATTTTCAAATTTTCAGATAGGAGGTTCCATATAAGGTCAAAAACTACATACTCAGATCTTCACCAAACATTGCAGGAATACATTGGATGTCAAGACACGTGGAAAAAACGTACAAAACAAGAGATTGGGGTCATCAAGATTTTGCACGGATTTTTTAGGAATTTTCAAATTTTCAGATAGGAGGTTCCAGATAAGGTCAAAAACTACATACTCAGATCTTCACCAAACTTTGCAGGGATACATTGGATGTCAAGACACGTGGAAAAAACGTACAAAACAAGAGATTGGAGACATCAAGATTTTGGACGAATTTTTTAAGAATTTTCAAATTTTCAGATAGGAGGTTCCATATAAGGTCAAAAACTACATACTCAGATCTTCACCAAACTTTGCATGGATACATTATGTGTCAAGACACGTGGAAAAAACGTACAAAACAAAAGATTGGAGACATCAAGATTTTGGTCGAATTTTTTAAGAATTTTCAAATTTTCAGATGGGAGGTTCCAGATAAGGTCAAAAACTACATACTCAGATCTTCACCAAACTTTGCAGGGATACATTGGATGTCAAGACACGTGGAAAAAACGTACAAAACAAGAGATTGGAGACATCAAGATTATGGACGAATTTTTTGAGAATTTTCAAATTTTCAGAAAGGAGGTTCCATATAAGGTCAAAAACTACATACTCAGATCTTCACCAAACTTTGCAGGGATACATTGGATGTCAAGACACGTGGAAAAAACGTACAAAACAAGAGATTGGAGACATCAAGATTTTCGACGAATTTTTTAAGAATTTTCAAATTTTCAGAAAGGATGTTCCAGATAAGGTCAAAAACGACATACTCAGATCTTCACCAAACTTTGCAGGGATACATTGGATGTCGAGACACGTGGAAAAAACGTACAAAACAAGAGATTGGAGACATCAAGATTTTGGACGAATTTTTGAAGAATTTTCAAATTTTCTGATAGGAGGTCCCAGATAAGGTCAAAAACTACATACTCAGATCTCCACCAAACATTGCAGGGATACATTGGATGTCAAGACACGTGGAAAAAACGTACAAAACAAGAGATTGGAGACATCAAGATTTTCAACGAATTTTTGAAGAATTTTCAAATTTTCAGATAGGAGGTTCCAGATAAGGTCAAAAACTACATACTCAGATCTTCACCAAACGTTGCAGGGATACTTTGCATGTCAAGACACGTGGAAAAAACGTACAAAACAAGAGATTGGAGACATCAAGATTTTCGACGAATTTTTTAAGAATTTTCAAATTTTCAGATGGGAGGTTCCAGATAAGGTCAAAAACTACATACTCAGATCTTCACCAAACTTTGCATGGATACATTGGATGTCAAGACACGTGGAAAAAACGTACAAAACAAGAGATTGGGGTCATCAAGATTTTGCACGGATTTTTTAGGAATTTTCAAATTTTCAGATGGGAGGTTCCAGATAAAGTCAAAAACTACATACTCAGATCTTCACCAAACTTTGCAGGGATACATTGGATGTCAAGACACGTGGAAAAAACGTACAAAACAAGAGATTGGAGACATCAAGATTTTGGACGATTTTTTTAAGAATTTTCAAATTTTCAGATAGGAGGTTCCATATAAGGTCAAAAACTACATACTCAGATCTTCACCAAACTTTGCATGGATACATTATGTGTCAAGACACGTGGAAAAAACGTACAAAACAAAAGATTGGAGACATCAAGATTTTGGTCGAATTTTTTAAGAATTTTCAAATTTTCAGATGGGAGGTTCCAGATAAGGTCAAAAACTACATACTCAGATCTTCACCAAACTTTGCAGGGATACATTGGATGTCAAGACACGTGGAAAAAACGTACAAAAAAGAGATTGGAGACATCAAGATTTTGGACGAATTTTTTAACAATTTTCAAATTTTCAGAAAGGATGTTCCAGATAAGGTCAAAAACGACATACTCAGATCTTCACCAAACTTTGCAGGGATACATTGGATATCAAGACACGTGGAAAAAACGTACAAAACAAGAGATTGGAGACATCAAGATTTTCGACGAATTTTTTAAGAATTTTCAAATTTTCAGATAGGAGGTTCCAGATAAGGTCAAAAACTACATACTCAGATCTTCACCAAACGTTGCAGGGATACTTTGCATGTCAAGACACGTGGAAAAAACGTACAAAACAAAAGATTGGAGACATCAAGATTTTCGACGAATTTTTTAAGAATTTTCAAATTTTCAGATGGGAGGTTCCAGATAAGGTCAAAAACGACATACTCAGATCTTCACCAAACTTTGCATGGATACATTGGATGTCAAGACACGTGGAAAAAACGTACAAAACAAGAGATTGGAGACATCAAGATTTTGGACGAATTTTTTAAGAATTCTCAAATTTTCAGAAAGGAGGTTCCATGTAAGGTCAAAAACTACATACTCAGATCTTCACCAAACTTTGCAGGGATACTTTGGATGTCAAGACACGTGGAAAAAACGTACAAAACAAGAGATTGGGGTCATCAAGATTTTGGACGAATTTTTTAAGAATTTTCAAATTTTCAGATGGGAGGTTCAATATAAGGTCAAAAACTACATACTCAGATCTTCACCAAACTTTGCATGGATACATTGGATGTCAAGACACGTGGAAAAAACATACAAAACATAGGATTCGGAACATCAAGATTTTGGTCGAATTTTTTAAGAATTTTCAAATTTTCAGATAGGAGGTTCCATATAAGGTCAAAAACTACATACTCAGATCTTCACCAAACATTGCAGGAATACATTGGATGTCAAGACACGTGGAAAAAACGTACAAAACAAGAGATTGGGGTCATCAAGATTTTGCACGGATTTTTTAGGAATTTTCAAATTTTCAGATGGGAGGTTCCAGATAAGGTCAAAAACTACATACTCAGATCTTCACCAAACTTTGCAGGGATACATTGGATGTCAAGACACGTGGAAAAAACGTACAAAACAAGAGATTGGAGACATCAAGATTTTGGACGAATTTTTTAAGAATTTTCAAATTTTCAGATAGGAGGTTCCATATAAGGTCAAAAACTACATACTCAGATCTTCACCAAACTTTGCATGGATACATTATGTGTCAAGACACGTGGAAAAAACGTACAAAACAAAAGATTGGAGACATCAAGATTTTGGTCGAATTTTTTAAGAATTTTCAAATTTTCAGATGGGAGGTTCCAGATAAGGTCAAAAACTACATACTCAGATCTTCACCAAACTTTGCATGGATACATTGGATGTCAAGACACGTGGAAAAAACGTACAAAACAAGAGATTGGAGACATCAAGATTTTGGACGAATTTTTTAAGAATTCTCAAATTTTCAGAAAGGAGGTTCCATATAAGGTCAAAAACTACAGACTCAGATCTTCACCAAACTTTGCAGGGATACATTGGATGTCAAGACACGTGGAAAAAACGTACAAAACAAGAGATTGGGGTCTTCAAGATTTTGGACGAATTTTTTAAGAATTTTCAAATTTTCAGATAGGAGGTTCCAGATAAGGTCAAAAACTACATACTCAGATCTTCACCAAACGTTGCAGGGATACTTTGCATGTCAAGACACGTGGAAAAAACGTACAAAACAAGAGATTGGAGACATCAAGATTTTCGACGAATTTTTTAAGAATTTTCAAATTTTCAGATAGGAGGTTCCATATAAGGTCAAAAACTACATACTCAGATCTTCACCAAACATTGCAGGAATACATTGGATGTCAAGACACGTGGAAAAAACGTACAAAACAAGAGATTGGAGACATCAAGATTTTCGACGAATTTTTGAAGAATTTTCAAATTTTCAGATAGGAGGTTCCAGATAAGGTCAAAAACTACTTACTCAGATCTTCACCAAACGTTGCAGGGATACTTTGCATGTCAAGACACGTGGAAAAAACGTACAAAACAAGAGATTGGAGACATCAAGATTTTCGACGAATTTTTTAAGAATTTTCAAATTTTCAGATAGGAGGTTCCATATAAGGTCAAAAACTACATACTCAGATCTTCACCAAACATTGCAGGAATACATTGGATGTCAAGACACGTGGAAAAAACGTACAAAACAAGAGATTGGGGTCATCAAGATTTTGCACGGATTTTTTAGGAATTTTCAAATTTTCAGATAGGAGGTTCCAGATAAGGTCAAAAACTACATACTCAGATCTTCACCAAACTTTGCAGGGATACATTGGATGTCAAGACACGTGGAAAAAACGTACAAAACAAGAGATTGGAGACATCAAGATTTTGGACGAATTTTTTAAGAATTTTCAAATTTTCAGATAGGAGGTTCCATATAAGGTCAAAAACTACATACTCAGATCTTCACCAAACTTTGCATGGATACATTATGTGTCAAGACACGTGGAAAAAACGTACAAAACAAAAGATTGGAGACATCAAGATTTTGGTCGAATTTTTTAAGAATTTTCAAATTTTCAGATGGGAGGTTCCAGATAAGGTCAAAAACTACATACTCAGATCTTCACCAAACTTTGCAGGGATACATTGGATGTCAAGACACGTGGAAAAAACGTACAAAACAAGAGATTGGAGACATCAAGATTATGGACGAATTTTTTGAGAATTTTCAAATTTTCAGAAAGGAGGTTCCATATAAGGTCAAAAACTACATACTCAGATCTTCACCAAACTTTGCAGGGATACATTGGATGTCAAGACACGTGGAAAAAACGTACAAAACAAGAGATTGGAGACATCAAGATTTTCGACGAATTTTTTAAGAATTTTCAAATTTTCAGAAAGGATGTTCCAGATAAGGTCAAAAACGACATACTCAGATCTTCACCAAACTTTGCAGGGATACATTGGATGTCGAGACACGTGGAAAAAACGTACAAAACAAGAGATTGGAGACATCAAGATTTTGGACGAATTTTTGAAGAATTTTCAAATTTTCTGATAGGAGGTCCCAGATAAGGTCAAAAACTACATACTCAGATCTCCACCAAACATTGCAGGGATACATTGGATGTCAAGACACGTGGAAAAAACGTACAAAACAAGAGATTGGAGACATCAAGATTTTCAACGAATTTTTGAAGAATTTTCAAATTTTCAGATAGGAGGTTCCAGATAAGGTCAAAAACTACATACTCAGATCTTCACCAAACGTTGCAGGGATACTTTGCATGTCAAGACACGTGGAAAAAACGTACAAAACAAGAGATTGGAGACATCAAGATTTTCGACGAATTTTTTAAGAATTTTCAAATTTTCAGATGGGAGGTTCCAGATAAGGTCAAAAACTACATACTCAGATCTTCACCAAACTTTGCATGGATACATTGGATGTCAAGACACGTGGAAAAAACGTACAAAACAAGAGATTGGGGTCATCAAGATTTTGCACGGATTTTTTAGGAATTTTCAAATTTTCAGATGGGAGGTTCCAGATAAAGTCAAAAACTACATACTCAGATCTTCACCAAACTTTGCAGGGATACATTGGATGTCAAGACACGTGGAAAAAACGTACAAAACAAGAGATTGGAGACATCAAGATTTTGGACGAATTTTTTAAGAATTTTCAAATTTTCAGATAGGAGGTTCCATATAAGGTCAAAAACTACATACTCAGATCTTCACCAAACTTTGCATGGATACATTATGTGTCAAGACACGTGGAAAAAACGTACAAAACAAAAGATTGGAGACATCAAGATTTTGGTCGAATTTTTTAAGAATTTTCAAATTTTCAGATGGGAGGTTCCAGATAAGGTCAAAAACTACATACTCAGATCTTCACCAAACTTTGCAGGGATACATTGGATGTCAAGACACGTGGAAAAAACGTACAAAAAAGAGATTGGAGACATCAAGATTTTGGACGAATTTTTTAACAATTTTCAAATTTTCAGAAAGGATGTTCCAGATAAGGTCAAAAACGACATACTCAGATCTTCACCAAACTTTGCAGGGATACATTGGATATCAAGACACGTGGAAAAAACGTACAAAACAAGAGATTGGAGACATCAAGATTTTCGACGAATTTTTTAAGAATTTTCAAATTTTCAGATAGGAGGTTCCAGATAAGGTCAAAAACTACATACTCAGATCTTCACCAAACGTTGCAGGGATACTTTGCATGTCAAGACACGTGGAAAAAACGTACAAAACAAAAGATTGGAGACATCAAGATTTTCGACGAATTTTTTAAGAATTTCCAAATTTTCAGATGGGAGGTTCCAGATAAGGTCAAAAACGACATACTCAGATCTTCACCAAACTTTGCATGGATACATTGGATGTCAAGACACGTGGAAAAAACGTACAAAACAAGAGATTGGAGACATCAAGATTTTGGACGAATTTTTTAAGAATTCTCAAATTTTCAGAAAGGAGGTTCCATGTAAGGTCAAAAACTACATACTCAGATCTTCACCAAACTTTGCAGGGATACTTTGGATGTCAAGACACGTGGAAAAAACGTACAAAACAAGAGATTGGGGTCATCAAGATTTTGGACGAATTTTTTAAGAATTTTCAAATTTTCAGATGGGAGGTTCAATATAAGGTCAAAAACTACATACTCAGATCTTCACCAAACTTTGCATGGATACATTGGATGTCAAGACACGTGGAAAAAACATACAAAACATAGGATTCGGAACATCAAGATTTTGGTCGAATTTTTTAAGAATTTTCAAATTTTCAGATAGGAGGTTCCATATAAGGTCAAAAACTACATACTCAGATCTTCACCAAACATTGCAGGAATACATTGGATGTCAAGACACGTGGAAAAAACGTACAAAACAAGAGATTGGGGTCATCAAGATTTTGCACGGATTTTTTAGGAATTTTCAAATTTTCAGATGGGAGGTTCCAGATAAGGTCAAAAACTACATACTCAGATCTTCACCAAACTTTGCAGGGATACATTGGATGTCAAGACACGTGGAAAAAACGTACAAAACAAGAGATTGGAGACATCAAGATTTTGGACGAATTTTTTAAGAATTTTCAAATTTTCAGATAGGAGGTTCCATATAAGGTCAAAAACTACATACTCAGATCTTCACCAAACTTTGCAGGGATCCATTGGAGGTCGAGACACGTGGAAAAAACGTACAAAACAAGAGATTGGAGACATCAAGATTTTGGACGAACTTTTGAAGAATTTTCAAATTTTCAGATAGGAGGTTCCAGATAAGGTCTAAAACTACATACTCAGATCTCCACCAAACATTGCAGGAATACATTGGATGTCAAGACACGTGGAAAAAACGTACAAAACAAGAGATTGGAGACATCAAGATTTTCGACGAATTTTTGAAGAATTTTCAAATTTTCAGATAGGAGGTTCCAGATAAGGTCAAAAACTACATACTCAGATCTTCACCAAACGTTGCAGGGATACTTTGCATGTCAAGACACGTGGAAAAAACGTACAAAACAAGAGATTGGAGACATCAAGATTTTCGACGAATTTTTAAGAATTTTCAAATTTTCAGATGGGAGGTTCCAGATAAGGTCAAAAACGACATACTCAGATCTTCACCAAACTTTGCATGGATACATTGGATGTCAAGACACGTGGAAAAAACGTACAAAACAAGAGATTGGAGACATCAAGATTTTGGACGAATTTTTTAAGAATTCTCAAATTTTCAGAAAGGAGGTTCCATATAAGGTCAAAAACTACATACTCAGATCTTCACCAAACTTTGCAGGGATACTTTGGATGTCAAGACACGTGGAAAAAACGTACAAAACAAGAGATTGGGGTCATCAAGATTTTGGACGAATTTTTTAAGAATTTTCAAATTTTCAGATGGGAGGTTCAATATAAGGTCAAAAACTACATACTCAGATCTTCACCAAACTTTGCAGGGATACATTGGATGTCAAGACACGTGGAAAAAACATACAAAACATAGGATTCGGAACATCAAGATTTTGGTCGAATTTTTTAAGAATTTTCAAATTTTCAGATAGGAGGTTCCATATAAGGTCAAAAACTACATACTCAGATCTTCACCAAACATTGCAGGAATACATTGGATGTCAAGACACGTGGAAAAAACGTACAAAACAAGAGATTGGGGTCATCAAGATTTTGCACGGATTTTTTAGGAATTTTCAAATTTTCAGATGGGAGGTTCCAGATAAGGTCAAAAACTACATACTCAGATCTTCACCAAACATTGCAGGGATACATTGGATGTCAAGACACGTGGAAAAAACGTACAAAACAAGAGATTGGAGACATCAAGATTTTGGACGAATTTTTTAAGAATTTTCAAATTTTCAGATAGGAGGTTCCATATAAGGTCAAAAACTACATACTCAGATCTTCACCAAACTTTGCATGGATACATTATGTGTCAAGACACGTGGAAAAAACGTAAAAACAAAAGATTGGAGACATCAAGGTTTTGGTCGAATTTTTTAAGAATTTTCAAATTTTCAGATGGGAGGTTCCAGATAAGGTCAAAAACTACATACTCAGATCTTCACCAAACTTTGCAGGGATACATTGGATGTCAAGACACGTGGAAAAAACGTACAAAAAAGAGATTGGAGACATCAAGATTTTGGACGAATTTTTTAACAATTTTCAAATTTTCAGAAAGGATGTTCCATATAAGGTCAAAAACGACATACTCAGATCTTCACCAAACTTTGCAGGGATACATTGGATATCAAGACACGTGGAAAAAACGTACAAAACAAGAGATTGGAGACATCAAGATTTTGGACGAACTTTTGAAGAATTTTCAAATTTTCAGATAGGAGGTTCCAGATAAGGTCTAAAACTACATACTCAGATCTCCACCAAACATTGCAGGAATACATTGGATGTCAAGACACGTGGAAAAAACGTACAAAACAAGAGATTGGAGACATCAAGATTTTCGACGAATTTTTGAAGAATTTTCAAATTTTCAGATAGGAGGTTCCAGATAAGGTCAAAAACTACATACTCAGATCTTCACCAAACTTTGCAGGGATCCATTGGAGGTCGAGACACGTGGAAAAAACGTACAAAACAAGAGATTGGAGACATCAAGATTTTGGACGAACTTTTGAAGAATTTTCAAATTTTCAGATAGGAGGTTCCAGATAAGGTCTAAAACTACATACTCAGATCTCCACCAAACATTGCAGGAATACATTGGATGTCAAGACACGTGGAAAAAACGTACAAAACAAGAGATTGGAGACATCAAGATTTTCGACGAATTTTTGAAGAATTTTCAAATTTTCAGATAGGAGGTTCCAGATAAGGTCAAAAACTACATACTCAGATCTTCACCAAACGTTGCAGGGATACTTTGCATGTCAAGACACGTGGAAAAAACGTACAAAACAAGAGATTGGAGACATCAAGATTTTCGACGAATTTTTAAGAATTTTCAAATTTTCAGATGGGAGGTTCCAGATAAGGTCAAAAACGACATACTCAGATCTTCACCAAACTTTGCATGGATACATTGGATGTCAAGACACGTGGAAAAAACGTACAAAACAAGAGATTGGAGACATCAAGATTTTGGACGAATTTTTTAAGAATTCTCAAATTTTCAGAAAGGAGGTTCCATATAAGGTCAAAAACTACATACTCAGATCTTCACCAAACTTTGCAGGGATACTTTGGATGTCAAGACACGTGGAAAAAACGTACAAAACAAGAGATTGGGGTCATCAAGATTTTGGACGAATTTTTTAAGAATTTTCAAATTTTCAGATGGGAGGTTCAATATAAGGTCAAAAACTACATACTCAGATCTTCACCAAACTTTGCAGGGATACATTGGATGTCAAGACACGTGGAAAAAACATACAAAACATAGGATTCGGAACATCAAGATTTTGGTCGAATTTTTTAAGAATTTTCAAATTTTCAGATAGGAGGTTCCATATAAGGTCAAAAACTACATACTCAGATCTTCACCAAACATTGCAGGAATACATTGGATGTCAAGACACGTGGAAAAAACGTACAAAACAAGAGATTGGGGTCATCAAGATTTTGCACGGATTTTTTAGGAATTTTCAAATTTTCAGATGGGAGGTTCCAGATAAGGTCAAAAACTACATACTCAGATCTTCACCAAACATTGCAGGGATACATTGGATGTCAAGACACGTGGAAAAAACGTACAAAACAAGAGATTGGAGACATCAAGATTTTGGACGAATTTTTTAAGAATTTTCAAATTTTCAGATAGGAGGTTCCATATAAGGTCAAAAACTACATACTCAGATCTTCACCAAACTTTGCATGGATACATTATGTGTCAAGACACGTGGAAAAAACGTAAAAACAAAAGATTGGAGACATCAAGGTTTTGGTCGAATTTTTTAAGAATTTTCAAATTTTCAGATGGGAGGTTCCAGATAAGGTCAAAAACTACATACTCAGATCTTCACCAAACTTTGCAGGGATACATTGGATGTCAAGACACGTGGAAAAAACGTACAAAAAAGAGATTGGAGACATCAAGATTTTGGACGAATTTTTTAACAATTTTCAAATTTTCAGAAAGGATGTTCCATATAAGGTCAAAAACGACATACTCAGATCTTCACCAAACTTTGCAGGGATACATTGGATATCAAGACACGTGGAAAAAACGTACAAAACAAGAGATTGGAGACATCAAGATTTTGGACGAATTTTTTAAGAATTTTCAAATTTTCAGATAGGAGGTTCCAGATAAGGTCAAAAACGACATACTCAGATCTTCACCAAACTTTGCAGGGATACATTGGATGTCAAGACACGTGGAAAAAACGTACAAAACAAGAGATTGGGGTCATCAAGATTTTGGACGGATTTTTTAGGAATTTTCAAATTTTCAGATGGGAGGTTCCAGATAAGGTCAAAAACTACATACTCAGATCTTCACCAAACATTGCAGGGATACATTGGATGTCAAGACACGTGGAAAAAACGTACAAAACAAGAGATTGGAGACATCAAAATTTTGGACGAATTTTTTAAGAATTTTCAAATTTTCAGATAGGAGGTTCCAGATGAGGTCAAAAACTACATACTCAGATCTTCACCAAACTTTGCAGGAATACTTTGCATGTCAAGACACGTGGAAAAAACGTACAAAACAAGAGATCGGAGACATCAAGATTTTCGACGAATTTTTTAAGAATTTTCAAATTTTCAGATGGGAGGTTCCAGATAAGGTCAAAAACGACATACTCAGATCTTCACCAAACTTTGCATGGATACATTGGATGTCAAGACACGTGGAAAAAACATACAAAACATAGGATTGGTGACATCAAGATTTTGGACGAATTTTTTAAGAATTTTCAAATTTTCAGATAGGAGGTTCCATATAAGGTCAAAAACTACATACTCAGATCTTCACCAAACTTTGCAGGGATACGTTGGATGTCAAGACACGTGGAAAAAACGTACAAAACAAGAGATTGGAGACATCAAGATTATGGACGAATTTTTTGAGAATTTTCAAATTTTCAGAAAGGAGGTTCCATATAAGGTCAAAAACTACATACTCAGATCTTCACCAAACTTTGCAGGGATACATTGGATGTCAAGAAACGTGGAAAAAACGTACAAAACAAGAGATTGGAGACATCAAGATTTTCGACGAATTTTTTAAGAATTTTCAAATTTTCAGAAAGGAAGTTCCAGATAAGGTCAAAAACGACATACTCAGATCTTCACTAACTTTGCAGGGATACATTGGAGGTCGAGACACGTGGAAAAAACGTACAAAACAAGAGATTGGAGACATCAAGATTTTGGACGAATTTTTGAAGAATTTTCAATTTTTCAGATAGGAGGTTCCAGATAAGGTCAAAAACTACATACTCAGATCTCCACCAAACATTGCAGGGATACATTGGATGTCAAGACACGTGGAAAAAACGTACAAAGCAAGAGATTGGAGACATCAAGATTTTCGACAAATTTTTGAAGAATTTTCAAATTTTCAGATAGGAGGTTCCAGATAAGGTCAAAAACTACATACTCAGATCTTCACCAAACGTTGCAGGGATACTTTGCATGTCAAGACACGTGGAAAAAACGTACAAAACAAGAGATTGGAGACATCAAGATTTTCGACGAATTTTTTAAGAATTTTCAAATTTTCGGATGGGAGGTTCCAGATAAGGTCAAAAACGACATACTCAGATCTTCACCAAACTTTGCATGGATACATTGGATGTCAAGACACGTGGAAAAAACGTACAAAACAAGAGATTGGAGACATCAAGATTTTGGACGAATTTTTTAAGAATTCTCAAATTTTCAGAAAGGAGGTTCCATATAAGGTCAAAAACTACATACTCAGATCTTCACCAAACTTTGCAGGGATACATTGGATGTCAAGACACGTGGAAAAAACGTACAAAACAAGAGATTGGGGTCTTCAAGATTTTGGACGAATTTTTTAAGAATTTTCAAATTTTCAGATAGGAGGTTCCAGATAAGGTCAAAAACTACATACTCAGATCTTCACCAAACGTTGCAGGGATACTTTGCATGTCAAGACACGTGGAAAAAACGTACAAAACAAGAGATTGGAGACATCAAGATTTTCGACGAATTTTTTAAGAATTTTCAAATTTTCAGATAGGAGGTTCCATATAAGGTCAAAAACTACATACTCAGATCTTCACCAAACATTGCAGGAATACATTGGATGTCAAGACACGTGGAAAAAACGTACAAAACAAGAGATTGGAGACATCAAGATTTTCGACGAATTTTTGAAGAATTTTCAAATTTTCAGATAGGAGGTTCCAGATAAGGTCAAAAACTACATACTCAGATCTTCACCAAACGTTGCAGGGATACTTTGCATGTCAAGACACGTGGAAAAAACGTACAAAACAAGAGATTGGAGACATCAAGATTTTCGACGAATTTTTTAAGAATTTTCAAATTTTCAGATAGGAGGTTCCATATAAGGTCAAAAACTACATACTCAGATCTTCACCAAACTTTGCATGGATACATTATGTGTCAAGACACGTGGAAAAAACGTACAAAACAAAAGATTGGAGACATCAAGATTTTGGTCGAATTTTTTAAGAATTTTCAAATTTTCAGATGGGAGGTTCCAGATAAGGTCAAAAACTACATACTCAGATCTTCACCAAACTTTGCAGGGATACATTGGATGTCAAGACACGTGGAAAAAACGTACAAAACAAGAGATTGGAGACATCAAGATTATGGACGAATTTTTTGAGAATTTTCAAATTTTCAGAAAGGAGGTTCCATATAAGGTCAAAAACTACATACTCAGATCTTCACCAAACTTTGCATGGATACATTGGATGTCAAGACACGTGGAAAAAACGTACAAAACAAGAGATTGGAGACATCAAGATTTTCGACGAATTTTTTAAGAATTTTCAAATTTTCAGAAAGGATGTTCCAGATAAGGTCAAAAACGACATACTCAGATCTTCACCAAACTTTGCAGGGATACATTGGAGGTCGAGACACGTGGAAAAAACGTACAAAACAAGAGATTGGAGACATCAAGATTTTGGACGAATTTTTGAAGAATTTTCAAATTTTCTGATAGGAGGTCCCAGATAAGGTCAAAAACTACATACTCAGATCTCCACCAAACATTGCAGGGATACATTGGATGTCAAGACACGTGGAAAAAACGTACAAAACAAGAGATTGGAGACATCAAGATTTTCGACGAATTTTTGAAGAATTTTCAAATTTTCAGATAGGAGGTTCCAGATAAGGTCAAAAACTACATACTCAGATCTTCACCAAACGTTGCATGGATACTTTGCATGTCAAGACACGTGGAAAAAACGTACAAAACAAGAGATTGGAGACATCAAGATTTTGGACGAATTTTTTAAGAATTTTCAAATTTTCAGATAGGAGGTTCCAGATGAGGTCAAAAACTACATACTCACATCTTCACCAAACTTTGCAGGAATACTTTGCATGTCAAGACACGTGGAAAAAACGTACAAAACAAGAGATCGGAGACATCAAGATTTTCGACGAATTTTTTAAGAATTTTCAAATTTTCAGATTGGAGGTTCCAGATAAGGTCAAAAACGACATACTCAGATCTTCACCAAACTTTGCATGGATACATTGGATGTCAAGACACGTGGAAAAAACATACAAAACATAGGATTGGTGACATCAAGATTTTGGACGAATTTTTTAAGAATTTTCAAATTTTCAGATAGGAGGTTCCATATAAGGTCAAAAACTACATACTCAGATCTTCACCAAACTTTGCAGGGATACATTGGATGTCAAGACACGTGGAAAAAACGTACAAAACAAGAGATTGGAGACATCAAGATTATGGACGAATTTTTTGAGAATTTTCAAATTTTCAGAAAGGAGGTTCCATATAAGGTCAAAAACTACATACTCAGATCTTCACCAAACTTTGCAGGGATACATTGGATGTCAAGACACGTGGAAAAAACGTACAAAACAAGAGATTGGAGACATCAAGATTTTGGACGAATTTTTTAAGAATTTTCAAATTTTCAGATAGGAGGTTCCATATAAGGTCAAAAACTACATACTCAGATCTTCACCAAACTTTGCATGGATACATTATGTGTCAAGACACGTGGAAAAAACGTACAAAACAAAAGATTGGAGACATCAAGATTTTGGTCGAATTTTTTAAGAATTTTCAAATTTTCAGATGGGAGGTTCCAGATAAGGTCAAAAACTACATACTCAGATCTTCACCAAACTTTGCAGGGATACATTGGATGTCAAGACACGTGGAAAAAACGTACAAAACTAGAGATTGGAGACATCAAGATTATGGACGAATTTTTTGAGAATTTTCAAATTTTCAGAAAGGAGGTTCCATATAAGGTCAAAAACTACATACTCAGATCTTCACCAAACTTTGCAGGGATACATTGGATGTCAAGACACGTGGAAAAAACGTACAAAACAAGAGATTGGAGACATCAAGATTTTCGACGAATTTTTTAAGAATTTTCAAATTTTCAGAAAGGATGTTCCAGATAAGGTCAAAAACGACATACTCAGATCTTCACCAAACTTTGCAGGGATACATTGGAGGTCGAGACACGTGGAAAAAACGTACAAAACAAGAGATTGGAGACATCAAGATTTTGGACGAATTTTTGAAGAATTTTCAAATTTTCTGATAGGAGGTCCCAGATAAGGTCAAAAACTACATACTCAGATCTCCACCAAACATTGCAGGGATACATTGGATGTCAAGACACGTGGAAAAAACGTACAAAACAAGAGATTGGAGACATCAAGATTTTCGACGAATTTTTGAAGAATTTTCAAATTTTCAGATGGGAGGTTCCAGATAAGGTCAAAAACTACATACTCAGATCTTCACCAAACTTTGCAGGGATACATTGGATGTCAAGACACGTGGAAAAAACGTACAAAAAAGAGATTGGAGACATCAAGATTTTGGACGAATTTTTTAACAATTTTCAATTTTTCAGAAAGGATGCTCCAGATAAGGTCAAAAACGACATACTCAGATCTTCACCAAACTTTGCATGGATACATTGGATGTCAAGACACGTGGAAAAAATGTACAAAACAAGAGATTGGGGTCATCAAGATTTTGCACGGATTTTTTAGGAATTTTCAAATTTTCAGATGGGAGGTTCCAGATAAGGTCAAAAACTACATACTCAGATCTTCACCAAACTTTGCAGGGATACATTGGATGTCAAGACACGTGGAAAAAACGTACAAAACAAGAGATTGGAGACATCAAGATTTTGGACGAATTTTTTAAGAATTTTCAAATTTTCAGATAGGAGGTTCCATATAAGGTCAAAAACTACATACTCAGATCTTCACCAAACTTTGCATGGATACATTATGTGTCAAGACACGTGGAAAAAACGTACAAAACAAAAGATTGGAGACATCAAGATTTTGGTCGAATTTTTTAAGAATTTTCAAATTTTCAGATGGGAGGTTCCAGATAAAGTCAAAAACTACATACTCAGATCTTCACCAAACTTTGCAGGGATACATTGGATGTCAAGACACGTGGAAAAAACGTACAAAAAAGAGATTGGAGACATCAAGATTTTGGACGAATTTTTTAACAATTTTCAAATTTTCAGAAAGGATGTTCCAAATAAGGTCAAAAACGACATACTCAGATCTTCACCAAACTTTGCAGGGATACATTGGATATCAAGACACGTGGAAAAAAACGTACAAAACAAGAGATTGGAGACATCAAGATTTTCGACGAATTTTTTAAGAATTTTCAAATTTTCAGATAGGAGGTTCCAGATAAGGTCACAAACTACATACTCAGATCTTCACCAAACGTTGCAGGGATACTTTGCATGTCAAGACACGTGGAAAAAACGTACAAAACAAAAGATTGGAGACATCAAGATTTTCGACGAATTTTTTAAGAATTTTCAAATTTTCAGATGGGAGGTTCCAGATAAGGTCAAAAACGACATACTCAGATCTTCACCAAACTTTGCATGGATACATTGGATGTCAAGACACGTTAAAAAAACGTACAAAACAAGAGATTTTAGACATCAAGATTTTGGACGAATTTTTTAAGAATTCTCAAATTTTCAGAAAGGAGGTTCCATATAAGGTCAAAAACTACATACTCAGATCTTCACCAAACTTTGCAGGGATACTTTGGATGTCAAGACACGTGGAAAAAACGTACAAAACAAGAGATTGGGGTCATCAAGATTTTGGACGAATTTTTTAAGAATTTTCAAATTTTCAGATGGGAGGTTCAATATAAGGTCAAAAACTACATACTCAGATCTTCACCAAACTTTGCATGGATACATTGGATGTCAAGACACGTGGAAAAAACATACAAAACATAGGATTCGGAACATCAAGATTTTGGTCGAATTTTTTAAGAATTTTCAAATTTTCAGATAGGAGTTTCCATATAAGGTCAAAAACTACATACTCAGATCTTCACCAAACATTGCAGGAATACATTGGATGTCAAGACACGTGGAAAAAACGTACAAAACAAGAGATTGGGGTCATCAAGATTTTGCACGGATTTTTTAGGAATTTTCAAATTTTCAGATGGGAGGTTCCAGATGAGGTCAAAAACTACATACTCAGATCTTCACCAAACTTTGCAGGAATACTTTGCATGTCAAGACACGTGGAAAAAACGTACAAAACAAGAGATCGGAGACATCAAGATTTTCGACGAATTTTTTAAGAATTTTCAAATTTTCAGATGGGAGGTTCCAGATAAGGTCAAAAACGACATACTCAGATCTTCACCAAACTTTGCAGGGATCCATTAGAGGTCGAGACACGTGGAAAAAACGTACAAAACAAGAGATTGGAGACATCAAGATTTTGGACGAATTTTTTAAGAATTTTCAAATTTTCAGATAGGAGGTTCCATATAAGGTCAAAAACTACATACTCAGATCTTCACCAAACTTTGCAGGGATACATTGGATGTCAAGACACGTGGAAAAAACGTACAAAACAAGAGATTGGAGACATCAAGATTTTCGACGAATTTTTTAAGAATTTTCAAATTTTCAGAAAGGATGTTCCAGATAAGGTCAAAAACGACATACTCAGATCTTCACCAAACTTTGCAGGGATCCATTGGAGGTCGAGACACGTGGAAAAAACGTACAAAACAAGAGATTGGAGACATCAAGATTTTGGACGAATTTTTGAAGAATTTTCAAATTTTCAGATAGGAGGTTCCAGATAAGGTCTAAAACTACATACTCAGATCTCCACCAAACATTGCAGGAATACATTGGATGTCAAGACACGTGGAAAAAACGTACAAAACAAGAGATTGGAGACATCAAGATTTTCGACGAATTTTTGAAGAATTTTCAAATTTTCAGATAGGAGGTTCCAGATAAGGTCAAAAACTACATACTCAGATCTTCACCAAACGTTGCAGGGATACTTTGCATGTCAAGACACGTGGAAAAAACGTACAAAACAAAAGATTGGAGACATCAAGATTTTCGACGAATTTTTTAAGAATTTTCAAATTTTCAGATGGGAGGTTCCAGATAAGGTCAAAAACGACATACTCAGATCTTCACCAAACTTTGCATGGATACATTGGATGTCAAGACACGTGGAAAAAACGTACAAAACAAGAGATTGGAGACATCAAGATTTTGGACGAATTTTTTAAGAATTTTCAAATTTTCAGATGGGAGGTTCAATATAAGGTCAAAAACTACATACTCAGATCTTCACCAAACTTTGCAGGGATACTTTGGATGTCAAGACACGTGGAAAAAACGTACAAAACAAGAGATTGGGGTCATCAAGATTTTGGACGAATTTTTTAAGAATTTTCAAATTTTCAGATGGGAGGTTCAATATAAGGTCAAAAACTACATACTCAGATCTTCACCAAACTTTGCATGGATACATTGGATGTCAAGACACGTGGAAAAAACATACAAAACATAGGATTCGGAACATCAAGATTTTGGTCGAATTTTTTAAGAATTTTCAAATTTTCAGATAGGAGGTTCCATATAAGGTCAAAAACTACATACTCAGATCTTCACCAAACATTGCAGGAATACATTGGATGTCAAGACACGTGGAAAAAACGTACAAAACAAGAGATTGGGGTCATCAAGATTTTGCACGGATTTTTTAGGAATTTTCAAATTTTCAGATGGGAGGTTCCAGATAAGGTCAAAAACTACATACTCAGATCTTCACCAAACTTTGCAGGGATACATTGGATGTCAAGACACGTGGAAAAAACGTACAAAACAAGAGATTGGAGACATCAAGATTTTGGACGAATTTTTTAAGAATTTTCAAAATTTCAGATAGGAGGTTCCATATAAGGTCAAAAACTACATACTCAGATCTTCACCAAACTTTGCATGGATACATTATGTGTCAAGACACGTGGAAAAAACGTACAAAACAAAAGATTGGAGACATCAAGATTTTGGTCGAATTTTTTAAGAATTTTCAAATTTTCAGATGGGAGGTTCCAGATAAGGTCAAAAACTACATACTCAGATCTTCACCAAACTTTGCAGGGATACATTGGATGTCAAGACACGTGGAAAAAACGTACAAAACAAGAGATTGGAGACATCAAGATTATGGACGAATTTTTTGAGAATTTTCAAATTTTCAGAAAGGAGGTTCCATATAAGGTCAAAAACTACATACTCAGATCTTCACCAAACTTTGCAGGGATACATTGGATGTCAAGACACGTGGAAAAAACGTACAAAACAAGAGATTGGAGACATCAAGATTTTCGACGAATTTTTTAAGAATTTTCAAATTTTCATAAAGGATGTTCCAGATAAGGTCAAAAACGACATACTCAGATCTTCACCAAACTTTGCAGGGATACATTGGAGGTCGAGACACGTGGAAAAAACGTACAAAACAAGAGATTGGAGACATCAAGATTTTGGACGAATTTTTGAAGAATTTTCAAATTTTCTGATAGGAGGTCCCAGATAAGGTCAAAAACTACATACTCAGATCTCCACCAAACATTGCAGGGATACATTGGATGTCAAGACACGTGGAAAAAACGTACAAAACAAGAGATTGGAGACATCAAGATTTTCGACGAATTTTTGAAGAATTTTCAAATTTTCAGATAGGAGGTTCCAGATAAGGTCAAAAACTACATACTCAGATCTTCACCAAACGTTGCAGGGATACTTTGCATGTCAAGACACGTGGAAAAAACGTACAAAACAAGAGATTGGAGACATCAAGATTTTCGACGAATTTTTTAAGAATTTTCAAATTTTCAGATGGGAGGTTCCACATAAGGTCAAAAACGACATACTCAGATCTTCACCAAACTTTGCATGGATACATTGGATGTCAAGACACGTGGAAAAAACGTACAAAACAAGAGATTGGGGTCATCAAGATTTTGCACGTTTTTTTAGGAATTTTCAAATTTTCAGATGGGAGGTTCCAGATAAGGTCAAAAACTACATACTCAGATCTTCACCAAACTTTGCAGGGATACATTGGATGTCAAGACACGTGGAAAAAACGTACAAAACAAGAGATTGGAGACATCAAGATTTTGGACGAATTTTTTAAGAATTTTCAAATTTTCAGATAGGAGGTTCCATATAAGGTCAAAAACTACATACTCAGATCTTCACCAAACTTTGCATGGATACATTATGTGTCAAGACACGTGGAAAAAACGTACAAAACAAAAGATTGGAGACATCAAGATTTTGGTCGAATTTTTTAAGAATTTTCAAATTTTCAGATGGGAGGTTCCAGATAAGGTCAAAAACTACATACTCAGATCTTCACCAAACTTTGCAGGGATACATTGGATGTCAAGACACGTGGAAAAAACGTACAAAAAAGAGATTGGAGACATCAAGATTTTGGACGAATTTTTTAACAATTTTCAAATTTTCAGAAAGGATGTTCCAGATAAGGTCAAAAACGACATACTCAGATCTTCACCAAACTTTGCAGGGATACATTGGATATCAAGACACGTGGAAAAAACGTACAAAACAAGAGATTGGAGACATCAAGATTTTCGACGAATTTTTTAAGAATTTTCAAATTTTCAGATAGGAGGTTCCAGATAAGGTCAAAAACTACATACTCAGATCTTCACCAAACGTTGCAGGGATACTTTGCATGTCAAGACACGTGGAAAAAACGTACAAAACAAAAGATTGGAGACATCAAGATTTTCGACGAATTTTTTAAGAATTTTCAAATTTTCAGATGGGAGGTTCCAGATAAGGTCAAAAACGACATACTCAGATCTTCACCAAACTTTGCATGGATACATTGGATGTCAAGACACGTGGAAAAAACGTACAAAACAAGAGATTGGAGACATCAAGATTTTGGACGAATTTTTTAAGAATTCTCAAATTTTCAGAAAGGAGGTTCCATATAAGGTCAAAAACTACATACTCAGATCTTCACCAAACTTTGCAGGGATACTTTGGATGTCAAGACACGTGGAAAAAACGTACAAAACAAGAGATTGGGGTCATCAAGATTTTGGACGAATTTTTTAAGAATTTTCAAATTTTCAGATGGGAGGTTCAATATAAGGTCAAAAACTACATACTCAGATCTTCACCAAACTTTGCATGGATACATTGGATGTCAAGACACGTGGAAAAAACATACAAAACATAGGATTCGGAACATCAAGATTTTGGTCGAATTTTTTAAGAATTTTCAAATTTTCAGATAGGAGGTTCCATATAAGGTCAAAAACTACATACTCAGATCTTCACCAAACATTGCAGGAATACATTGGATGTCAAGACACGTGGAAAAAACGTACAAAACAAGAGATTGGGGTCATCAAGATTTTGCACGGATTTTTTAGGAATTTTCAAATTTTCAGATGGGAGGTTCCAGATAAGGTCAAAAACTACATACTCAGATCTTCACCAAACTTTGCAGGGATACATTGGATGTCAAGACACGTGGAAAAAACGTACAAAACAAGAGATTGGAGACATCAAGATTTTGGACGAATTTTTTAAGAATTTTCAAATTTTCAGATAGGAGGTTCCATATAAGGTCAAAAACTACATACTCAGATCTTCACCAAACTTTGCATGGATACATTATGTGTCAAGACACGTGGAAAAAACGTACAAAACAAAAGATTGGAGACATCAAGATTTTGGTCGAATTTTTTAAGAATTTTCAAATTTTCAGATGGGAGGTTCCAGATAAGGTCAAAAACTACATACTCAGATCTTCACCAAACTTTGCAGGGATACATTGGATGTCAAGACACGTGGAAAAAACGTACAAAACAAGAGATTGGGGTCATCAAGATTTTGGACGAATTTTTTAAGAATTTTCAAATTTTCAGATAGGAGGTTCCATATAAGGTCAAAAACTACATACTCAGATCTTCACCAAACTTTGCAGGGATACATTGGATGTCAAGACACGTGGAAAAAACGTACAAAACAAGAGATTGGAGACATCAAGATTTTCGACGAATTTTTTAAGAATTTTCAAATTTTCAGAAAGGATGTTCCAGATAAGGTCAAAAACGACATACTCAGATCTTCACCAAACTTTGCAGGGATCCATTGGAGGTCGAGACACGTGGAAAAAACGTACAAAACAAGAGATTGGAGACATCAAGATTTTGGACGAATTTTTGAAGAATTTTCAAATTTTCAGATCGGAGGTTCCAGATAAGGTCTAAAACTACATACTCAGATCTCCACCAAACATTGCAGGAATACATTGGATGTCAAGACACGTGGAAAAAACGTACAAAACAAGAGATTGGAGACATCAAGATTTTCGACGAATTTTTGAAGAATTTTCAAATTTTCAGATAGGAGGTTCCAGATAAGGTCAAAAACTACATACTCAGATCTTCACCAAACGTTGCAGGGATACTTTGCATGTCAAGACACGTGGAAAAAACGTACAAAACAAAAGATTGGAGACATCAAGATTTTCGACGAATTTTTTAAGAATTTTCAAATTTTCAGATGGGAGGTTCCAGATAAGGTCAAAAACGACATACTCAGATCTTCACCAAACTTTGCATGGATACATTGGATGTCAAGACACGTGGAAAAAACGTACAAAACAAGAGATTGGAGACATCAAGATTTTGGACGAATTTTTTACGAATTTTCAAATTTTCAGATGGGAGGTTCAATATAAGGTCAAAAACTACATACTCAGATCTTCACCAAACTTTGCAGGGATACTTTGGATGTCAAGACACGTGGAAAAAACGTACAAAACAAGAGATTGGGGTCATCAAGATTTTGGACGAATTTTTTAAGAATTTTCAAATTTTCAGATGGGAGGTTCAATATAAGGTCAAAAACTACATACTCAGATCTTCACCAAACTTTGCATGGACACATTGGATGTCAAGACACGTGGAAAAAACATACAAAACATAGGATTCGGAACATCAAGATTTTGGTCGAATTTTTTAAGAATTTTCAAATTTTCAGATAGGAGGTTCCATATAAGGTCAAAAACTACATACTCAGATCTTCACCAAACTTTGCATGGATACATTATGTGTCAAGACACGTGGAAAAAACGTACAAAACAAAAGATTGGAGACATCAAGATTTTGGTCGAATTTTTTAAGAATTTTCAAATTTTCAGATGGGAGGTTCCAGATAAGGTCAAAAACTACATACTCAGATCTTCACCAAACTTTGCAGGGATACATTGGATGTCAAGACACGTGGAAAAAACGTACAAAAAAGAGATTGGAGACATCAAGATTTTGGACGAATTTTTTAACAATTTTCAAATTTTCAGAAAGGATGTTCCAGATAAGGTCAAAAACGACATACTCAGATCTTCACCAAACTTTGCAGGGATACATTGGATATCAAGACACGTGGAAAAAACGTACAAAACAAGAGATTGGAGACATCAAGATTTTCGACGAATTTTTTAAGAATTTTCAAATTTTCAGATAGGAGGTTCCAGATAAGGTCAAAAACTACATACTCAGATCTTCACCAAACGTTGCAGGGATACTTTGCATGTCAAGACACGTGGAAAAAACGTACAAAACAAAAGATTGGAGACATCAAGATTTTCGACGAATTTTTTAAGAATTTTCAAATTTTCAGATGGGAGGTTCCAGATAAGGTCAAAAACGACATACTCAGATCTTCACCAAACTTTGCATGGATACATTGGATGTCAAGACACGTGGAAAAAACGTACAAAACAAGAGATTGGAGACATCAAGATTTTGGACGAATTTTTTAAGAATTCTCAAATTTTCAGAAAGGAGTTTCCATATAAGGTCAAAAACTACATACTCAGATCTTCACCAAACTTTGCAGGGATACTTTGGATGTCAAGACACGTGGAAAAAACGTACAAAACAAGAGATTGGGGTCATCAAGATTTTGGACGAATTTTTTAAGAATTTTCAAATTTTCAGATGGGAGGTTCAATATAAGGTCAAAAACTACATACTCAGATCTTCACCAAACTTTGCATGGATACATTGGATGTCAAGACACGTGGAAAAAACATACAAAACATAGGATTCGGAACATCAAGATTTTGGTCGAATTTTTTAAGAATTTTCAAATTTTCAGATAGGAGGTTCCATATAAGGTCAAAAACTACATACTCAGATCTTCACCAAACATTGCAGGAATACATTGAATGTCAAGACACGTGGAAAAAACGTACAAAACAAGAGATTGGGGTCATCAAGATTTTTGCACGGATTTTTTAGGAATTTTCAAATTTTCAGATGGGAGGTTCCAGATAAGGTCAAAAACTACATACTCAGATCTTCACCAAACTTTGCAGGGATACATTGGATGTCAAGACACGTGGAAAAAACGTACAAAACAAGAGATTGGAGACATCAAGATTTTGGACGAATTTTTTAAGAATTTTCAAATTTTCAGATAGGAGGTTCCATATAAGGTCAAAAACTACATACTCAGATCTTCACCAAACTTTGCATGGATACATTATGTGTCAAGACACGTGGAAAAAACGTACAAAACAAAAGATTGGAGACATCAAGATTTTGGTCGAATTTTTTAAGAATTTTCAAATTTTCAGATGGGAGGTTCCAGATAAGGTCAAAAACTACATACTCAGATCTTCACCAAACTTTGCAGGGATACATTGGATGTCAAGACACGTGGAAAAAACGTACAAAACAAGAGATTGGGGTCATCAAGATTTTGGACGAATTTTTTAAGAATTTTCAAATTTTCAGATAGGAGGTTCCATATAAGGTCAAAAACTACATACTCAGATCTTCACCAAACTTTGCAGGGATACATTGGATGTCAAGACACGTGGAAAAAACGTACAAAACAAGAGATTGGAGACATCAAGATTTTCGACGAATTTTTTAAGAATTTTCAAATTTTCAGAAAGGATGTTCCAGATAAGGTCAAAAACGACATACTCAGATCTTCACCAAACTTTGCAGGGATCCATTGGAGGTCGAGACACGTGGAAAAAACGTACAAAACAAGAGATTGGAGACATCAAGATTTTGGACGAATTTTTGAAGAATTTTCAAATTTTCAGATAGGAGGTTCCAGATAAGGTCTAAAACTACATACTCAGATCTCCACCAAACATTGCAGGAATACATTGGATGTCAAGACACGTGGAAAAAACGTACAAAACAAGAGATTGGAGACATCAAGATTTTCGACGAATTTTTGAAGAATTTTCAAATTTTCAGATAGGAGGTTCCAGATAAGGTCAAAAACTACATACTCAGATCTTCACCAAACGTTGCAGGGATACTTTGCATGTCAAGACACGTGGAAAAAACGTACAAAACAAAAGATTGGAGACATCAAGATTTTCGACGAATTTTTTAAGAATTTTCAAATTTTCAGATGGGAGGTTCCAGATAAGGTCAAAAACGACATACTCAGATCTTCACCAAACTTTGCATGGATACATTGGATGTCAAGACACGTGGAAAAAACGTACAAAACAAGAGATTGGAGACATCAAGATTTTGGACGAATTTTTTAAGAATTTTCAAATTTTCAGATGGGAGGTTCAATATAAGGTCAAAAACTACATACTCAGATCTTCACCAAACTTTGCAGGGATACTTTGGATGTCAAGACACGTGGAAAAAACGTACAAAACAAGAGATTGGGGTCATCAAGATTTTGGACGAATTTTTTAAGAATTTTCAAATTTTCAGATGGGAGGTTCAATATAAGGTCAAAAACTACATACTCAGATCTTCACCAAACTTTGCTTGGACACATTGGATGTCAAGACACGTGGAAAAAACATACAAAACATAGGATTCGGAACATCAAGATTTTGGTCGAATTTTTTAAGAATTTTCAAATTTTCAGATAGGAGGTTCCATATAAGGTCAAAAACTACATACTCAGATCTTCACCAAACATTGCAGGAATACATTGGATGTCAAGACACGTGGAAAAAACGTACAAAACAAGAGATTGGGGTCATCAAGATTTTGCACGGATTTTTTAGGAATTTTCAAATTTTCAGATGGGAGGTTCCAGATAAGGTCAAAAACTACATACTCAGATCTTCACCAAACTTTGCAGGGATACATTGGATGTCAAGACACGTGGAAAAAACGTACAAAACAAGAGATTGGAGACATCAAGATTTTGGACGAATTTTTTAAGAATTTTCAAATTTTCAGATAGGAGGTTCCATATAAGGTCAAAAACTACATACTCAGATCTTCACCAAACTTTGCATGGATGCATTATGTGTCAAGACACGTGGAAAAAACGTACAAAACAAAAGATTGGAGACATCAAGATTTTGGTCGAATTTTTTAAGAATTTTCAAATTTTCAGATGGGAGGTTCCAGATAAGGTCAAAAACTACATACTCAGATCTTCACCAAACTTTGCAGGGATACATTGGATGTCAAGACACGTGGAAAAAACGTACAAAAAAGAGATTGGAGACATCAAGATTTTGGACGAATTTTTTAACAATATTCAAATTTTCAGAAAGGATGTTCCAGATAAGGTCAAAAACGACATACTCAGATCTTCACCAAACTTTGCATGGATACATTGGATGTCAAGACACGTGGAAAAAACGTACAAAACAAGAGATTGGAGACATCAAGATTTTGGACGAATTTTTTAAGAATTCTCAAATTTTCAGAAAGGAGGTTCCATATAAGGTCAAAAACTACATACTCAGATCTTCACCAAACTTTGCAGGGATACTTTGGATGTCAAGACACGTGGAAAAAACGTACAAAACAAGAGATTGGGGTCATCAAGATTTTGGACGAATTTTTTAAGAATTTTCAAATTTTCAGATGGGAGGTTCAATATAAGGTCAAAAACTACATACTCAGATCTTCACCAAACTTTGCATGGATACATTGGATGTCAAGACACGTGGAAAAAACATACAAAACATAGGATTCGGAACATCAAGATTTTGGTCGAATTTTTTAAGAATTTTCAAATTTTCAGATAGGAGGTTCCATATAAGGTCAAAAACTACATACTCAGATCTTCACCAAACATTGCAGGAATACATTGGATGTCAAGACACGTGGAAAAAACGTACAAAACAAGAGATTGGGGTCATCAAGATTTTGCACGGATTTTTTAGGAATTTTCAAATTTTCAGATGGGAGGTTCCAGATAAGGTCAAAAACTACATACTCAGATCTTCACCAAACTTTGCAGGGATACATTGGATGTCAAGACACGTGGAAAAAACGTACAAAACAAGAGATTGGAGACATCAAGATTTTCGACGAATTTTTTAAGAATTTTCAAATTTTCAGAAAGGATGTTCCAGATAAGGTCAAAAACGACATACTCAGATCTTCACCAAACTTTGCAGGGATCCATTGGAGGTCGAGACACGTGGAAAAAACGTACAAAACAAGAGATTGGAGACATCAAGATTTTGGACGAATTTTTGAAGAATTTTCAAATTTTCAGATAGGAGGTTCCAGATAAGGTCTAAAACTACATACTCAGATCTCCACCAAACATTGCAGGAATACATTGGATGTCAAGACACGTGGAAAAAACGTACAAAACAAGAGATTGGAGACATCAAGATTTTCGACGAATTTTTGAAGAATTTTCAAATTTTCAGATAGGAGGTTCCAGATAAGGTCAAAAACTACATACTCAGATCTTCACCAAACGTTGCAGGGATACTTTGCATGTCAAGACACGTGGAAAAAACGTACAAAACAAAAGATTGGAGACATCAAGATTTTCGACGAATTTTTTAAGAATTTTCAAATTTTCAGATGGGAGGTTCCAGATAAGGTCAAAAACGACATACTCAGATCTTCACCAAACTTTGCATGGATACATTGGATGTCAAGACACGTGGAAAAAACGTACAAAACAAGAGATTGGAGACATCAAGATTTTGGACGAATTTTTTAAGAATTTTCAAATTTTCAGATGGGAGGTTCAATATAAGGTCAAAAACTACATACTCAGATCTTCACCAAACTTTGCAGGGATACTTTGGATGTCAAGACACGTGGAAAAAACGTACAAAACAAGAGATTGGGGTCATCAAGATTTTGGACGAATTTTTTAAGAATTTTCAAATTTTCAGATGGGAGGTTCAATATAAGGTCAAAAACTACATTCTCAGATCTTCACCAAACTTTGCATGGATACATTGGATGTCAAGACACGTGGAAAAAACATACAAAACATAGGATTCGGAACATCAAGATTTTGGTCGAATTTTTTAAGAATTTTCAAATTTTCAGATAGGAGGTTCCATATAAGGTCAAAAACTACATACTCAGATCTTCACCAAACATTGCAGGAATACATTGGATGTCAAGACACGTGGAAAAAACGTACAAAACAAGAGATTGGGGTCATCAAGATTTTGCACGGATTTTTTAGGAATTTTCAAATTTTCAGATGGGAGGTTCCAGATAAGGTCAAAAACTACATACTCAGATCTTCACCAAACTTTGCAGGGATACATTGGATGTCAAGACACGTGGAAAAAACGTACAAAACAAGAGATTGGAGACATCAAGATTTTGGACGAATTTTTTAAGAATTTTCAAATTTTCAGATAGGAGGTTCCATATAAGGTCAAAAACTACATACTCAGATCTTCACCAAACTTTGCATGGATACATTATGTGTCAAGACACGTGGAAAAAACGTACAAAACAAAAGATTGGAGACATCAAGATTTTGGTCGAATTTTTTAAGAATTTTCAAATTTTCAGATGGGAGGTTCCAGATAAGGTCAAAAACTACATACTCAGATCTTCACCAAACTTTGCAGGGATACATTGGATGTCAAGACACGTGGAAAAAACGTACAAAACAAGAGATTGGAGACATCAAGATTATGGAAGAATTTTTTGAGAATTTTCAAATTTTCAGAAAGGAGGTTCCATATAAGGTCAAAAACTACATACTCAGATCTTCACCAAACTTTGCAGGGATACATTGGAGGTCGAGACACGTGGAAAAAACGTACAAAACAAGAGATTGGAGACATCAAGATTTTGGACGAATTTTTGAAGAATTTTCAAATTTTCTGATAGGAGGTCCCAGATAAGGTCAAAAACTACATACTCAGATCTCCACCAAACATTGCAGGGATACATTGGATGTCAAGACACGTGGAAAAAACGTACAAAACAAGAGATTGGAGACATCAAGATTTTCGACGAATTTTTGAAGAATTTTCAAATTTTCAGATAGGAGGTTCCAGATAAGGTCAAAAACTACATACTCAGATCTTCACCAAACGTTGCAGGGATACTTTGCATGTCAAGACACGTGGAAAAAACGTACAAAACAAGAGATTGGAGACATCAAGATTTTCGACGAATTTTTTAAGAATTTTCAAATTTTCAGATGGGAGGTTCCAGATAAGGTCAAAAACGACATACTCAGATCTTCACCAAACTTTGCATGGATACATTGGATGTCAAGACACGTGGAAAAAACGTACAAAACAAGAGATTGGGGTCATCAAGATTTTGCACGGATTTTTTAGGAATTTTCAAATTTTCAGATGGGAGGTTCCAGATAAGGTCAAAAACTACATACTCAGATCTTCACCAAACTTTGCAGGGATACATTGGATGTCAAGACACGTGGAAAAAACGTACAAAACAAGAGATTGGAGACATCAAGATTTTGGACGAATTTTTTAAGAATTTTCAAATTTTCAGATAGGAGGTTCCATAAAAGGTCAAAAACTACATACTCAGATCTTCACCAAACTTTGCATGGATACATTATGTGTCAAGACACGTGGAAAAAACGTACAAAACAAAAGATTGGAGACATCAAGGTTTTGGTCGAATTTTTTAAGAATTTTCAAATTTTCAGATGGGAGGTTCCAGATAAGGTCAAAAATTACATACTCAGATCTTCACCAAACTTTGCAGGGATACATTGGATGTCAAGACACGTGGAAAAAACGTACAAAAAAGAGATTGGAGACATCAAGATTTTGGACGAATTTTTTAACAATTTTCAAATTTTCAGAAAGGATGTTCCAGATAAGGTCAAAAACGACATACTCAGATCTTCACCAAACTTTGCAGGGATACATTGGATATCAAGACACGTGGAAAAAACGTACAAAACAAGAGATTGGAGACATCAAGATTTTCGACGAATTTTTTAAGAATTTTCAAATTTTCAGGTAGGAGGTTCCAGATAAGGTCAAAAACTACATACTCAGATCTTCACCAAACGTTGCAGGGATACTTTGCATGTCAAGACACGTGGAAAAAACGTACAAAACAAAAGATTGGAGACATCAAGATTTTCGACGAATTTTTTAAGAATTTTCTAATTTTCAGATGGGAGGTTCCAGATAAGGTCAAAAACGACATACTCAGATCTTCACCAAACTTTGCATGGATACATTGGATGTCAAGACACGTGGAAAAAACGTACAAAACAAGAGATTGGAGACATCAAGATTTTGGACGAATTTTTTAAGAATTCTCAAATTTTCAGAAAGGAGGTTCCACATAAGGTCAAAAACTACATACTCAGATCTTCACCAAACTTTGCAAGGATACTTTGGATGTCAAGACACGTGGAAAAAACGTACAAAACAAGAGATTGGGGTCATCAAGATTTTGGACGAATTTTTTAAGAATTTTCAAATTTTCAGATGGGAGGTTCAATATAAGGTCAAAAACTACATACTCAGATCTTCACCAAACTTTGCATGGATACATTGGATGTCAAGACACGTGGAAAAAACATACAAAACATAGGATTCGGAACATCAAGATTTTGGTCGAATTTTTTAAGAATTTTCAAATTTTCAGATAGGAGGTTCCATATAAGGTCAAAAACTACATACTCAGATCTTCACCAAACAATGCAGGAATACATTGGATGTCAAGACACGTGGAAAAAACGTACAAAACAAGAGATTGGGGTCATCAAGATTTTGCACGGATTTTTTAGGATTTTTCAAATTTTCAGATGGGAGGTTCCAGATAAGGTCAAAAACTACATACTCAGATCTTCACCAAACTTTGCAGGGATACATTGGATGTCAAGACACGTGGAAAAAACGTACAAAACAAGAGATTGGAGACATCAAGATTTTGGACGAATTTTTTAAGAATTTTCAAATTTTCAGATAGGAGGTTCCATATAAGGTCAAAAACTACATACTCAGATCTTCACCAAACTTTGCATGGATACATTATGTGTCAAGACACGTGGAAAAAACGTACAAAACAAAAGATTGGAGACATCAAGATTTTGGTCGAATTTTTTAAGAATTTTCAAATTTTCAGATGGGAGGTTCCAGATAAGGTCAAAAACTACATACTCAGATCTTCACCAAACTTTGCAGGGATACATTGGATGTCAAGACACGTGGAAAAAACGTACAAAAAGAGATTGGAGACATCAAGATTTTGGACGAATTTTTTAAGAATTTTCAAATTTTCAGATAGGAGGTTCCATATAAGGTCAAAAACGACATACTCAGATCTTCACCAAACTTTGCAGGGATACATTGGATATCAAGACACGTGGAAAAAACGTACAAAACAAGAGATTGGAGACATCAAGATTTTGGACGAATTTTTTAAGAATTTTCAAATTTTCAGAAAGGATGTTCCAGATAAGGTCAAAAACGACATACTCAGATCTTCACCAAACTTTGCAGGGATCCATTGGAGGTCGAGACACGTGGAAAAAACGTACAAAACAAGAGATTGGAGACATCAAGATTTTGGACGAATTTTTGAAGAATTTTCAAATTTTCAGATAGGAGGTTCCAGATAAGGTCTAAAACTACATACTCAGATCTCCACCAAACATTGCAGGAATACATTGGATGTCAAGACACGTGGAAAAAACGTACAAAACAAGAGATTGGAGACATCAAGATTTTCGACGAATTTTTGAAGAATTTTCAAATTTTCAGATAGGAGGTTCCAGATAAGGTCAAAAACTACATACTCAGATCTTCACCAAACGTTGCAGGGATACTTTGCATGTCAAGACACGTGGAAAAAACGTACAAAACAAGAGATTGGAGACATCAAGATTTTCGACGAATTTTTTAAGAATTTTCAAATTTTCAGATGGGAGGTTCCAGATAAGGTCAAAAACGACATACTCAGATCTTCACCAAACTTTGCATGGATACATTGGATGTCAAGACACGTGGAAAAAACGTACAAAACAAGAGATTGGAGACATCAAGATTTTGGACGAATTTTTTAAGAATTCTCAAATTTTCAGAAAGGAGGTTCCATATAAGGTCAAAAACTACATACTCAGATCTTCACCAAACTTTGCAGGGATACTTTGGATGTCAAGACACGTGGAAAAAACGTACAAAACAAGAGATTGGGGTCATCAAGATTTTGGACGAATTTTTTAAGAATTTTCAAATTTTCAGATGGGAGGTTCAATATAAGGTCAAAAACTACATACTCAGATCTTCACCAAACTTTGCATGGATACATTGGATGTCAAGACACGTGGAAAAAACATACAAAACATAGGATTCGGAACATCAAGATTTTGGTCGAATTTTTTAAGAATTTTCAAATTTTCAGATAGGAGGTTCCATATAAGGTCAAAAACTACATACTCAGATCTTCACCAAACATTGCAGGAATACATTGGATGTCAAGACACGTGGAAAAAACGTACAAAACAAGAGATTGGGGTCATCAAGATTTTGCACGGATTTTTTAGGAATTTTCAAATTTTCAGATGGGAGGTTCCAGATAAGGTCAAAAACTACATACTCAGATCTTCACCAAACTTTGCAGGGATACATTGGATGTCAAGACACGTGGAAAAAACGTACAAAACAAGAGATTGGAGACATCAAGATTTTGGACGAATTTTTTAAGAATTTTCAAATTTTCAGATAGGAGGTTCCATATAAGGTCAAAAACTACATACTCAGATCTTCACCAAACTTTGCATGGATACATTATGTGTCAAGACACGTGGAAAAAACGTACAAAACAAAAGATTGGAGACATCAAAATTTTGGTCGAATTTTTTAAGAATTTTCAAATTTTCAGATGGGAGGTTCCAGATAAGGTCAAAAACTACATACTCAGATCTTCACCAAACTTTGCAGGGATACATTGGATGTCAAGACACGTGGAAAAAACGTACAAAAAAGAGATTGGAGACATCAAGATTTTGGACGAATTTTTTAACAATTTTCAAATTTTCAGAAAGGATGTTCCAGATAAGGTCAAAAACGACATACTCAGATCTTCACCAAACTTTGCAGGGATACATTGGATATCAAGACACGTGGAAAAAACGTACAAAACAAGAGATTGGAGACATCAAGATTTTGGACGAATTTTTTAAGAATTTTCAAATTTTCAGATAGGAGGTTCCAGATAAGGTCAAAAACTACATACTCAGATCTTCACCAAACTTTGCAGGGATACATTGGATGTCAAGACACGTGGAAAAAACGTACAAAACAAGAGATTGGGGTCATCAAGATTTTGGACGGATTTTTTAGGAATTTTCAAATTTTCAGATGGGAGGTTCCAGATAAGGTCAAAAACTACATACTCAGATCTTCACCAAACATTGCAGGGATACATTGGATGTCAAGACACGTGGAAAAAACGTACAAAACAAGAGAATGGAGACATCAAAATTTTGGACGAATTTTTTAAGAATTTTCAAATTTTCATATAGGAGGTTCCAGATGAGGTCAAAAACTACATACTCAGATCTTCACCAAACTTTGCAGGAATACTTTGCATGTCAAGACACGTGGAAAAAACGTACAAAACAAGAGATCGGAGACATCAAGATTTTCGACGAATTTTTTAAGAATTTTCAAATTTTCAGATGGGAGGTTCCAGATAAGGTCAAAAACGACATACTCAGATCTTCACCAAACTTTGCATGGATACATTGGATGTCAAGACACGTGGAAAAAACGTACAAAACAAGAGATTGGAGACATCAAGATTTTGGACGAATTTTTTAAGAATTTTCAAATTTTCAGATAGGAGGTTCCATATAAGGTCAAAAACTACATACTCAGATCTTCACCAAACTTTGCATGGATACATTATGTGTCAAGACACGTGGAAAAAACGTACAAAACAAAAGATTGGAGACATCAAGATTTTGGTCGAATTTTTTAAGAATTTTCAAATTTTCAGATGGGAGGTTCCAGATAAGGTCAAAAACTACATACTCAGATCTTCACCAAACTTTGCAGGGATACATTGGATGTCAAGACACGTGGAAAAAACGTACAAAAAGAGATTGGAGACATCAAGATTTTGGACGAATTTTTTAAGAATTTTCAAATTTTCAGATAGGAGGTTCCATATAAGGTCAAAAACGACATACTCAGATCTTCACCAAACTTTGCAGGGATACATTGGATATCAAGACACGTGGAAAAAACGTACAAAACAAGAGATTGGAGACATCAAGATTTTGGACGAATTTTTTAAGAATTTTCAAATTTTCAGAAAGGATGTTCCAGATAAGGTCAAAAACGACATACTCAGATCTTCACCAAACTTTGCAGGGATCCATTGGAGGTCGAGACACGTGGAAAAAACGTACAAAACAAGAGATTGGAGACATCAAGATTTTGGACGAATTTTTGAAGAATTTTCAAATTTTCAGATAGGAGGTTCCAGATAAGGTCTAAAACTACATACTCAGATCTCCACCAAACATTGCAGGAATACATTGGATGTCAAGACACGTGGAAAAAACGTACAAAACAAGAGATTGGAGACATCAAGATTTTCGACGAATTTTTGAAGAATTTTCAAATTTTCAGATAGGAGGTTCCAGATAAGGTCAAAAACTACATACTCAGATCTTCACCAAACGTTGCAGGGATACTTTGCATGTCAAGACACGTGGAAAAAACGTACAAAACAAGAGATTGGAGACATCAAGATTTTCGACGAATTTTTTAAGAATTTTCAAATTTTCAGATGGGAGGTTCCAGATAAGGTCAAAAACGACATACTCAGATCTTCACCAAACTTTGCATGGATACATTGGATGTCAAGACACGTGGAAAAAACGTACAAAACAAGAGATTGGAGACATCAAGATTTTGGACGAATTTTTTAAGAATTCTCAAATTTTCAGAAAGGAGGTTCCATATAAGGTCAAAAACTACATACTCAGATCTTCACCAAACTTTGCAGGGATACTTTGGATGTCAAGACACGTGGAAAAAACGTACAAAACAAGAGATTGGGGTCATCAAGATTTTGGACGAATTTTTTAAGAATTTTCAAATTTTCAGATGGGAGGTTCAATATAAGGTCAAAAACTACATACTCAGATCTTCACCAAACTTTGCATGGATACATTGGATGTCAAGACACGTGGAAAAAACATACAAAACATAGGATTCGGAACATCAAGATTTTGGTCGAATTTTTTAAGAATTTTCAAATTTTCAGATAGGAGGTTCCATATAAGGTCAAAAACTACATACTCAGATCTTCACCAAACATTGCAGGAATACATTGGATGTCAAGACACGTGGAAAAAACGTACAAAACAAGAGATTGGGGTCATCAAGATTTTGCACGGATTTTTTAGGAATTTTCAAATTTTCAGATGGGAGGTTCCAGATAAGGTCAAAAACTACATACTCAGATCTTCACCAAACTTTGCAGGGATACATTGGATGTCAAGACACGTGGAAAAAACGTACAAAACAAGAGATTGGAGACATCAAGATTTTGGACGAATTTTTTAAGAATTTTCAAATTTTCAGATAGGAGGTTCCATATAAGGTCAAAAACTACATACTCAGATCTTCACCAAACTTTGCATGGATACATTATGTGTCAAGACACGTGGAAAAAACGTACAAAACAAAAGATTGGAGACATCAAAATTTTGGTCGAATTTTTTAAGAATTTTCAAATTTTCAGATGGGAGGTTCCAGATAAGGTCAAAAACTACATACTCAGATCTTCACCAAACTTTGCAGGGATACATTGGATGTCAAGACACGTGGAAAAAACGTACAAAAAAGAGATTGGAGACATCAAGATTTTGGACGAATTTTTTAACAATTTTCAAATTTTCAGAAAGGATGTTCCAGATAAGGTCAAAAACGACATACTCAGATCTTCACCAAACTTTGCAGGGATACATTGGATATCAAGACACGTGGAAAAAACGTACAAAACAAGAGATTGGAGACATCAAGATTTTGGACGAATTTTTTAAGAATTTTCAAATTTTCAGATAGGAGGTTCCAGATAAGGTCAAAAACTACATACTCAGATCTTCACCAAACTTTGCAGGGATACATTGGATGTCAAGACACGTGGAAAAAACGTACAAAACAAGAGATTGGGGTCATCAAGATTTTGGACGGATTTTTTAGGAATTTTCAAATTTTCAGATGGGAGGTTCCAGATAAGGTCAAAAACTACATACTCAGATCTTCACCAAACATTGCAGGGATACATTGGATGTCAAGACACGTGGAAAAAACGTACAAAACAAGAGAATGGAGACATCAAAATTTTGGACGAATTTTTTAAGAATTTTCAAATTTTCATATAGGAGGTTCCAGATGAGGTCAAAAACTACATACTCAGATCTTCACCAAACTTTGCAGGAATACTTTGCATGTCAAGACACGTGGAAAAAACGTACAAAACAAGAGATCGGAGACATCAAGATTTTCGACGAATTTTTTAAGAATTTTCAAATTTTCAGATGGGAGGTTCCAGATAAGGTCAAAAACGACATACTCAGATCTTCACCAAACTTTGCATGGATACATTGGATGTCAAGACACGTGGAAAAAACATACAAAACATAGGATTGGTGACATCAAGATTTTGGACGAATTTTTTAAGAATTTTCAAATTTTCAGATAGGAGGTTCCATATAAGGTCAAAAACTACATACTCAGATCTTCACCAAACTTTGCAGGGATACATTGGATGTCAAGACACGTGGAAAAAACGTACAAAATAAGAGATTGGAGACATCAAGATTATGGACGAATTTTTTGAGAATTTTCAAATTTTCAGAAAGGAGGTTCCATATAAGGTCAAAAACTACATACTCAGATCTTCACCAAACTTTGCAGGGATACATTGGATGTCAAGAAACGTGGAAAAAACGTACAAAACAAGAGATTGGAGACATCAAGATTTTCGACGAATTTTTTAAGAATTTTCAAATTTTCAGAAAGGATGTTCCAGATAAGGTCAAAAACGACATACTCAGATCTTCACTAACTTTGCAGGGTTACATTGGAGGTCAAGACACGTGGAAAAAACGTACAAAACAAGAGATTGGAGACATCAAAATTTTGGACGAATTTTTGAAGAATTTTCAAATTTTCAGATAGGAGGTTCCAGATAAGGTCAAAAACTACATACTCAGATCTCCACCAAACATTGCAGGGATACATTGGATGTCAAGACACGTGGAAAAAACGTACAAAGCAAGAGATTGGAGACATCAAGATTTTCGACGAATTTTTGAAGAATTTTCAAATTTTCAGATAGGAGGTTCCAGATAAGGTCAAAAACTACATACTCAGATCTTCACCAAACGTTGCATGGATACATTATGTGTCAAGACACGTGGAAAAAACGTACAAAACAAAAGATTGGAGACATCAAGATTTTGGTCGAATTTTTTAAGAATTTTCAAATTTTCAGATGGGAGGTTCCAGATAAGGTCTAAAACTACATACTCAGATCTTCACCAAACTTTGCAGGGATACTTTGCATGTCAAGACACGTGGAAAAAACGTACAAAACAAGAGATTGGAGACATCAAGATTATGGACGAATTTTTTGAGAATTTTCAAATTTTCAGAAAGGAGGTTCCATATAAGGTCAAAAACTACATACTCAGATCTTCACCAAACTTTGCAGGGATACATTGGATGTCAAGACACGTGGAAAAAACGTACAAAACAAGAGATTGGAGACATCAAGATTATGGACGAATTTTTTGAGAATTTTCAAATTTTCAGAAAGGAGGTTCCATATAAGGTCAAAAACTACATACTCAGATCTTCACCAAACTTTGCAGGGATACATTGGATGTCAAGACACGTGGAAAAAACGTACAAAACAAGAGATTGGAGACATCAAGATTTTGGACGAATTTTTTAAGAATTCTCAAATTTTCAGAAAGGAGGTTCCATATAAGGTCAAAAACTACATACTCAGATCTTCACCAAACTTTGCAGGGATACTTTGGATGTCAAGACACGTGGAAAAAACGTACAAAACAAGAGATTGGGGTCATCAAGATTTTGGACGAATTTTTTAAGAATTTTCAAATTTTCAGATAGGAGGTTCAATATAAGGTCAAAAACTACATACTCAGATCTTCACCAAACTTTGCATGGATACATTGGATGTCAAGACACGTGGAAAAAACATACAAAACATAGGATTCGGAACATCAAGATTTTGGTCGAATTTTTTAAGAATTTTCAAATTTTCAGATAGGAGGTTCCATATAAGGTCAAAAACTACATACTCAGATCTTCACCAAACATTGCAGGAATACATTGGATGTCAAGACACGTGGAAAAAACGTACAAAACACGAGATTGGGGTCATCAAGATTTTGCACGGATTTTTTAGGAATTTTCAAATTTTCAGATGGGAGGTTCCAGATAAGGTCAAAAACTACATACTCAGATCTTCACCAAACTTTGCAGGGATACATTGGATGTCAAGACACGTGGAAAAAACGTACAAAACAAGAGATTGGAGACATCAAGATTTTGGACGAATTTTTTAAGAATTTTCAAATTTTCAGATAGGAGGTTCCATATAAGGTCAAAAACTACATACTCAGATCTTCACCAAACTTTGCATGGATACATTATGTGTCAAGACACGTGGAAAAAACGTACAAAACAAAAGATTGGAGACATCAAAATTTTGGTCGAATTTTTTAAGAATTTTCAAATTTTCAGATGGGAGGTTCCAGATAAGGTCAAAAACTACATACTCAGATCTTCACCAAACTTTGCAGGGATACATTGGATGTCAAGACACGTGGAAAAAACGTACAAAAAAGAGATTGGAGACATCAAGATTTTGGACGAATTTTTTAACAATTTTCAAATTTTCAGAAAGGATGTTCCAGATAAGGTCAAAAACGACATACTCAGATCTTCACCAAACTTTGCAGGGATACATTGGATATCAAGACACGTGGAAAAAACGTACAAAACAAGAGATTGGAGACATCAAGATTTTGGACGAATTTTTTAAGAATTTTCAAATTTTCAGATAGGAGGTTCCAGATAAGGTCAAAAACTACATACTCAGATCTTCACCAAACTTTGCAGGGATACATTGGATGTCAAGACACGTGGAAAAAACGTACAAAACAAGAGATTGGGGTCATCAAGATTTTGGACGGATTTTTTAGGAATTTTCAAATTTTCAGATGGGAGGTTCCAGATAAGGTCAAAAACTACATACTCAGATCTTCACCAAACATTGCAGGGATACATTGGATGTCAAGACACGTGGAAAAAACGTACAAAACAAGAGATTGGAGACATCAAAATTTTGGACGAATTTTTTAAGAATTTTCAAATTTTCAGATAGGAGGTTCCAGATGAGGTCAAAAACTACATACTCAGATCTTCACCAAACTTTGCAGGAATACTTTGCATGTCAAGACACGTGGAAAAAACGTACAAAACAAGAGATCGGAGACATCAAGATTTTCGACGAATTTTTTAAGAATTTTCAAATTTTCAGATGGGAGGTTCCAGATAAGGTCAAAAACGACATACTCAGATCTTCACCAAACTTTGCATGGATACATTGGATGTCAAGACACGTGGAAAAAACATACAAAACATAGGATTGGTGACATCAAGATTTTGGACGAATTTTTTAAGAATTTTCAAATTTTCAGATAGGAGGTTCCATATAAGGTCAAAAACTACATACTCAGATCTTCACCAAACTTTGCAGGGATACGTTGGATGTCAAGACACGTGGAAAAAACGTACAAAACAAGAGATTGGAGACATCAAGATTATGGACGAATTTTTTGAGAATTTTCAAATTTTCAGAAAGGAGGTTCCATATAAGGTCAAAAACTACATACTCAGATCTTCACCAAACTTTGCAGGGATACATTGGATGTCAAGAAACGTGGAAAAAACGTACAAAACACGAGATTGGAGACATCAAGATTTTCGACGAATTTTTTAAGAATTTTCAAATTTTCAGAAAGGAAGTTCCAGATAAGGTCAAAAACGACATACTCAGATCTTCACTAACTTTGCAGGGATACATTGGAGGTCGAGACACGTGGAAAAAACGTACAAAACAAGAGATTGGAGACATCAAGATTTTGGACGAATTTTTGAAGAATTTTCAAATTTTCAGATAGGAGGTTCCAGATAAGGTCAAAAACTACATACTCAGATCTCCACCAAACATTGCAGGGATACATTGGATGTCAAGACACGTGGAAAAAACGTACAAAGCAAGAGATTGGAGACATCAAGATTTTCGACAAATTTTTGAAGAATTTTCAAATTTTCAGATAGGAGGTTCCAGATAAGGTCAAAAACTACATACTCAGATCTTCACCAAACGTTGCATGGATACATTATGTGTCAAGACACGTGGAAAAAACGTACAAAACAAAAGATTGGAGACATCAAGATTTTGGTCGAATTTTTTAAGAATTTTCAAATTTTCAGATGGGAGGTTCCAGATAAGGTCAAAAACTACATACTCAGATCTTCACCAAACTTTGCAGGGATACATTGGATGTCAAGACACGTGGAAAAAACGTACAAAACAAGAGATTGGAGACATCAAGATTATGGACGAATTTTTTGAGAATTTTCAAATTTTCAGAAAGGAGGTTCCATATAAGGTCAAAAACTACATACTCAGATCTTCACCAAACTTTGCAGGGATACATTGGATGTCAAGACACGTGGAAAAAACGTACAAAACAAGAGATTGGAGACATCAAGATTTTCGACGAATTTTTTAAGAATTTTCAAATTTTCAGAAAGGATGTTCCAGATAAGGTCAAAAACGACATACTCAGATCTTCACCAAACTTTGCAGGGATACATTGGAGGTCGAGACACGTGGAAAAAACGTACAAAACAAGAGATTCGAGACATCAAGATTTTGGACGAATTTTTGAAGAATTTTCAAATTTTCTGATAGGAGGTCCCAGATAAGGTCAAAAACTACATACTCAGATCTCCACCAAACATTGCAGGGATACATTGGATGTCAAGACACGTGGAAAAAACGTACAAAACAAGAGATTGGAGACATCAAGATTTTCGACGAATTTTTGAAGAATTTTCAAATTTTCAGATGGGAGGTTCCAGATAAGGTCAAAAACTACATACTCAGATCTTCACCAAACTTTGCAGGGATACATTGGATGTCAAGACACGTGGAAAAAACGTACAAAAAAGAGATTGGAGACATCAAGATTTTGGACGAATTTTTTAACAATTTTCAAATTTTCAGAAAGGATGTTCCAGATAAGCTCAAAAACGACATACTCAGATCTTCACCAAACTTTGCATGGATACATTGGATGTCAAGACACGTGGAAAAAACGTACAAAACAAGAGATTGGGGTCATCAAGGTTTTGCACGGATTTTTTAGGAATTTTCAAATTTTCAGATGGGAGGTTCCAGATAAGGTCAAAAACTACATACTCAGATCTTCACCAAACTTTGCAGGGATACATTGGATGTCAAGACACGTGGAAAAAACGTACAAAACAAGAGATTGGAGACATCAAGATTTTGGACGAATTTTTTAAGAATTTTCAAATTTTCAGATAGGAGGTTCCATATAAGGTCAAAAACTACATACTCAGATCTTCACCAAACTTTGCATGGATACATTATGTGTCAAGACACGTGGAAAAAACGTACAAAACAAAAGATTGGAGACATCAAGATTTTGGTCGAATTTTTTAAGAATTTTCAAATTTTCAGATGGGAGGTTCCAGATAAGGTCAAAAACTACATACTCAGATCTTCACCAAACTTTGCAGGGATACATTGGATGTCAAGACACGTGGAAAAAACGTACAAAAAAGAGATTGGAGACATCAAGATTTCGGACGAATTTTTTAACAATTTTCAAATTTTCAGAAAGGATGTTCCAGATAAGGTCAAAAACGACATACTCAGATCTTCACCAAACTTTGCAGGGATACATTGGATATCAAGACACGTGGAAAAAACGTACAAAACTAGAGATTGGAGACATCAAGATTTTCGACGAATTTTTTAAGAATTTTCAAATTTTCATATAGGAGGTTCCAGATAAGGTCAAAAACTACATACTCAGATCTTCACCAAACGTTGCAGGGATACTTTGCATGTCAAGACACGTGGAAAAAACGCACAAAACAAAAGATTGGAGACATCAAGATTTTCGACGAATTTTTTAAGAATTTTCAAATTTTCAGATGGGAGGTTCCAGATAAGGTCAAAAACGACATACTCAGATCTTCACCAAACTTTGCATGGATACATTGGATGTCAAGACACGTGGAAAAAACGTACAAAACAAGAGATTGGAGACATCAAGATTTTGGACGAATTTTTTAAGAATTCTCAAATTTTCAGAAAGGAGGTTCCATATAAGGTCAAAAACTACATACTCAGATCTTCACCAAACTTTGCAGGGATACTTTGGATGTCAAGACACGTGGAAAAAACGTACAAAACAAGAGATTGGGGTCATCAAGATTTTGGACGAATTTTTTAAGAATTTTCAAATTTTCAGATGGGAGGTTCAATATAAGGTCAAAAACTACATACTCAGATCTTCACCAAACTTTGCAGGGATACATTGGATGTCAAGACACGTGGAAAAAACATACAAAACATAGGATTCGGAACATCAAGATTTTGGTCGAATTTTTTAAGAATTTTCAAATTTTCAGATAGGAGGTTCCATATAAGGTCAAAAACTACATACTCAGATCTTCACCAAACATTGCAGGAATACATTGGATGTCAAGACACGTGGAAAAAACGTACAAAACAAGAGATTGGGGTCATCAAGATTTTGCACGGATTTTTTAGGAATTTTCAAATTTTCAGATGGGAGGTTCCAGATAAGGTCAAAAACTACATACTCAGATCTTCACCAAACTTTGCAGGGATACATTGGATGTCAAGACACGTGGAAAAAACGTACAAAACAAGAGATTGGAGACATCAAGATTTTGGACGAATTTTTTAAGAATTTTCAAATTTTCAGATAGGAGGTTCCATATAAGGTCAAAAACTACATACTCAGATCTTCACCAAACTTTGCATGGATACATTATGTGTCAAGACACGTGGAAAAAACGTACAAAACAAAAGATTGGAGACATCAAGATTTTGGTCGAATTTTTTAAGAATTTTCAAATTTTCAGATGGGAGGTTCCAGATAAGGTCAAAAACTACATACTCAGATCTTCACCAAACTTTGCAGGGATCCATTGGATGTCAAGACACGTGGAAAAAACGTACAAAAAAGAGATTGGAGACATCAAGATTTTGGACGAATTTTTTAACAATTTTCAAATTTTCAGAAAGGATGTTCCAGATAAGGTCAAAAACGACATACTCAGATCTTCACCAAACTTTGCAGGGATACATTGGATATCAAGACACGTGGAAAAAATGTACAAAACAAGAGATTGGAGACATCAAGATTTTGGACGAATTTTTTAAGAATTTTCAAATTTTCAGATAGGAGGTTCCAGATAAGGTCAAAAACTACATACTCAGATCTTCACCAAACTTTGCAGGGATACATTGGATGTCAAGACACGTGGAAAAAACGTACAAAACAAGAGATTGGAGACATCAAGATTTTGGACGAATTTTTTAAGAATTTTCAAATTTTCAGATAGGAGGTTCCAGATGAGGTCAAAAACTATATACTCAGATCTTCACCAAACTTTGCAGGAATACTTTGCATGTCAAGACACGTGGAAAAAACGTACAAAACAAGAGATCGGAGACATCAAGATTTTCGACGAATTTTTTAAGAATTTTCAAATTTTCAGATGGGAGGTTCCAGATAAGGTCAAAAACGACATACTCAGATCTTCACCAAACTTTGCAGGGATCCATTGGAGGTCGAGACACGTGGAAAAAACGTACAAAACAAGAGATTGGAGACATCAAGATTTTGGACGAATTTTTTAAGAATTTTCAAATTTTCAGATAGGAGGTTCCATATAAGGTCAAAAACTACATACTCAGATCTTCACCAAACTTTGCAGGGATACATTGGATGTCAAGACACGTGGAAAAAACGTACAAAACAAGAGATTGGAGACATCAAGATTTTGGACGATTTTTTTAAAAATTTTCAAATTTTCAGAAATGCGGTTCCAGATAAGGTCAAAAACTACATACTCAGATCTTCACCAAACTTTGCAGGGATACATTGGATGTCAAGACACGTGGAAAAAACGTACAAAACAAGAGATTCGGAACATCAAGATTTTGGTCGAATTTTTTAAGAATTTTCAAATTTTCAGATAGGAGGTTCCATATAAGGTCAAAAACTACATACTCAGATCTTCACCAAACTTTGCAGGGATACATTGGAGGTCGAGACACGTGGAAAAAAAGTACAAAACAAGAGATTGGGGTCATCAAGATTTTGGACGGATTTTTTAGGAATTTTCAAATTTTCAGATGGGAGGTTCCAGATAAGGTCAAAAACTACATACTCAGATCTTCACCAAATATTGCAGGGATACATTGGATGTCAAGACACGTGGAAAAAACGTACAAAACAAGAGATTGGAGACATCAAGATTTTGGACGAATTTTTTAAGAATTTTCAAATTTTCAGATAGGAGGTTCCAGATGAGGTCAAAAACTACATACTCAGATCTTCACCAAACTTTGCAGGAATACTTTGCATGTCAAGACACGTGGAAAAAACGTACAAAACAAGAGATCGGAGACATCAAGATTTTCGACGAATTTTTTAAGAATTTTCAAATTTTCAGATGGGAGGTTCCAGATAAGGTCAAAAACGACATACTCAGATCTTCACCAAACTTTGCAGGGATCCATTGGAGGTCGAGACACGTGGAAAAAACGTACAAAACAAGAGATTGGAGACATCAAGATTTTGGACGAATTTTTTAAGAATTTTCAAATTTTCAGATAGGAGGTTCCATATAAGGTCAAAAACTACATACTCAGATCTTCACCAAACTTTGCAGGGATACATTGGATGTCAAGACACGTGGAAAAAACGTACAAAACAAGAGATTGGAGACATCAAGATTTTCGACGAATTTTTTAAGAATTTTCAAATTTTCAGAAAGGATGTTCCAGATAAGGTCAAAAACGACATACTCAGATCTTCACCAAACTTTGCAGGGATCCATTGGAGGTCGAGACACGTGGAAAAAACGTACAAAACAAGAGATTGGAGACATCAAGATTTTGGACGAATTTTTTAAGAATTTTCAAATTTTCAGATAGGAGGTTCCATATAAGGTCAAAAACTACATACTCAGATCTTCACCAAACTTTGCAGGGATACATTGGATGTCAAGACACGTGGAAAAAACGTACAAAACAAGAGATTGGAGACATCAAGATTTTGGACGAATTTTTTAAGAATTTTCAAATTTTCAGATAGGAGGTTCCATATAAGGTCAAAAACTACATACTCAGATCTTCACCAAACTTTGCAGGGATACATTGGATGTCAAGACACGTGGAAAAAACGTACAAAACAAGAGATTGGAGACATCAAGATTTTCGACGAATTTTTGAAGAATTTTCAAATTTTCAGATAGGAGGTTCCAGATAAGGTCAAAAACTACATACTCAGATCTTCACCAAACGTTGCAGGGATACTTTGCATGTCAAGACACGTGGAAAAAACGTACAAAACAAAAGATTGGAGACATCAAGATTTTCGACGAATTTTTTAAGAATTTTCAAATTTTCAGATGGGAGGTTCCTGATAAGGTCAAAAACGACATACTCAGATCTTCACCAAACTTTGCATGGATACATTGGATGTCAAGACACGTGGAAAAAACGTACAAAACAAGAGATTGGAGACATCAAGATTTTGGACGAATTTTTTAAGAATTTTCAAATTTTCAGATGGGAGGTTCAATATAAGGTCAAAAACTACATACTCAGATCTTCACCAAACTTTGCAGGGATACTTTGGATGTCAAGACACGTGGAAAAAACGTACAAAACAAGAGATTGGGGTCATCAAGATTTTGGACGAATTTTTTAAGAATTTTCAAATTTTCAGATGGGAGGTTCAATATAAGGTCAAAAACTACATACTCAGATCTTCACCAAACTTTGCATGGATACATTGGATGTCAAGACACGTGGAAAAAACATACAAAACATAGGATTCGGAACATCAAGATTTTGGTCGAATTTTTTAAGAATTTTCAAATTTTCAGATAGGAGGTTCCATATAAGGTCAAAAACTACATACTCAGATCTTCACCAAACATTGCAGGAATACATTGGATGTCAAGACATGTGGAAAAAACGTACAAAACAAGAGATTGGGGTCATCAAGATTTTGCACGGATTTTTTAGGAATTTTCAAATTTTCAGATGGGAGGTTCCAGATAAGGTCAAAAACTACATACTCAGATCTTCACCAAACTTTGCAGGGATACATTGGATGTCAAGACACGTGGAAAAAACGTACAAAACAAGAGATTGGAGACATCAAGATTTTGGACGAATTTTTTAAGAATTTTCAAATTTTCAGATAGGAGGTTCCATATAAGGTCAAAAACTACATACTCAGATCTTCACCAAACTTTGCATGGATACATTATGTGTCAAGACACGTGGAAAAAACGTACAAAACAAAAGATTGGAGACATCAAGATTTTGGTCGAATTTTTTAAGAATTTTCAAATTTTCAGATGGGAGGTTCCAGATAAGGTCAAAAACTACATACTCAGATCTTCACCAAACTTTGCAGGGATACATTGGATGTCAAGACACGTGGAAAAAACGTACAAAAAAGAGATTGGAGACATCAAGATTTTGGACGAATTTTTTAACAATTTTCAAATTTTCAGAAAGGATGTTCCAGATAAGGTCAAAAACGACATACTCAGATCTTCACCAAACTTTGCAGGGATACATTGGATATCAAGACACGTGGAAAAAACGTACAAAACAAGAGATTGGAGACATCAAGATTTTCGACGAATTTTTTAAGAATTTTCAAATTTTCAGATAGGAGGTTCCAGATAAGGTCAAAAACTACATACTCAGATCTTCACCAAACGTTGCAGGGATACTTTGCATGTCAAGACACGTGGAAAAAACGTACAAAACAAAAGATTGGAGACATCAAGATTTTCGACGAATTTTTTAAGAATTTTCAAATTTTCAGATGGGAGGTTCCAGATAAGGTCAAAAACGACATACTCAGATCTTCACCAAACTTTGCATGGATACATTGGATGTCAAGACACGTGGAAAAAACGTACAAAACAAGAGATTGGAGACATCAAGATTTTGGACGAATTTTTTAAGAATTCTCAAATTTTCAGAAAGGAGGTTCCATATAAGGTCAAAAACTACATACTCAGATCTTCACCAAACTTTGCAGGGATACTTTGGATGTCAAGACACGTGGAAAAAACGTACAAAACAAGAGATTGGTATCATCAAGATTTTGGACGAATTTTTTAAGAATCTTCAAATTTTCAGATGGGAGGTTCAATATAAAGTCAAAAACTACATACTCAGATCTTCACCAAACTTTGCAGGGATACATTGGATGTCAAGACACGTGGAAAAAACATACAAAACATAGGATTCGGAACATATAGATTTTGGTCGAATTTTTTAAGAATTTTCAAATTTTCAGATAGGAGGTTCCATATAAGGTCAAAAACTACATACTCAGATCTTCACCAAACATTGCAGGAATACATTGGATGTCAAGACACGTGGAAAAAACGTACAAAACAAGAGATTGGGGTCATCAAGATTTTGCACGGATTTTTTAGGAATTTTCAAATTTTCAGATGGGAGGTTCCAGATAAGGTCAAAAACTACATACTCAGATCTTCACCAAACTTTGCAGGGATACATTGGATGTCAAGACACGTGGAAAAAACGTACAAAACAAGAGATTGGAGACATCAAGATTTTGGACGAATTTTTTAAGAATTTTCAAATTTTCAGATAGGAGGTTCCATATAAGGTCAAAAACTACATACTCAGATCTTCACCAAACTTTGCATGGATACATTATGTGTCAAGACACGTGGAAAAAACGTACAAAACAAAAGATTGGAGACATCAAGATTTTGGTCGAATTTTTTAAGAATTTTCAAATTTTCAGATGGGAAGTTCCAGATAAGGTCAAAAACTACATACTCAGATCTTCACCAAACTTTGCAGGGATCCATTGGATGTCAAGACACGTGGAAAAAACGTACAAAAAAGAGATTGGAGACATCAAGATTTTGGACGAATTTTTTAACAATTTTCAAATTTTCAGAAAGGATGTTCCAGATAAGGTCAAAAACGACATACTCAGATCTTCACCAAACTTTGCATGGATACATTGGATGTCAAGACACGTGGAAAAAACGTACAAAACAAGAGATTGGGGTCATCAAGATTTTGCACGGATTTTTTAGGAATTTTCAAATTTTCAGATGGGAGGTTCCAGATAAGGTCAAAAACTACATACTCAGATCTTCACCAAACTTTGCAGGGATACATTGGATGTCAAGACACGTGGAAAAAACGTACAAAACAAGAGATTGGAGACATCAAGATTTTGGACGAATTTTTTAAGAATTTTCAAATTTTCAGATAGGAGGTTCCATATAAGGTCAAAAACTACATACTCAGATCTTCACCAAACTTTGCATGGATACATTATGTGTCAAGACACGTGGAAAAAACGTACAAAACAAAAGATTGGAGACATCAAGATTTTGGTCGAATTTTTTAAGAATTTTCAAATTTTCAGATGGGAGGTTCCAGATAAGGTCAAAAACTACATACTCAGATCTTCACCAAACTTTGCAGGGATACATTGGATGTCAAGACACGTGGAAAAAACGTACAAAAAAGAGATTGGAGACATCAAGATTTTGGACGAATTTTTTAACAATTTTCAAATTTTCAGAAAGGATGTTCCAGATAAGGTCAAAAACGACATACTCAGATCTTCACCAAACTTTGCAGGGATACATTGGATATCAAGACACGTGGAAAAAACGTACAAAACAAGAGATTGGAGACATCAAGATTTTCGACGAATTTTTTAAGAATTTTCAAATTTTCAGATAGGAGGTTCCAGATAAGGTCAAAAACTACATACTCAGATCTTCACCAAACGTTGCAGGGATACTTTGCATGTCAAGACACGTGGAAAAAACGTACAAAACAAAAGATTGGAGACATCAAGATTTTCGACGAATTTTTTAAGAATTTTCAAATTTTCAGATGGGAGGTTCCAGATAAGGTCAAAAACGACATACTCAGATCTTCACCAAACTTTGCATGGATACATTGGATGTCAAGACACGTGGAAAAAACGTACAAAACAAGAGATTGGAGACATCAAGATTTTGGACGAATTTTTTAAGAATTCTCAAATTTTCAGAAAGGAGGTTCCATATAAGGTCAAAAACTACATACTCAGATCTTCACCAAACTTTGCAGGGATACTTTGGATGTCAAGACACGTGGAAAAAACGTACAAAACAAGAGATTGGGGTCATCAAGATTTTGGACGAATTTTTTAAGAATTTTCAAATTTTCAGATGGGAGGTTCAATATAAGGTCAAAAACTACATACTCAGATCTTCACCAAACTTTGCAGGGATACATTGGATGTCAAGACACGTGGAAAAAACATACAAAACATAGGATTCGGAACATCAAGATTTTGGTCGAATTTTTTAAGAATTTTCAAATTTTCAGATAGGAGGTTCCATATAAGGTCAAAAACTACATACTCAGATCTTCACCAAACATTGCAGGAATACATTGGATGTCAAGACACGTGGAAAAAACGTACAAAACAAGAGATTGGGGTCATCAAGATTTTGCACGGATTTTTTAGGAATTTTCAAATTTTCAGATGGGAGGTTCCAGATAAGGTCAAAAACTACATACTCAGATCTTCACCAAACTTTGCAGGGATACATTGGATGTCAAGACACGTGGAAAAAACGTACAAAACAAGAGATTGGAGACATCAAGATTTTGGACGAATTTTTTAAGAATTTTCAAATTTTCAGATAGGAGGTTCCATATAAGGTCAAAAACTACATACTCAGATCTTCACCAAACTTTGCATGGATACATTATGTGTCAAGACAAGTGGAAAAAACGTACAAAACAAAAGATTGGAGACATCAAGATTTTGGTCGAATTTTTTAAGAATTTTCAAATTTTCAGATGGGAGGTTCCAGATAAGGTCAAAAACTACATACTCAGATCTTCACCAAACTTTGCAGGGATCCATTGGATGTCAAGACACGTGGAAAAAACGTACAAAAAAGAGATTGGAGACATCAAGATTTTGGACGAATTTTTTAACAATTTTCAAATTTTCAGAAAGGATGTTCCAGATAAGGTCAAAAACGACATACTCAGATCTTCACCAAACTTTGCAGGGATACATTGGATATCAAGACACGTGGAAAAAACGTACAAAACAAGAGATTGGAGACATCAAGATTTTGGACGAATTTTTTAAGAATTTTCAAATTTTCAGATAGGAGGTTCCAGATAAGGTCAAAAACTACATACTCAGATCTTCACCAAACTTTGCAGGGATACATTGGATGTCAAGACACGTGGAAAAAACGTACAAAACAAGAGATTGGAGACATCAAGATTTTGGACGAATTTTTTAAGAATTTTCAAATTTTCAGATAGGAGGTTCCAGATGAGGTCAAAAACTACATACTCAGATCTTCACCAAACTTTGCAGGAATACTTTGCATGTCAAGACACGTGGAAAAAACGTACAAAACAAGAGATCGGAGACATCAAGATTTTCGACGAATTTTTTAAGAATTTTCAAATTTTCAGATGGGAGGTTCCAGATAAGGTCAAAAACGACATACTCAGATCTTCACCAAACTTTGCAGGGATCCATTGGAGGTCGAGACACGTGGAAAAAACGTACAAAACAAGAGATTGGAGACATCAAGATTTTGGACGAATTTTTTAAGAATTTTCAAATTTTCAGATAGGAGGTTCCATATAAGGTCAAAAACTACATACTCAGATCTTCACCAAACTTTGCAGGGATACATTGGATGTCAAGACACGTGGAAAAAACGTACAAAACAAGAGATTGGAGACATCAAGATTTTGGACGATTTTTTTAAAAATTTTCAAATTTTCAGAAATGCGGTTCCAGATAAGGTCAAAAACTACATACTCAGATCTTCACCAAACTTTGCAGGGATACATTGGATGTCAAGACACGTTGAAAAAACGTACAAAACAAGAGATTCGGGTCAACAAGATTTTGGACGGATTTTTTAGGAATTTTCAAATTTTCAGATGGGAGGTTCCAGATAAGGTCAAAAACTACATACTCAGATCTTCACCAAACTCTGCAGGGATACATTGTATGTCAAGACACGTGGAAAAAACATACAAAACATAGGATTGGGGACATCAAGATTTTGTTAAATTCTTTTAAGAATTTTCAAATTTTCAGATAGGAGGTTCCATATAAGGTCAAAAACTACATACTCAGATCTTCACCAAACATTGCAGGGATACATTGGATGTCAAGACACGTGGAAAGAACGTACAAAACAAGAGATTGGAGACATCAAGATTTTGGACGAATTTTTTAAGAATTTTCAAATTTTCAGATAGGAGGCTCCATATAAGGTCAAAAACTACATACTCAGATCTTCACCAAACATTGCAGGGATACATTGGATGTCAAGACACGTGGAAAAAACGTACAAAACAAGAGATTGGAGACATCAAGATTTTGGACGAATTTTTTAAGAATTTTCAAATTTTCAGATAGGAGGTTCCAGATGAGGTCAAAAACTACATACTCAGATCTTCACCAAACTTTGCAGGAATACTTTGCATGTCAAGACACGTGGAAAAAACGTACAAAACAAGAGATCGGAGACATCAAGATTTTCGACGAATTTTTTAAGAATTTTCAAATTTTCAGATGGGAGGTTCCAGATAAGGTCAAAAACGACATACTCAGATCTTCACCAAACTTTGCAGGGATCCATTGGAGGTCGAGACACGTGGAAAAAACGTACAAAACAAGAGATTGGAGACATCAAGATTTTGGACGAATTTTTTAAGAATTTTCAAATTTTCAGATAGGAGGTTCCATATAAGGTCAAAAACTACATACTCAGATCTTCACCAAACTTTGCAGGGATACATTGGATGTCAAGACACGTGGAAAAAACGTACAAAACAAAAGATTGGAGACATCAAGATTTTCGACGAATTTTTTAAGAATTTTCAAATTTTCAGATAGGAGGTTCCAGATAAGGTCAAAAACTACATACTCAGATCTTCACCAAACTTTGCAGGGATACATTATGTGTCAAGACACGTGGAAAAAACGTACAAAACAAAAGATTGGAGACATCAAGATTTTGGTCGAATTTTTTAAGAATTTTCAAATTTTCAGATGGGAGGTTCCAGATAAGGTCAAAAACTACATACTCAGATCTTCACCAAACTTTGCAGGGATCCATTGGAGGTCGAGACACGTGGAAAAAACGTACAAAACAAGAGATTGGAGACATCAAGATTTTGGACGAATTTTTTAAGAATTTTCAAATTTTCAGATAGGAGGTTCCATATAAGGTCAAAAACTACATACTCAGATCTTCACCAAACTTTGCAGGGATACATTGGATATCAAGACACGTGGAAAAAACGTACAAAACAAGAGATTGGAGACATCAAGATTTTGGACGAATTTTTTAAGAATTTTCAAATTTTCAGATGGGAGGTTCAATATAAGGTCAAAAACTACATACTCAGATCTTCACCAAACTTTGCATGGATACATTTGATGTCAAGACACGTGGAAAAAACGTACAAAACAAGAGATTGGGGTCATCAAGATTTTGGACGGATTTTTTAGGAATTTTCAAATTTTCAGATGGGTGGTTCCAGATAAGGTCAAAAACTACATACTCAGATCTTCACCAAACATTGCAGGGATACATTGGATGTCAAGACACGTGGAAAAAACGTACAAAACAAGAGATTGGAGACATCAAGATTTTGGACGAATTTTTTAAGTATTTTCAAATTTTCAGATAGGAGGTTCCAGATGAGGTCAAAAACTACATACTCAGATCTTCACCAAACTTTGCAGGAATACTTTGCATGTCAAGACACGTGGAAAAAACGTACAAAACAAGAGATCGGAGACATCAAGATTTTCGACGAATTTTTTAAGAATTTTCAAATTTTCAGATGGGAGGTTCCAGATAAGGTCAAAAACGACATACTCAGATCTTCACCAAACTTTGCAGGGATCCATTGGAGGTCGAGACACGTGGAAAAAACGTACAAAACAAGAGATTGGAGACATCAAGATTTTGGACGATTTTTTTAAAAATTTTCAAATTTTCAGAAATGCGGTTCCAGATAAGGTCAAAAACTACATACTCAGATCTTCACCAAACTTTGCAGGGATACATTGGATGTCAAGACACGTGGAAAAAACGTACAAAACAAGAGATTCGGGTCAACAAGATTTTGGACGGATTTTTTAGGAATTTTCAAATTTTCAGATGGGAGGTTCCAGATAAGGTCAAAAACTACATACTCAGATCTTCACCAAACTCTGCAGGGATACATTGTATGTCAAGACACGTGGAAAAAACATACAAAACATAGGATTGGGGACATCAAGATTTTGTTAAATTCTTTTAAGAATTTTCAAATTTTCAGATAGGAGGTTCCATATAAGGTCAAAAACTACATACTCAGATCTTCACCAAACATTGCAGGGATACATTGGATGTCAAGACACGTGGAAAGAACGTACAAAACAAGAGATTGGAGACATCAAGATTTTGGACGAATTTTTTAAGAATTTTCAAATTTTCAGATAGGAGGCTCCATATAAGGTCAAAAACTACATACTCAGATCTTCACCAAACATTGCAGGGATACATTGGATGTCAAGACACGTGGAAAAAACGTACAAAACAAGAGATTGGAGACATCAAGATTTTGGACGAATTTTTTAAGAATTTTCAAATTTTCAGATAGGAGGTTCCAGATAAGGTCAAAAACTACATACTCAGATCTTCACCAAACGTTGCAGGGATACTTTGCATGTCAAGACACGTGGAAAAAACGTACAAAACAAGAGATCGGAGACATCAAGATTTTGGACGAATTTTTTAAGAATTTTCAAATTTTCAGATAGGAGGTTCCAGATGAGGTCAAAAACTACATACTCAGATCTTCACCAAACTTTGCAGGAATACTTTGCATGTCAAGACACGTGGAAAAAAGTACAAAACAAGAGATTGGGGTCATCAAGATTTTGGACGGATTTTTTAGGAATTTTCAAATTTTCAGATGGGAGGTTCCAGATAAGGTCAAAAACTACATACTCAGATCTTCACCAAACATTGCAGGGATACATTGGATGTCAAGACACGTGGAAAAAACGTACAAAACAAGAGATTGGAGACATCAAGATTTTGGACGAATTTTTTAAGAATTTTCAAATTTTCAGATAGGAGGTTCCAGATGAGGTCAAAAACTACATACTCAGATCTTCACCAAACTTTGCAGGAATACTTTGCATGTCAAGACACGTGGAAAAAACGTACAAAACAAGAGATCGGAGACATCAAGATTTTGGACGAATTTTTTAAGAATTTTCAAATTTTCAGATAGGAGGTTCCAGATGAGGTCAAAAACTACATACTCAGATCTTCACCAAACTTTGCAGGAATACTTTGCATGTCAAGACACGTGGAAAAAAGTACAAAACAAGAGATTGGGGTCATCAAGATTTTGGACGGATTTTTTAGGAATTTTCAAATTTTCAGATGGGAGGTTCCAGATAAGGTCAAAAACGACATACTCAGATCTTCACCAAACTTTGCATGGATACATTGGATGTCAAGACACGTGGAAAAAACATACAAAACATAGGATTGGTGACATCAAGATTTTGGACGAATTTTTTAAGAATTTTCAAATTTTCAGATAGGAGGTTCCATATAAGGTCAAAAACTACATACTCAGATCTTCACCAAACTTTGCAGGGATACATTGGAGGTCGAGACACGTGGAAAAAAAGTACAAAACAAGAGATTGGGGTCATCAAGATTTTGGACGGATTTTTTAGGAATTTTCAAATTTTCAGATGGGAGGTTCCAGATAAGGTCAAAAACTACATACTCAGATCTTCACCAAACATTGCAGGGATACATTGGATGTCAAGACACGTGGAAAAAACGTACAAAACAAGAGATTGGAGACATCAAGATTTTGGACGAATTTTTTAAGAATTTTCAAATTTTCAGATAGGAGGTTCCAGATGAGGTCAAAAACTACATACTCAGATCTTCACCAAACTTTGCAGGAATACTTTGCATGTCAAGACACGTGGAAAAAACGTACAAAACAAGAGATCGGAGACATCAAGATTTTCGACGAATTTTTTAAGAATTTTCAAATTTTCAGATGGGAGGTTCCAGATAAGGTCAAAAACGACATACTCAGATCTTCACCAAACTTTGCAGGGATCCATTGGAGGTCGAGACACGTGGAAAAAACGTACAAAACAAGAGATTGGAGACATCAAGATTTTGGACGAATTTTTTAAGAATTTTCAAATTTTCAGATAGGAGGTTCCATATAAGGTCAAAAATTACATACTCAGATCTTCACCAAACTTTGCAGGGATACATTGGATGTCAAGACACGTGGAAAAAACGTACAAAACAAAAGATTGGAGACATCAAGATTTTCGACGAATTTTTTAAGAATTTTCAAATTTTCAGATAGGAGGTTCCAGATAAGGTCAAAAACTACATACTCAGATCTTCACCAAACTTTGCAGGGATACATTATGTGTCAAGACACGTGGAAAAAACGTACAAAACAAAAGATTGGAGACATCAAGATTTTGGTCGAATTTTTTAAGAATTTTCAAATTTTCAGATGGGAGGTTCCAGATAAGGTCAAAAACTACATACTCAGATCTTCACCAAACTTTGCAGGGATCCATTGGAGGTCGAGACACGTGGAAAAAACGTACAAAACAAGAGATTGGAGACATCAAGATTTTGGACGAATTTTTTAAGAATTTTCAAATTTTCAGATAGGAGGTTCCATATAAGGTCAAAAACTACATACTCAGATCTTCACCAAACTTTGCAGGGATACATTGGATATCAAGACACGTGGAAAAAACGTACAAAACAAGAGATTGGAGACATCAAGATTTTGGACGAATTTTTTAAGAAATTTCAAATTTTCAGATGGGAGGTTCAATATAAGGTCAAAAACTGCATACTCAGATCTTCACCAAACTTTGCATGGATACATTTGATGTCAAGACACGTGGAAAAAACGTACAAAACAAGAAATTGGGGTCATCAAGATTTTGGACGGATTTTTTAGGAATTTTCAAATTTTCAGATGGGTGGTTCCAGATAAGGTCAAAAACTACATACTCAGATCTTCACCAAACATTGCAGGGATACATTGGATGTCAAGACACGTGGAAAAAACGTACAAAACAAGAGATTGGAGACATCAAAATTTTGGACGAATTTTTTAAGAATTTTCAAATTTTCAGATAGGAGGTTCCATATAAGGTCAAAAACTACATACTCAGATCTTCACCAAACTTTGCAGGGATACATTGGATATCAAGACACGTGGAAAAAACGTACAAAACAAGAGATTGGAGACATCAAGATTTTGGACGAATTTTTTAAGAATTTTCAAATTTTCAGATGGGAGGTTCAATATAAGGTCAAAAACTACATACTCAGATCTTCACCAAACTTTGCAGGGATACATTGGATGTCAAGACACGTGGAAAAAACGTACAAAACAAGAGATTGGAGACATCAAGATTTTGGACGAATTTTTTAAGAATTTTCAAATTTTCAGATAGGAGGTTCCATATAAGGTCAAAAACTACATACTCAGATCTTCACCAAACTTTGCAGGGATACATTGGATATCAAGACACGTGGAAAAAACGTACAAAACAAGAGATTGGAGACATCAAGATTTTGGACGAATTTTTTAAGAATTTTCAAATTTTCAGATAGGAGGTTCCAGATAAGGTCAAAAACTACATACTCAGATCTTCACCAAACTTTGCAGGGATACATTGGATGTCAAGACACGTGGAAAAAACGTACAAAACAAGAGATTGGGGTCATCAAGATTTTGGACGGATTTTTTAGGAATTTTCAAATTTTCAGATGGGAGGTTCCAGATAAGGTCAAAAACTACATACTCAGATCTTCACCAAACATTGCAGGGATACATTGGATGTCAAGACACGTGGAAAAAACGTACAAAACAAGAGATTGGAGACATCAAAATTTTGGACGAATTTTTTAAGAATTTTCAAATTTTCAGATAGGAGGTTCCAGATGAGGTCAAAAACTACATACTCAGATCTTCACCAAACTTTGCAGGAATACTTTGCATGTCAAGACACGTGGAAAAAACGTACAAAACAAGAGATCGGAGACATCAAGATTTTCGACGAATTTTTTAAGAATTTTCAAATTTTCAGATGGGAGGTTCCAGATAAGGTCAAAAACGACATACTCAGATCTTCACCAAACTTTGCATGGATACATTGGATGTCAAGACACGTGGAAAAAACATACAAAACATAGGATTGGTGACATCAAGATTTTGGACGAATTTTTTAAGAATTTTCAAATTTTCAGATAGGAGGTTCCATATAAGGTCAAAAACTACATACTCAGATCTTCACCAAACTTTGCAGGGATACATTGGAGGTCGAGACACGTGGAAAAAAAGTACAAAACAAGAGATTGGGGTCATCAAGATTTTGGACGGATTTTTTAGGAATTTTCAAATTTTCAGATGGGAGGTTCCAGATAAGGTCAAAAACTACATACTCAGATCTTCACCAAACATTGCAGGGATACATTGGATGTCAAGACACGTGGAAAAAACGTACAAAACAAGAGATTGGAGACATCAAGATTTTGGACGATTTTTTTAAGAATTTTCAAATTTTCAGATAGGAGGTTCCAGATTAGGTCAAAAACTACATACTCAGATCTTCACCAAACTTTGCAGGAATACTTTGCATGTCAAGACACGTGGAAAAAACGTACAAAACAAGAGATCGGAGACATCAAGATTTTCGACGAATTTTTTAAGAATTTTCAAATTTTCAGATGGGAGGTTCCAGATAAGGTCAAAAACGACATACTCAGATCTTCACCAAACTTTGCAGGGATCCATTGGAGGTCGAGACACGTGGAAAAAACGTACAAAACAAGAGATTGGAGACATCAAGATTTTGGACGAATTTTTTAAGAATTTTCAAATTTTCAGATAGGAGGTTCCATATAAGGTCAAAAACTACATACTTAGATCTTCACCAAACTTTGCAGGGATACATTGGATGTCAAGACACGTGGAAAAAACGTACAAAACAAGAGATTGGAGACATCAAGATTTTCGACGAATTTTTTAAGAATTTTCAAATTTTCAGAAAGGATGTTCCAGATAAGGTCAAAAACGACATACTCAGATCTTCACCAAACTTTGCAGGGATCCATTGGAGGTCGAGACACGTGGAAAAAACGTACAAAACAAGAGATTGGAGACATCAAGATTTTGGACGAATTTTTGAAGAATTTTCAAATTTTCAGATAGGAGGTTCCAGATAAGGTCTAAAACTACATACTCAGATCTCCACCAAACATTGCAGGAATACATTGGATGTCAAGACACGTGGAAAAAACGTACAAAACAAGAGATTGGAGACATCAAGATTTTCGACGAATTTTTGAAGAATTTTCAAATTTTCAGATAGGAGGTTCCAGATAAGGTCAAAAACTACATACTCAGATCTTCACCAAACGTTGCAGGGATACTTTGCATGTCAAGACACGTGGAAAAAACGTACAAAACAAGAGATTGGAGACATCAAGATTTTCGACGAATTTTTTAAGAATTTTCAAATTTTCGGATGGGAGGTTCCAGATAAGGTCAAAAACGACATACTCAGATCTTTACCAAACTTTGCATGGATACATTGGATGTCAAGACACGTGGAAAAGCGTACAAAACAAGAGATTGGAGACATCAAGATTTTGGACGAATTTTTTAAGAATTCTCAAATTTTCAGAAAGGAGGTTCCATATAAGGTCAAAAACTACATACTCAGATCTTCACCAAACTTTGCAGGGATACATTGGATGTCAAGACACGTGGAAAAAACGTACAAAACAAGAGATTGGGGTCTTCAAGATTTTGGACGAATTTTTTAAGAATTTTCAAATTTTCAGATAGGAGGTTCCAGATAAGGTCAAAAACTACATACTCAGATCTTCACCAAACGTTGCAGGGATACTTTGCATGTCAAGACAAGTGGAAAAAACGTACAAAACAAGAGATTGGAGACATCAAGATTTTCGACGAATTTTTTAAGAATTTTCAAATTTTCAGATAGGAGGTTCCATATAATGTCAAAAACTACATACTCAGATCTTCACCAAACATTGCAGGAATACATTGGATGTCAAGACACGTGGAAAAAACGTACAAAACAAGAGATTGGAGACATCAAGATTTTCGACGAATTTTTGAAGAATTTTCAAATTTTCAGATAGGAGGTTCCAGATAAGGTCAAAAACTACATACTCAGATCTTCACCAAACGTTGCAGGGATACTTTGCATGTCAAGACACGTGGAAAAAACGTACAAAACAAGAGATTGGAGACATCAAGATTTTCGACGAATTTTTTAAGAATTTTCAAATTTTCAGATAGGAGGTTCCATATAAGGTCAAAAACTACATACTCAGATCTTCACCAAACATTGCAGGAATACATTGGATGTCAAGACACGTGGAAAAAACGTACAAAACAAGAGATTGGGGTCATCAAGATTTTGCACGGATTTTTTAGGAATTTTCAAATTTTCAGATGGGAGGTTCCAGATAAGGTCAAAAACTACATACTCAGATCTTCACCAAACTTTGCAGGGATACATTGGATGTCAAGACACGTGGAAAAAACGTACAAAACAAGAGATTGGAGACATCAAGATTTTGGACGAATTTTTTAAGAATTTTCAAATTTTCAGATAGGAGGTTCCATATAAGGTCAAAAACTACATACTCAGATCTTCACCAAACTTTGCATGGATACATTATGTGTCAAGACACGTGGAAAAAACGTACAAAACAAAAGATTGGAGACATCAAGATTTTGGTCGAATTTTTTAAGAATTTTCAAATTTTCAGATGGGAGGTTCCAGATAAGGTCAAAAACTACATACTCAGATCTTCACCAAACTTTGCAGGGATACATTGGATGTCAAGACACGTGGAAAAAACGTACAAAACAAGAGATTGGAGACATCAAGATTATGGACGAATTTTTTGAGAATTTTCAAATTTTCAGAAAGGAGGTTCAGTAGTATAATTGATACTACGGACAGTGCCACTTACAAGTGTAGAAAAGGCGAGGCTATTTGATTGAACAATCAGATTTGCTTACACTTAAAACAATGCCAAGATGGGGCCTGTACTCCAATTCTTCAGGTGTGATATGCTCTGATTTTTAAGAAATTCTGAGTTTCTAGTGTAGAAAAGGCGAGGGCTCAACAGATAGATTTACCCATACTTAAGACAATGACAAGAGGGGCTTATACCCTAATTTTTCAGGTGTGGAGGTTTGGGTTTAAGTCCTCATAAAATATGAAGCCTCCCCTGATGGCAAAATGATAATATTGTTGTCTTGTAAACAAAAGGCTCGGGGTACGAGTCCTGATAAAATATTTAAGATTGAAATACATGTGGCAAAATAATATGTCCACAAGTGAGATTTTGAATAATTACTGCTAGTTGATAGCTCCCAGATCTTAAACCCCCCCTTCCTCCTCTGCTCAGACAGATTCGGCCATGTGTGTAAAAGCTATATCTGTATGATTGTTGTTTATAAACTTGTCAAAAATATGGCTTTTTTGTATGAAAACATGCAATCCTGAATACAATTCTGGTTTTGTCTTGTTCTGTTAATATAAACACAAGTGAGACTTACAGAATATTTATTGTACAGTTCAAAATCCAATTTTGAATTGTATTTAGTTGATATAGAGATGAGGTTTTAAACCTGGTGAAGTGTGTTGCACATCAGCAAAACTATCACCAAAACCTAGTTACTGCTGTTGTTTGGGTATAAAAGCACCAGCTCAGCCACTAACTGCTGAACCCAACTGATATTTTTATTAAGTATAAAGTTTTGAATTGAAGCCCAGAAAATCTTATATAATAAACAACAAGAAAAAATGCCAAAACAAAAATATTGCAATCGGTGTAATAAAAATATATCTAGTTCTCATTGGGCTAGGCATTGCCGTATTTGTAACTCTAAGAAATGCAGAAAAGCCACAAAAATGTGTCCAAGATGCCATAAAATATTAAGCAAGGCATATTACAAATGGCATAAGTGTAATTCTTATGTACAGTCATCAGCATTGCCCTCACAACCATCTACATCTGGCCTGAAAAGAAGGCACGAAGTACCTGTTAATGCCAGAGCAGCAAAGCAGCCACGCTATGCACCCATCCGTAGCAGTTTTAATGCCCAATTAAGGGATTATCGGTTTGTATCAGAGCCAAGATGTGGTATTAAGACTTTTTTGAACAGTGTAAATCCGAATCTTCAGGCAATTCTTAATGCACAAAATGGCTCTTATAAGCTCTCCCTCAAATTGTTTGTACAATATAAGAAGCCAAATGACACAAAATTTACACACCCCCACGTAACAGAAACTGTACCGGTATATTCAAACGCAAATTCAGACAAAATAATAAGCAGATTGATAGATCAATTGAATATCAAACACTCTGAATTTGCAGCAAAAGAGTCTGGATGGACCCTATGCGGCTCTCCACACAAGTTATATGTTAATATTTCTGAATTCAGCCCATTAAAAGGTTCTACATATCTGCCATTACCTGCTAATATCAAAAACAGAAGAGCCGTGGTCAATATAAAAAATAATGACGCGAAATGCTTTTTGTGGTGTATATTAGCTGCTTTGTATCCAGTTTCAAGGAATCCTGAGAGAATAAGTTATTACAAACAGCATGAACATGATTTTGACGATGCAATGGAGGGTTTGGAATATCCAATGTCTGTAGAGAATATTGATAAATTTGAAAAAAGGGCCAGGCACATCAATGGCAAACAATTATCTATTAATGTATTTATTTGTTCCACTGGCAATTGCCCGATAGCACCTCTCAGAATCAGTACACTTGATGATGAATCTGCTATTCCGATTGATCTGCTCTTAATTGAAGGGGATAGCACACACCATTATACTCTGATACATAATCTTGAAGCTTTAGTGAGAAAGCAAATAGACAAATCCAATACAATATTCAAGTTGTGCAGAAGATGTTTAACTGTATTTGATGGTCAAAAAATGGTAAATGGGATTCGTGAAAAAAATGCAGAAATTGCAAAAAACAAGTTAATTGAGCATCTGAAATACTGTGGGAACCATAAACCTGTTCATATGGTGATGCCTAATCCAAGTGAGAATTGCAAATTCAAAAAGTTTGAAGCCTCGTTGGAACACCCAGTATATATTGTCTGGGATTCCGAATCAAATCTCAAATCTCTTGCATTCTGTAGCCCAGATCCCGAGGAATCTTCAAGTACACCATACCAGCAACATGAACCTTCCAGCTTTTGTTGTGTGGTTATACGGGATGGTGTTGTTATTAAAGAATATTCATACAAGGGACCAAATGCCATCAAAATATTTGCACATATAATAGAAAATGTGTGCCGTGACATAGCATCTAACATCTTATTAATATCAAAGCCTATGTTGCCTTTAACAGAGGAACAGATTGAAGATTTCAACAATGCAGAAAAATGCCCGGTATGTGATTGTGAATTTTCAGATACAAATATCAAGGTTCATCACCATTCTCATACAGATGGTCGATATAAACAGGCCCTGTGTAATAGCTGCAATATTCAGATCAAGAGACCAAGATTTATCCCCATATTTTGCCACGGAGCATCCAATTATGATTTCCATCATCTGATCAGGTACGAGGGGTTTGAGAAGCAGAATTTAAATATTTTAGCTGAAAATGATGAAAAATATATATCTATTAGCAAGATAATTAAAGTTGATGGTGTTCCTATTCACATAAGATTTCTTGATTCTTACAGATTTTTATCTGCTAGCCTGGCTACACTGGCCTCTCAATTACCTGATGATAAATTAAAAATCACACGTGCATTGTTTCCAAATCAGGACCTGAAATTAATTAGGCGGAAGGGTGTATATCCATATGACTATGTTACAGATTTTTCTAAATTTGATGAGTGTTCCCTGCCACCACAAGAAGAGTTCTACACCAAAATCAGAGGATCTGGAATCACTGATGATGATTATCACCATGCTCAGTTGATGTGGAACAATTTAAAATGCAAGACATTTGGTGATTATCACATGGCATATTTAAAACTTGATGTCACCCTCTTAGCTGATATATTGCAGGCATTCAAAAAATCTTCCATGCAAAATTATAGACTAGACCCAGTGTATTTTTACAGTGCCCCGGGCCTAGCATGGTCTGCAATGTTTTTCAACACCAAAAAGCAATTGGATCTGATCCACGATCAAGATATGTATCTGTTTATGGAGAAATGTATAAGAGGTGGGATGGTGCAATGTTCCCAGAGATACGCCAGAGCAAATAACAAGCATATGCCTGATTATGATCCAGCACGGCCATCAAATTATATACTGTATGTAGATGCAAACAACCTCTATGGTCACGCTATGATGCAAAAACTGCCATATGCAGGGCTTGAATGGGTCGAAGATTTCAATATTGAGAATCTTAAGAATTTTGATGACAGTGAATATGGCCTGTTCTTAGAGGTTGATCTGACAATTCCTGATGATTTGCACAATAAATTTTCTGATCTGCCCCCAATTCCTGAGGTTCAGTGCTCACCTAGCTCTAAACAGAAGAAGCTCATGATGACCCTGGAGCCAAAACAGGATTATGTCATATATTACAAAAACCTCCAGTTCCTGATGAAACATGGTGTTCAAGTAACCAAAGTTGGCAAAGTCTTAAGGTTCAGGCACTCAAGATGGTTGAAACCATACATTGATACAAACACGGAGCTTCGAACATCTGCAAAGAGTCAATTTGATAAGGGCTTGTTTAAATTGATGGTGAATTCAGTGTATGGCAAAACAATTGAAAATGTCAGAAAACATACCGATGTTAAAATAATTACTGACCCCAGCCGGAGCAAAAAATTGGTTGCAAAGCCCAACTTCAATTACAGAAGAATTTATGATGAGCACATGGCTCTTTTCAACATGATGAAAACAAAGATTAAGTTTGATAAACCTATTTATGTAGGGGCTGCGATATTGGAATTGTCCAAATTACATATGTTAACATTGTATTATGATGTGCTGAAACCTTTTTATGGTGATCGTGTAAAATTATTGTACATGGACACGGATAGTTTTATTCTTGATATTCAAACAGAAGATGTTTATCAAGATATTGCACAGCCTGAATTGTTTCAATACTTTGATACCAGTGAACATACAAGGATTCAACCCCACAACAAAAAGGTGCCTGGCAAGTTAAAAGATGAGACATGTGGTGATGTTATTGTGGAATTTGCTGGGTTAAGAGCCAAGATGTACAGTTTTGAGACATGTAGTGGTGCTGTTGCCAAAAAGGCCAAGGGCATTGGCAGAGTAACTGTTGAAAAAGATCTTCAATTTGAAGATTATAAAAATTGCCTCAAATCCCAGAGTTCAATCAGAACATCGGAAAATAGAATTCAGAGTGAGGATCACTTGCTGACTTCAAATATTGTAACAAAAGTGGCCCTGGACCCACATGATGATAAGAGATGCATTTTATCATGTTGCATACATACTCTACCTTGGGGGCATTGTGATTTGAAAAATAGGAAACAATGCCCAATTACAGAGCATGATTTGAAATAAATAAACATGCCTATGAACTTATTTGGGTTCAAAAAACAGGCTATTATGGAGCTGCCGACACCACAACCCTCTTCTGATATGCTGTCTAAACTGAGTGGCTTGTTAATTATTCATCTGAACAGCATACTTACAGATGTTGATGAAGAAACAGGTAAAACATTGTACATATTTAACAATAATTTAAATCATTACCAATTACCTGTAGGTGGGCAATTGCAATTTATTACAACCCCTGAGGGTGATGTTAAAATTTCAGTAGGGAGAAATATTTACAGAATTAAGCACTCAAACATGGTTTCTGGCACTGTATATACTGTTTCTGCTGGTGACTGCTTATATATTGAGGTCCCGGGATCCTATGACAAGCTTATACCTTTTTTTATAGAATTAAGAATCAGATACTCTATAATAAATAACCATTAAAACAAAAATGCCTAATGATATATTTGGCCATACAAGACATGAAGATCACAGTGATGAGATTCTGATGCTTGATGTCAGAGTTAAGAAATTAAGAAGTGATTTGCAAGCTTTACAGACCACACTCAATGCCAGTCTTCAATTAGAAATTACAAATTTACAATCACAATGCATGGACCCTCTTCTTAAAATTGATTCTGAACTCAAATTGCTGCTTCAGAAATATACTGATCTGGCAACATTGGATAATTTTCAAAGTTTAGAAGAAGCTGTAGCAGCTCTTCAAGCCAAATTTAAGACCCAGGCTAACAACTCCGAGCAATTGAAACAGCAATTGGAGGAACAGATTAATAATGTCCAGGCACAGCTCCAAACAATTGTCAAAAGCATAAAATCACAAGAAGATTTTGATCTAGTGATTTCCACTCTAAAAGAACAGATTCAGTCACTCCAAATACCTAATCCGGACCCTCTGAACAATGCCATAGCCGAGGTTAAAGAAAAAATTGAGACACTTGAAAATTTTATGAACAATTTGCCATCTTCTGATGCTTTGAATGCAATAACTCGGAGTGTAGCAAATATTAAGCTGCAACTTGAAACATATGAAGATTTTGGAAAAATTCAAAGTTCCATAACCCATCTTGAAGGTATCATAGCAGCAGTGCAAAGTGATTTGGCAAATGTACTAGAATCCAGATTGCCTGGAATTGTAGACACACTTGTCAGTGTCCAGCAACAAATCACAAAGCTTGAAAACCTCAACACTGAATCTGAACTATCTCATTTTCATCACTTGATCGATGATATCCAAACAAAGCTTGAAATTTTACAACAATCAACACCCACTCAGGCAGATATAGCCCTGCTCCAAAATGCTATGCAAAATGTGGCTGATGCTTCTGAATTAAACAATGTGAAATTGGCACTTGAATTTTTACAAAATACAGTATCAAATCTTCCCACATCACAGGAACTTAAAAATATTAAGAGGGCAGTGAATAGGATATTGAAATCAGAAGATGTCAAGAATATCCAAGCAGAGATCAAACATCTCACTCAGACAGTTGCCACTCTACCAACCAATCAACATATTAATGAATTGCATGCCCTGTTTGAGGATATCAGAAGACAGGTCCATGATCTTACTGCTCAAAATTCAAAATTGGCAGTTGTTGAAAATTTGCAACAAATTGTAGCCAATATCAAGCAACAGCTAGGGACCATGGAATCCAATCAAGCAAATGCCCTGTCTGTTTTTGCCACCCAGCTTCAAGAGATTGTGCAACAATACAAGAGACTTGCTGTGGACATAAAAATCAAGCCAGGCCATGATGATGTTGTTAGGACCATCAATGAGCACCTTGAATCTGTAACAAGCAGATTGCTTACAGCAGAAAAAGAAATAACGGGCATAATCGAGAATCCAAAACATACAGTAATTCTTGAATTGTACAGCATCCCCAACAAAGAATATGATTCGCCATTTACACCAGGTGGCAAAATATATATGCTGTCCCCTGCACAATTTTATTACCAGTTTTTTGTTGGGGGCACACTGAGACCAATCAAGATCAAATATTGGCATCAGCCACAGGCACACCACTACCCCACCTTATCAATAACAAATGCTGACAACAAACCAAAAATCACCAGTGTGGAGTTAGAGGATTTTACAGACCCCAATACATTAGAAACAGCCTATGTTGAAGATGATGGCACTTTGGAATTTAAAATACAAATAGGGGACAAATTATATTTAGAAAATCCTGTAGTATCAGCTGCTGAACACCCCATAGTTGCAATATTCTTGTTTACATATTATGTCTAGACAAATTATTGTTGATGAATTACACAGACAAGCCAGACATAATTTTAAGAGACTCCCAGTAGTCACAAAGGGCATAGATGATTTATGGCAGAGCGACTTGATTGAGTTGGCAAGTGGGCAGTTGAAAAACTTAGACAAAATCAACAAGGGCTACAAGTATCTACTCACTGTGATAGACACATTTTCAAAATTTGCCTGGGCTGTGCCACTCAAATCCAAGACTGGAAAATGTGTTACAGAAGCCCTCAGGACAATCATCAATCATAGTGGAAGATCACCGCGCTATTTGCAAACAGATAATGGCAAAGAATTTTATAATTCAGTGTTCCAACAATTTATTAAAAGCCAGGCAATAAAACATTATTCGAGTTACAGTGACCTCAAAGCCTCAATTGTAGAGAGATTCAACAGAACCTTAAAAAATCTTATGTATAAACAATTTACCCTCCAATGTAATTATAAATGGATTAATATTCTTCCAGAACTTCTACATAAATATAACAACTCGGTCCATTCCACAATCAACATGAAACCCTCTGAAGTAACTCCATCTGATGAGCAAAAATTGATCAGGACTGTTTATTATCCTAGATACCAGCCAACAACAAGAAGGGCCAAATACAGGGTGGGTGACCAAGTAAGAATCAGCAAATATAAGCACTTATTCAAGAGAGGCTTTACGAGAAACTGGAGCACCGAATTATTTACAGTGGTTCAAGTTAAACCCGGGACCCTTAACACATATATAATAAAAGATCACCGAGGAGAAATTCTCAAAGGCAGGTTCTATGAACAAGAGCTCAGCAAAACTAAACAGCCTGACACATATCTCATAGAAAAAATAATCCGCAGAAAAGGCAACAAGTTATTTGTCAAATGGCTGGGTCATCCGGAAAACAGCTGGATCGATGCAGACAAAGTGATAATATGAGCACCTGGGATGTTATAAAAAGGCTGCCAGAACCTGAACAGCAGAATAAGAGAAATGGCAACTTGCTGCCTGATAATATTAGGTGTCTTATTGTTGGGCCATCTGCTTGTGGTAAAACTACACTAATGGTTGATAATTTTTTATTGGCACCCAACTGGTTAGACTGGAAAAACAGGCACTTGTATATCTTCTCTAAGAGCTTGGAACAATTAAAATATCAGCAGCTGATGAAGTTATATGATGGACTGGATATTGCCACTTTTGAAACAGATGTTAAGCCACTCCATGAATGTCTCGATAATTCTGTTGTTGTGTTTGATGACATTATACTGGATAATCAAAACAAGGTTAGAAATTTTTTTACACAGGGCCGGCACAAAAACATAGATTGTTTCTACCTGGCACAGACTTTTTCTAAAATTCCGAAGCAACTGATCCGAGACAACAGCAATTTTATATGTGTGTTTCATCAAGATCATACCAACCTCAAACACATACACGATGAATATGTAGGTGGGGACTTGAGCTACAATGATTTTTCCAAATTTTGCAGCAGGTGCTGGAACCAGGACAGTTATGGGTTTGTCACAATTGATATGACAAGAACACCTAATACTGGCAAATACAGAAATAAAATCAACGATTTTCTAGACGTTGAAACGTATATAAATAACCATGAAAAGGCCAATAATTGATGATCTTAAGTTAAGAGATTATCTTGTAAAAAGATTTAAGGGATGGAAATCAGAGAACCGTGGAATTTATGAAAAACACAAACAAACAGAACAGCCTGTAATTGATGCTATTAATAATTTAGGTAAGAATATCAAAACTGTTACAGAGCAAAATCAAGATTTGATCACGGAGCTTGTACCTGTAGCTGCAAGGAACATATTAGATTATCCATTCACCCCACTTTCCAGTATTCATACACCTAGTCCTGTCGCTCCTAGAAGAATTGAAGCTACACAGGATCCTATTGAATTGGGTCTTCTTGCTCAAAAATATTTAACCACACCTAAAGACAACAAAGATGAGGTGTTTGGCTTATATGCCGACACAGAGCTTGATGGCAGCATTATTCATAGAATTGGCAATTTCAGAGTAACTTTTATGGGGGATGATATCATTGTTTATTCAGAATCTCGTCTCGGAGAAAAAGGTGCTTTTGTTAAGTACCCCGGCACACCTGGGTTGTGGGAACTGATGACTAGGAAAAGGCCTGGCAGCTATACAGATCAAGATTATGAACATTACAAAGAAATATTAATAAAATCAGATGCTCTGTACCAGAACAATGATCCCACACAAAAAAGAGTCAAGTCTAGCAGTGGGGCAAAATACAATAATTTAATCAAGCCCATATGGTCACAGATCAAGACTGGCAGTGGAATAAAACAATACAATACTCTGCCCAAAGAATTTGTGTGGGTTGATGATGTCAGGAAACTTGTAGATAGGTTATTGGTGATAGCTGGGGAGGAAAATGCTGGGAACCACAATTTTTACAATGAAAAGGTTGGAATTATGGACATGATAAGCACAAAATTGTCTAATTTTATAGTGAATGACCCTAAGGGGATTGGATATCTCATAAAAATTATTAATACTCTACCACCTAAATTTTGGAATGTTTCTGAGGGTCGGGGCCTGGTTAATGACATTATAAACAAGCTGCCATTTGAACTACACATTCCAGGCTATCAATATTGTGGTCCAGGCACAAAATTGGACCATAGATTAAACAGAGGGGACCCTGGTGTTAATCCTTTAGATGCTGCTTGTAGAGACCATGACATAGCATACAACACACATACCGATCTTGACAAGAGACATGTTGCAGACAAGAAATTAGAAGAGGCTGCATTTGGCAGATTTGTAAGCAAAGATGCTTCTTTAAGTGAGAGAATATCAGCATTGGGAACCACCATAGCTATGAGCACCAAACGAAAACTGGGGTGGGGGCTGTGAACATGTATATAATAAACCTAGAATGAAGGCCAAGGGTGTTATGTATCAAATACCTTATGCAGGTCTCAAATCTCTTAAAACTATTGACAGTCTTTTAACCAAAAAGCAGCGCAAGAAAAAAAATTCTTGTCTTGCAAAGGGCCATGGTATGAAATTGTTGCTTAGCACCCCCCAATTAAAAAAATTACAGCAATCCAGGAAAAAATCACATGTAGGGGGTTTCATATTTACCATCCCTGCCATCTTAGCTGCTCTCGGGGCTGTTGGGAGCTTGGCTGGGGGATCAGCTGCCATAGCAAAAACAGTAATAGATGCCAAGAAAAATAGGGCAGAATTAGATGAGCAGAGGCGCCATAACCTGGCCATGGAGAAAAAAGGCAAAGGTGTTAAGAGAGCCATGAATAAGTTTAAAAAAAACAAGAGCCGCTTACAAACCAAGATATTGAAGCTTTAATCAAGCCATTGGGCATCAAACATTTTAGAGGTGTGTACATGTCTGATTCTTTACCGGAACAACCACTCAACAAAGAGTGTGGCATTGTTAATTTGGATGAGTACAAAAATCAGGGCACTCACTGGATCTGTTATCTTAAATATTTAAACGATGAGGCATTTGTGTTTGATTCATTTGGAGGTGTTCCACCTGAAAATTTAATAAAATATCTAAAATCAGCTAATCTTTATTACAATAATGCCCGTGTTCAAAACTTCAAAGATGTTAATTGCGGACATTTTTGTTTATCCGTTCTCAGATACATGTCTCAAATAAATAAACCATCAATTGAAAATTTTCAAAAGGCCTTGTGGTATCTGAAACATCATGGGGGTATTCCATCTCACCAGTCAAAATTCAATATTGAAACTCAAATTACATGATGACATAGTGTATCCCAAAACAATAGCTCTCAGAGCATTTTACGGCATGTACCTGATCCCAAATATTACACACCACAACAACACAATTGCAGTAGGGGATCAAAAAATTGTCATTACTCCAGGGCAGTATAATCTGTCCACTCTAAATGCTCAGTTACCCAGAGGTATAGTTTTAAGTCAAAATTCTGTCACTCACAGAGTAGAGATTGTATCTGCTACGGAAACAGTGCATCTGGGTACTATAGGAGAGCTGTTAGGCTTTGAGAACAACACAAAACTTGAACCAGCCATCAAACATACTGCTATGAATATACCTAAATTCTTAGCCATAGAGACTCTGAATATTCACTGTAATGTGGCCGAGGGTATGATCACCAAATCAAATGGTATAGGCACTCACAAACAAACCGGCATCATTGCAACATTCAAACCTAATTCCGAATTCATGGAGCCCATCATCTACAATCCATCCCCAACATTATATTTTCCCGTGTGCCATAATAGAATAGATAACATTGAATTGATGGTCACTAATGAAAAAGAAGAATTAGTTGATTTTGCTGGAGCCACAACAACTGCAATCATAGAGATTAATATTTAAATAAAAATACATACAATGGAAAATATTGAGAGTTATGAGCTACAATCATTCCCCCCAAACAGGAGGACATTTGCAAATTTAAATCAACCCAACACACAGATTGAGGTTGATCTTGATGTAGGGGATGGATTTATACACCCCCACAGAGCAGATCTATACATCAAATTTGATGTTGTAAAGCTGGATGGAACAGATTATCCGGCAAATTCGAATATAAGATTGGTGGACAATTTTGTGCCGCATCTGTTCTCTGAAATTGAGATCAGAAAGCATGGTGTTGTTATAAACAGAATAGATTATCCCGGCATTACCTCCACGGCTTTGGCTACATTAAAATTATCCAAAACCGAGGCTTCATACTACAGAATCGGTGGATTTGAAGCTGGTGATAAGATATTAACCAAGAGCCACACAGTGCTGTTCCCCATGCGCCTGTTGCCAGGATTCTTCTCGGATTACAAAGAAATTATGTGGAAGGGGGGGGTTAAGAATTACATTTAGAAGAGCTGCAAATGATAATAATGCTTTGATGAGGTACAGTGCAATAAACCCTACAGGGGAAGCTCTGCCTAATACCCTACCTGATGAGGGCAAATGCATTATTCAGACTATGGAGTTAAGAATCCCAGTTGTTGAATATGAGGCCGGCTATGCTCTTAAATACAAAGCTGATATTCTAAAAAATCCGCAAATTCCTCTGCAATTTTACACATATCAATGCGTACAGAAGGTTGCCACTGGTACCTATTATGAGTTTGATGCTACAAATTCATTCTCCAGCATACAATTTGACATGCCTGATTTTGTGGTGGTACTGTTTCAGACTGGAAGACACAATAATCAGGAAAAAAATTCAAGCAAATTTGATAACTGCAACATCAAGAACATATATCTTAAAAATGGCAGAAATGAGGTTTTTCCTAGAGAAAATTACAATTTAGACATGTCCAAGGGTGATTTTCTCAAATTATATGAAGCTTTTTCGGCTTTCAAAAGGGTCACTACAGGCAATACGGATATGTATTACTCACCAGATGAATTCAAGACACAGAGACCCATGTTTGTAATTAACACTTCGAAAAGGAAACAGGTTGTAGTGAATGATAGAACAAACATTAAAATTATCTGTGAATTCCACGAGGCATTACCAGATGACACCATATGCAGTGTCATTCTCATAGGTGAAAAATCATATGTTTATGATGTAAGAAATGAGCGAGTCACGGAGCAATTCTAGAAGCCCGATTCAAACACAAAAGCCCCTTGATTACAAAGCAATAATACCAACACTTTGCTGTCAGAGAGGCCCCAGACACTCTACCAGCTTTGAAACCTCAACTGTATTATCAGCTAGCAGTAAATATCTTATGTGTGGGCAGTTGTATGTATTTCAATCTTTTATCAGGACTCGAACCCAAAGCCCCTGATTACAATGCCACAATATTAGCACGTCTCCAAATAGAATATGCCCACATTTTACCGGGTTCTGAGACCTTAATGCAGACAAAATTGGATTTTGAACTGCCATAATATTTTCTAAGTCTTTGCCTAGGCTCATATTATCTGAACAGAATTGCTTTTAGCATGAAGGGGGGTCAGTTCATTGCCACTGTGTGAAAATATGTATCTTTGTCTCAATCTTTGTTACATTTTCCTTGTTACAGACATGTTACACGCACAGAAAGATTAATGACCTCTTCAGTGAATCGCACAGAAAAATCATTATTATTCCCTTCTAGCTATATAGATTTTATCTCTTGCATGCCTTGCCGGCACGCAAACAATTAATTATGCTTACCCGCTCTTCTCCTATTGTATAGCTGAGCAGGTGGTTATAAAACATGAGAAAATAAGAAAATTGAGAAATTCAGTTTTTGTACAATATATTGTTGTAAAACACTTTTTACCAGGTTTCAGATCTGGGAGCTATCAACTAGCAGTAATTATTCAAAATCTCACTTGTGGACATATTATTTTGCCACATGTATTTCAATCTTAAATATTTTATCAGGACTCGAACCCCGAGCCTTTTGTTTACAAGACAACAATATTTTCATTTTGCCATCAGGGGAGGCTTCATATTTTATGAGGACTTAAACCCAAACCTCCACACCTGAGAAATTAGGGTATAAGCCCCTCTTGTCATTGTCTTAAGTATGGGTAAATCTATCTGTTGAGCCCTCGCCTTTTCTACACTAGAAACTCAGAATTTCTTAAAAATCAGAGCATATCACACCTGAAGAATTGGGGTACAGGCCCCATCTTCGCATTGTTTTAAGTGTAAGCAAATCTGATTGTTCAATCAAATAGCCTCGCCTTTTCTACACTTGTAAGTGGCACTGTCCGTAGTATCAATTATACTACTAGGTTCCATATAAGGTCAAAAACTACATACTCAGATCTTCACCAAACTTTGCAGGGATACATTGGATGTCAAGACACGTGGAAAAAACGTACAAAACAAGAGATTGGAGACATCAAGATTTTCGACGAATTTTTTAAGAATTTTCAAATTTTCAGAAAGGATGTTCCAGATAAGGTCAAAAATGACATACTCAGATCTTCACCAAACTTTGCAGGGATACATTGGAGGTCGAGACACGTGGAAAAAACGTACAAAACAAGAGATTGGAGACATCAAGATTTTGGACGAATTTTTGAAGAATTTTCAAATTTTCTGATAGGAGGTCCCAGATAAGGTCAAAAACTACATACTCAGATCTCCACCAAACATTGCAGGGATACATTGGATGTCAAGACACGTGGAAAAAACGTACAAAACAAGAGATTGGAGACATCAAGATTTTCGACGAATTTTTGAAGAATTTTCAAATTTTCAGATGGGAGGTTCCAGATAAGGTCAAAAACTACATACTCAGATCTTCACCAAACTTTGCAGGGATACATTGGATGTCAAGACACGTGGAAAAAACGTACAAAAAAGAGATTGGAGACATCAAGATTTTGGACGAATTTTTTAACAATTTTCAAATTTTCAGAAAGGATGTTCCAGATAAGGTCAAAAACGACATACTCAGATCTTCACCAAACTTTGCATGGATACATTGGATGTCAAGACACGTGGAAAAAACGTACAAAACAAGAGATTGGGGTCATCAAGATTTTGCACGGATTTTTTAGGAATTTTCAAATTTTCAGATGGGAGGTTCCAGATAAGGTCAAAAACTACATACTCAGATCTTCACCAAACTTTGCAGGGATACATTGGATGTCAAGACACGTGGAAAAAACGTACAAAACAAGAGATTGGAGACATCAAGATTTTGGACGAATTTTTTAAGAATTTTCAAATTTTCAGATAGGAGGTTCCATATAAGGTCAAAAACTACATACTCAGATCTTCACCAAACTTTGCATGGATACATTATGTGTCAAGACACGTGGAAAAAACGTACAAAACAAAAGATTGGAGACATCAAGATTTTGGTCGAATTTTTTAAGAATTTTCAAATTTTCAGATGGGAGGTTCCAGATAAGGTCAAAAACTACATACTCAGATCTTCACCAAACTTTGCAGGGATACATTGTATGTCAAGACACGTGGAAAAAACGTACAAAAAAGAGATTGGAGACATCAAGATTTTGGACGAATTTTTTAACAATTTTCAAATTTTCAGAAAGGATGTTCCAGATAAGGTCAAAAACGACATACTCAGATCTTCACCAAACTTTGCAGGGATACATTGGATATCAAGACACGTGGAAAAAACGTACAAAACAAGAGATTGGAGACATCAAGATTTTCGACGAATTTTTTAAGAATTTTCAAATTTTCAGATAGGAGGTTCCAGATAAGGTCAAAAACTACATACTCAGATCTTCACCAAACGTTGCAGGGATACTTTGCATGTCAAGACACGTGGAAAAAACGTACAAAACAAAAGATTGGAGACATCAAGATTTTCGACGAATTTTTTAAGAATTTTCAAATTTTCAGATGGGAGGTTCCAGATAAGGTCAAAAACGACATACTCAGATCTTCACCAAACTTTGCATGGATACATTGGATGTCAAGACACGTGGAAAAAACGTACAAAACAAGAGATTGGAGACATCAAGATTTTGGACGAATTTTTTAAGAATTCTCAAATTTTCAGAAAGGAGGTTCCATATAAGGTCAAAAACTACATACTCAGATCTTCACCAAACTTTGCAGGGATACTTTGGATGTCAAGACACGTGGAAAAAACGTACAAAACAAGAGATTGGGGTCATCAAGATTTTGGACGAATTTTTTAAGAATTTTCAAATTTTCAGATGGGAGGTTCAATATAAGGTCAAAAACTACATACTCAGATCTTCACCAAACTTTGCAGGGATACATTGGATGTCAAGACACGTGGAAAAAACATACAAAACATAGGATCCGGAACATCAAGATTTTGGTCGAATTTTTTAAGAATTTTCAAATTTTCAGATAGGAGGTTCCATATAAGGTCAAAAACTACATACTCAGATCTTCACCAAACATTGCAGGAATACATTGGATGTCAAGACACGTGGAAAAAACGTACAAAACAAGAGATTGGGGTCATCAAGATTTTGCACGGATTTTTTAGGAATTTTCAAATTTTCAGATGGGAGGTTCCAGATAAGGTCAAAAACTACATACTCAGATCTTCACCAAACTTTGCATGGATACATTATGTGTCAAGGCACGTGGAAAAAGCGTACAAAACAAAAGATTGGAGACATCAAGATTTTGGTCGAATTTTTTAAGAATTTTCAAATTTTCAGATGGGAGGTTCCAGATAAGGTCAAAAACTACATACTCAGATCTTCACCAAACTTTGCAGGGATCCATTGGATGTCAAGACACGTGGAAAAAACGTACAAAAAAGAGATTGGAGACATCAAGATTTTCGACGAATTTTTTAACAATTTTCAAATTTTCAGAAAGGATGTTCCAGATAAGGTCAAAAACGACATACTCAGATCTTCACCAAACTTTGCAGGGATACATTGGATATCAAGACACGTGGAAAAAACGTACAAAACAAGAGATTGGAGACATCAAGATTTTGGACGAATTTTTTAAGAATTTTCAAATTTTCAGATAGGAGGTTCCAGATAAGGTCAAAAACTACATACTCAGATCTTCACCAAACTTTGCAGGGATACATTGGATGTCAAGACACGTGGAAAAAACGTACAAAACAAGAGATTGGAGACATCAAGATTTTGGACGATTTTTTTAAGAATTTTCAAATTTTCAGATAGGAGGTTCCAGATGAGGTCAAAAACTACATACTCAGATCTTCACCAAACTTTGCAGGAATACTTTGCATGTCAAGACACGTGGAAAAAACGTACAAAACAAGAGATCGGAGACATCAAGATTTTCGACGAATTTTTTAAGAATTTTCAAATTTTCAGATGGGAGGTTCCAGATAAGGTCAAAAACGACATACTCAGATCTTCACCAAACTATGCAGGGATCCATTGGAGGTCGAGACACGTGGAAAAAACGTACAAAACAAGAGATTGGAGACATCAAGATTTTGGACGAATTTTTTAAGAATTTTCAAATTTTCAGATGGGAGGTTCAATATAAGGTCAAAAACTACATACTCAGATCTTCACCAAACTTTGCAGGGATACATTGGATGTCAAGACACGTGGAAAAAACATACAAAACATAGGATTCGGAACATCAAGATTTTGGTCGAATTTTTTAAGAATTTTCAAATTTTCAGATAGGAGGTTCCATATAAGATCAAAAACTACATACTCAGATCTTCACCAAACATTGCAGGAATACATTGGATGTCAAGACACGTGGAAAAAACGTACAAAACAAGAGATTGGGGTCATCAAGATTTTGCACGGATTTTTTAGGAATTTTCAAATTTTCAGATGGGAGGTTCCAGATAAGGTCAAAAACTACATACTCAGATCTTCACCAAACTTTGCAGGGATACATTGGATGTCAAGACAGGTGGAAAAAACGTACAAAACAAGAGATTGGAGACATCAAGATTTTGGACGAATTTTTTAAGAATTTTCAAATTTTCAGATAGGAGGTTCCATATAAGGTCAAAAACTACATACTCAGATCTTCACCAAACTTTGCATGGATACATTATGTGTCAAGGCACGTGGAAAAAACGTACAAAACAAAAGATTGGAGACATCAAGATTTTGGTCGAATTTTTTAAGAATTTTCAAATTTTCAGATGGGAGGTTCCAGATAAGGTCAAAAACTACATACTCAGATCTTCACCAAACTTTGCAGGGATCCATTGGATGTCAAGACACGTGGAAAAAACGTACAAAAAAGAGATTGGAGACATCAAGATTTTGGACGAATTTTTTAACAATTTTCAAATTTTCAGAAAGGATGTTCCAGATAAGGTCAAAAACGACATACTCAGATCTTCACCAAACTTTGCAGGGATACATTGGATATCAAGACACGTGGAAAAAACGTACAAAACAAGAGATTGGAGACATCAAGATTTTGGACGAATTTTTTAAGAATTTTCAAATTTTCAGATAGGAGGTTCCAGATAAGGTCAAAAACTACATACTCAGATCTTCACCAAACTTTGCAGGGATACATTGGATGTCAAGACACGTGGAAAAAACGTACAAAACAAGAGATTGGAGACATCAAGATTTTGGACGATTTTTTTAAGAATTTTCAAATTTTCAGATAGGAGGTTCCAGATGAGGTCAAAAACTACATACTCAGATCTTCACCAAACTTTGCAGGAATACTTTGCATGTCAAGACACGTGGAAAAAACGTACAAAACAAGAGATCGGAGACATCAAGATTTTCGACGAGTTTTTTAAGAATTTTCAAATTTTCAGATGGGAGGTTCCAGATAAGGTCAAAAACGACATACTCAGATCTTCACCAAACTTTGCAGGGATCCATTGGAGGTCGAGACACGTGGAAAAAACGTACAAAACAAGAGATTGGAGACATCAAGATTTTGGACGAATTTTTTAAGAATTTTCAAATTTTCAGATAGGAGGTTCCATATAAGGTCAAAAACTACATACTCAGATCTTCACCAAACTTTGCAGGGATACATTGGATGTCAAGACACGTGGAAAAAACGTACAAAACAAGAGATTGGAGACATCAAGATTTTCGACAAATTTTTTAAGAATTTTCAAATTTTCAGAAAGGATGTTCCAGATAAGGTCAAAAACGACATACTCAGATCTTCACCAAACTTTGCAGGGATCCATTGGAGGTCGAGACACGTGGAAAAAACGTACAAAACAAGAGATTGGAGACATCAAGATTTTGGACGGATTTTTTAAAAATTTTCAAATTTTCAGAAATGCGGTTCCAGATAAGGTCAAAAACTACATACTCAGATCTTCACCAAACTTTGCAGGGATACATTGGATTTCAAGACACGTGGAAAAAACGTACAAAACAAGAGATTCGGGTCAACAAGATTTTGGACGGATTTTTTAGGAATTTTCAAATTTTCAGATGGGAGGTTCCAGATAAGGTCAAAAACTACATACTCAGATCTTCACCAAACTCTGCAGGGATACATTGTATGTCAAGACACGTGGAAAAAACATACAAAACATAGGATTGGGGACATCAAGATTTTGTTAAATTCTTTTAAGAATTTTCAAATTTTCAGATAGGAGGTTCCATATAAGGTCAAAAACTACATACTCAGATCTTCACCAAACATTGCAGGGATACATTGGATGTCAAGACACGTGGAAAGAACGTACAAAACAAGAGATTGGAGACATCAAGATTTTGGACGAATTTTTTAAGAATTTTCAAATTTTCAGATAGGAGGCTCCATATAAGGTCAAAAACTACATACTCAGATCTTCACCAAACATTGCAGGGATACATTGGATGTCAAGACACGTGGAAAAAACGTACAAAACAAGAGATTGGAGACATCAAGATTTTGGAAGAATTTTTTAAGAATTTTCAAATTTTCAGATAGGAGGTTCCAGATAAGGTCAAAAACTACATACTCAGATCTTCACCAAACGTTGCAGGGATACTTTGCATGTCAAGACACGTGGAAAAAACGTACAAAACAAGAGATCGGAGACATCAAGATTTTCGACGAATTTTTTAAGAATTTTCAAATTTTCAGATGGGAGGTTCCAGATAAGGTCAAAAACGACATACTCAGATCTTCACCAAACTTTGCATGGATACATTGGATGTCAAGACACGTGGAAAAAACATACAAAACATAGGATTGGGGTCATCAAGATTTTGCACGGATTTTTTAAGAATTTTCAAATTTTCAGATGGGAGGTTCCAGATAAGGTCAAAAACTACATACTCAGATCTTCACCAAACTTTGCAGGGATCCATTGGAGGTCGAGACACGTGGAAAAAACGTACAAAACAAGAGATTGGAGACATCAAGATTTTGGACGAATTTTTTAAGAATTTTCAAATTTTCAGATAGGAGGTTCCATATAAGGTCAAAAACTACATACTCAGATCTTCACCAAACTTTGCAGGGATACATTGGATATCAAGACACGTGGAAAAAACGTACAAAACAAGAGATTGGAGACATCAAGATTTTGGACGAATTTTTTAAGAATTTTCAAATTTTCAGATGGGAGGTTCAATATAAGGTCAAAAACTACATACTCAGATCTTCACCAAACTTTGCAGGGATACATTGGATGTCAAGACACGTGGAAAAAACGTACAAAACAAGAGATTGGGGTCATCAAGATTTTGGACGGATTTTTTAGGAATTTTCAAATTTTCAGATGGGAGGTTCCAGATAAGGTCAAAAACTACATACTCAGATCTTCACCAAACATTGCAGGGATACATTGGATGTCAAGACACGTGGAAAAAACGTACAAAACAAGAGATTGGAGACATCAAAATTTTGGACGAATTTTTTAAGAATTTTCAAATTTTCAGATAGGAGGTTCCATATAAGGTCAAAAACTACATACTCAGATCTTCACCAAACTTTGCAGGGATACATTGGATATCAAGACACGTGGAAAAAACGTACAAAACAAGAGATTGGAGACATCAAGATTTTGGACGAATTTTTTAAGAATTTTCAAATTTTCAGATGGGAGGTTCAATATAAGGTCAAAAACTACATACTCAGATCTTCACCAAACTTTGCAGGGATACATTGGATGTCAAGACACGTGGAAAAAACGTACAAAACAAGAGATTGGAGACATCAAGATTTTGGACGAATTTTTTAAGAATTTTCAAATTTTCAGATAGGAGGTTCCATATAAGGTCAAAAACTACATACTCAGATCTTCACCAAACTTTGCAGGGATACATTGGATATCAAGACACGTGGAAAAAACGTACAAAACAAGAGATTGGAGACATCAAGATTTTGGACGAATTTTTTAAGAATTTTCAAATTTTCAGATAGGAGGTTCCAGATAAGGTCAAAAACTACATACTCAGATCTTCACCAAACTTTGCAGGGATACATTGGATGTCAAGACACGTGGAAAAAACGTACAAAACAAGAGATTGGGGTCATCAAGATTTTGGACGGATTTTTTAGGAATTTTCAAATTTTCAGATGGGAGGTTCCAGATAAGGTCAAAAACTACATACTCAGATCTTCACCAAACATTGCAGGGATACATTGGATGTCAAGACACGTGGAAAAAACGTACAAAACAAGAGATTGGAGACATCAAAATTTTGGACGAATTTTTTAAGAATTTTCAAATTTTCAGATAGGAGGTTCCAGATGAGGTCAAAAACTACATACTCAGATCTTCACCAAACTTTGCAGGAATACTTTGCATGTCAAGACACGTGGAAAAAACGTACAAAACAAGAGATCGGAGACATCAAGATTTTCGACGAATTTTTTAAGAATTTTCAAATTTTCAGATGGGAGGTTCCAGATAAGGTCAAAAACGACATACTCAGATCTTCACCAAACTTTGCATGGATACATTGGATGTCAAGACACGTGGAAAAAACATACAAAACATAGGATTGGTGACATCAAGATTTTGGACGAATTTTTTAAGAATTTTCAAATTTTCAGATAGGAGGTTCCATATAAGGTCAAAAACTACATACTCAGATCTTCACCAAACTTTGCAGGGATACATTGGAGGTCGAGACACGTGGAAAAAAAGTACAAAACAAGAGATTGGGGTCATCAAGATTTTGGACGGATTTTTTAGGAATTTTCAAATTTTCAGATGGGAGGTTCCAGATAAGGTCAAAAACTACATACTCAGATCTTCACCAAACATTGCAGGGATACATTGGATGTCAAGACACGTGGAAAAAACGTACAAAACAAGAGATTGGAGACATCAAGATTTTGGACGAATTTTTTAAGAATTTTCAAATTTTCAGATAGGAGGTTCCAGATGAGGTCAAAAACTACATACTCAGATCTTCACCAAACTTTGCAGGAATACTTTGCATGTCAAGACACGTGGAAAAAACGTACAAAACAAGAGATCGGAGACATCAAGATTTTCGACGAATTTTTTAAGAATTTTCAAATTTTCAGATGGGAGGTTCCAGATAAGGTCAAAAAAACATACTCAGATCTTCACCAAACTTTGCAGGGATCCATTGGAGGTCGAGACACGTGGAAAAAACGTACAAAACAAGAGATTGGAGACATCAAGATTTTGGACGAATTTTTGAAGAATTTTCAAATTTTCAGATAGGAGGTTCCAGATAAGGTCTAAAACTACATACTCAGATCTCCACCAAACATTGCAGGAATACATTGGATGTCAAGACACGTGGAAAAAACGTACAAACAAGAGATTGGAGACATCAAGATTTTCGACGAATTTTTGAAGAATTTTCAAATTTTCAGATAGGAGGTTCCAGATAAGGTCAAAAACTACATACTCAGATCTTCACCAAACGTTGCAGGGATACTTTGCATGTCAAGACACGTGGAAAAAACGTACAAAACAAGAGATTGGAGACATCAAGATTTTCGACGAATTTTTTAAGAATTTTCAAATTTTCGGATGGGAGGTTCCAGATAAGGTCAAAAACGACATACTCAGATCTTCACCAAACTTTGCATGGATACATTGGATGTCAAGACACGTGGAAAAAACGTACAAAACAAGAGATTGGAGACATCAAGATTTTGGACGAATTTTTTAAGAATTCTCAAATTTTCAGAAAGGAGGTTCCATATAAGGTCAAAAACTACATACTCAGATCTTCACCAAACTTTGCAGGGATACATTGGATGTCAAGACACGTGGAAAAAACGTACAAAACAAGAGATTGGGGTCTTCAAGATTTTGGACGAATTTTTTAAGAATTTTCAAATTTTCAGATAGGAGGTTCCAGATAAGGTCAAAAACTACATACTCAGATCTTCACCAAACGTTGCAGGGATACTTTGCATGTCAAGACACGTGGAAAAAACGTACAAAACAAGAGATTGGAGACATCAAGATTTTCGACGAATTTTTTAAGAATTTTCAAATTTTCAGATAGGAGGTTCCATATAAGGTCAAAAACTACATACTCAGATCTTCACCAAACATTGCAGGAATACATTGGATGTCAAGACACGTGGAAAAAACGTACAAAACAAGAGATTGGAGACATCAAGATTTTCGACGAATTTTTTAAGAATTTTCAAATTTTCAGATAGGAGGTTCCAGATAAGGTCAAAAACTACATACTCAGATCTTCACCAAACGTTGCAGGGATACTTTGCATGTCAAGACACGTGGAAAAAACGTACAAAACAAGAGATTGGAGACATCAAGATTTTCGACGAATTTTTTAAGAATTTTCAAATTTTCAGATAGGAGGTTCCATATAAGGTCAAAAACTACATACTCAGATCTTCACCAAACATTGCAGGAATACATTGGATGTCAAGACACGTGGAAAAAACGTACAAAACAAGAGATTGGGGTCATCAAGATTTTGCACGGATTTTTTAGGAATTTTCAAATTTTCAGATGGGAGGTTCCAGATAAGGTCAAAAACTACATACGCAGATCTTCACCAAACTTTGCAGGGATACATTGGATGTCAAGACACGTGGAAAAAACGTACAAAACAAGAGATTGGAGACATCAAGATTTTGGACGAATTTTTTAAGAATTTTCAAATTTTCAGATAGGAGGTTCCATATAAGGTCAAAAACTACATACTCAGATCTTCACCAAACTTTGCATGGATACATTATGTGTCAAGACACGTGGAAAAAACGTACAAAACAAAAGATTGGAGACATCAAGATTTTGGTCCAATTTTTTAAGAATTTTCAAATTATCAGATGGGAGGTTCCAGATAAGGTCAAAAACTACATACTCAGATCTTCACCAAACTTTGCAGGGATACATTGGATGTCAAGACACGTGGAAAAAACGTACAAAACAAGAGATTGGAGACATCAAGATTATGGACGAATTTTTTGAGAATTTTCAAATTTTCAGAAAGGAGGTTCCATATAAGGTCAAAAACTACATACTCAGATCTTCACCAAACTTTGCAGGGATACATTGGATGTCAAGACACGTGGAAAAAACGTACAAAACAAGAGATTGGAGACATCAAGATTTTCGACGAATTTTTTAAGAATTTTCAAATTTTCAGAAAGGATGTTCCAGATAAGGTCAAAAACGACTTACTCAGATCTTCACCAAACTTTGCAGGGATACATTGGAGGTCGAGACACGTGGAAAAAACGTACAAAACAAGAGATTGGAGACATCAAGATTTTGGACGAATTTTTGAAGAATTTTCAAATTTTCTGATAGGAGGTCCCAGATAAGGTCAAAAACTACATACTCAGATCTCCACCAAACATTGCAGGGATACATTGGATGTCAAGACACGTGGAAAAAACGTACAAAACAAGAGATTGGAGACATCAAGATTTTCGACGAATTTTTGAAGAATTTTCAAATTTTCAGATGGGAGGTTCCAGATAAGGTCAAAAACTACATACTCAGATCTTCACCAAACTTTGCAGGGATACATTGGATGTCAAGACACGTGGAAAAAACGTACAAAAAAGAGATTGGAGACATCAAGATTTTGGACGAATTTTTTAACAATTTTCAAATTTTCAGAAAGGATGTTCCAGATAAGGTCAAAAACGACATACTCAGATCTTCACCAAACTTTGCATGGATACATTGGATGTCAAGACACGTGGAAAAAACGTACAAAACAAGAGATTGGGGTCATCAAGATTTTGCACGGATTTTTTAGGAATTTTCAAATTTTCAGATGGGAACTTCCAGATAAGGTCAAAAACTACATACTCAGATCTTCACCAAACTTTGCAGGGATACATTGGATGTCAAGACACGTGGAAAAAACGTACAAAACAAGAGATTGGAGACATCAAGATTTTGGACGAATTTTTTAAGAATTTTCAAATTTTCAGATAGGAGGTTCCATATAAGGTCAAAAACTACATACTCAGATCTTCACCAAACTTTGCAGGAATACTTTGCATGTCAAGACACGTGGAAAAAACGTACAAAACAAGAGATCGGAGACATCAAGATTTTGGTCGAATTTTTTAAGAATTTTCAAATTTTCAGATGGGAGGTTCCAGATAAGGTCAAAAACTACATACTCAGATTTTCACCAAACTTTGCAGGGATACATTGGATGTCAAGACACGTGGAAAAAACGTACAAAAAAGAGATTGGAGACATCAAGATTTTGGACGAATTTTTTAACAATTTTCAAATTTTCAGAAAGGATGTTCCAGATAAGGTCAAAAACGACATACTCAGATCTTCACCAAACTTTGCAGGGATACATTGGATATCAAGACACGTGGAAAAAACGTACAAAACAAGAGATTGGAGACATCAAGATTTTCGACGAATTTTTTAAGAATTTTCAAATTTTCAGATAGGAGGTTCCAGATAAGGTCAAAAACTACATACTCAGATCTTCACCAAACTTTGCAGGGATACATTGGATGTCAAGACACGTGGAAAAAACGTACAAAACAAGAGATTGGAGACATCAAGATTTTGGACGAATTTTTTAAGAATTTTCAAATTTTCAGATAGGAGGTTCCAGATGAGGTCAAAAACTACATACTCAGATCTTCACCAAACTTTGCAGGAATACTTTGCATGTCAAGACACGTGGAAAAAACGTACAAAACAAGAGATCGGAGACATCAAGATTTTCGACGAATTTTTTAAGAATTTTCAAATTTTCAGATGGGAGGTTCCAGATAAGGTCAAAAACGACATACTCAGATCTTCACCAAACTTTGCAGGGATCCATTGGAGGTCGAGACACGTGGAAAAAACGTACAAAACAAGAGATTGGAGACATCAAGATTTTGGACGAATTTTTTAAGAATTTTCAAATTTTCAGATAGGAGGTTCCATATAAGGTCAAAAACTACATACTCAGATCTTCACCAAACTTTGCAGGGATACATTGGATGTCAAGACACGTGGAAAAAACGTACAAAACAAGAGATTGGAGACATCAAGATTTTGGACGATTTTTTTAAAAATTTTCAAATTTTCAGAAATGCGGTTCCAGATAAGGTCAAAAACTACATACTCAGATATTCACCAAACTTTGCAGGGATACATTGGATGTCAAGACACGTGGAAAAAACATACAAAACATAGGATTCGGAACATCAAGATTTTGGTCGAATTTTTTAAGAATTTTCAAATTTTCAGATAGGAGGTTCCATATAAGGTCAAAAACTACATACTCAGATCTTCACCAAACATTGCAGGAATACATTGGATGTCAAGACACGTGGAAAAAACGTACAAAACAAGAGATTGGGGTCATCAAGATTTTGCACGGATTTTTTAGGAATTTTCAAATTTTCAGATGGGAGGTTCCAGATAAGGTCAAAAACTACATACTCAGATCTTCACCAAACTTTGCAGGGATACATTGGATGTCAAGACACGTGGAAAAAACGTACAAAACAAGCGATTGGAGACATCAAGATTTTGGACGAATTTTTTAAGAATTTTCAAATTTTCAGATAGGAGGTTCCATATAAGGTCAAAAACTACATACTCAGATCTTCACCAAACTTTGCATGGATACATTATGTGTCAAGGCACGTGGAAAAAACGTACAAAACAAAAGATTGGAGACATCAAGATTTTGGTCGAATTTTTTAAGAATTTTCAAATTTTCAGATGGGAGGTTCCAGATAAGGTCAAAAACTACATACTCAGATCTTCACCAAACTTTGCAGGGATCCATTGGATGTCAAGACACGTGGAAAAAACGTACAAAAAAGAGATTGGAGACATCAAGATTTTGGACGAATTTTTTAACAATTTTCAAATTTTCAGAAAGGATGTTCCAGATAAGGTCAAAAACGACATACTCAGATCTTCACCAAACTTTGCAGGGATACATTGGATATCAAGACACGTGGAAAAAACGTACAAAACAAGAGATTGGAGACATCAAGATTTTGGACGAATTTTTTAAGAATTTTCAAATTTTCAGATAGGAGGTTCCAGATAAGGTCAAAAACTACATACTCAGATCTTCACCAAACTTTGCAGGGATACATTGGATGTCAAGACACGTGGAAAAAACGTACAAAACAAGAGATTGGAGACATCAAGATTTTTAACGATTTTTTTAAGAATTTTCAAATTTTCAGATAGGAGGTTCCAGATGAGGTCAAAAACTACATACTCAGATCTTCACCAAACTTTGCAGGAATACTTTGCATGTCAAGACACGTGGAAAAAACGTACAAAACAAGAGATCGGAGACATCAAGATTTTCGACGAATTTTTTAAGAATTTTCAAATTTTCAGATGGGAGGTTGCAGATAAGGTCAAAAACGACATACTCAGATCTTCACCAAACTTTGCAGGGATCCATTGGAGGTCGAGACACGTGGAAAAAACGTACAAAACAAGAGATTGGAGACATCAAGATTTTGGACGAATTTTTTAAGAATTTTCAAATTTTCAGATGGGAGGTTCAATATAAGGTCAAAAACTACATACTCAGATCTTCACCAAACTTTGCAGGGATACATTGGATGTCAAGACACGTGGAAAAAACATACAAAACATAGGATTCGGAACATCAAGATTTTGGTCGAATTTTTTAAGAATTTTCAAATTTTCAGATAGGAGGTTCCATATAAGGTCAAAAACTACATACTCAGATCTTCACCAAACATTGCAGGAATACATTGGATGTCAAGACACGTGGAAAAAACGTACAAAACAAGAGATTGGGGTCATCAAGATTTTGCACGGATTTTTTAGGAATTTTCAAATTTTCAGATGGGAGGTTCCAGATAAGGTCAAAAACTACATACTCAGATCTTCACCAAACTTTGCAGGGATACATTGGATGTCAAGACACGTGGAAAAAACGTACAAAACAAGAGATTGGAGACATCAAGATTTTGGACGAATTTTTTAAGAATTTTCAAATTTTCAGATAGGAGGTTCCATATAAGGTCAAAAACTACATACTCAGATCTTCACCAAACTTTGCATGGATACATTATGTGTCAAGGCACGTGAAAAAAACGTACAAAACAAAAGATTGGAGACATCAAGATTTTGGTCGAATTTTTTAAGAATTTTCAAATTTTCAGATGGGAGGTTCCAGATAAGGTCAAAAACTACATACTCAGATCTTCACCAAACTTTGCAGGGATCCATTGGATGTCAAGGCACGTGGAAAAAACGTACAAAAAAGAGATTGGAGACATCAAGATTTTGGACGAATTTTTTAACAATTTTCAAATTTTCAGAAAGGATGTTCCAGATAAGGTCAAAAACGACATACTCAGATCTTCACCAAACTTTGCAGGGATACATTGGATATCAAGACACGTGGAAAAAACGTACAAAACAAGAGATTGGAGACATCAAGATTTTGGACGAATTTTTTAAGAATTTTCAAATTTTCAGATAGGAGGTTCCAGATAAGGTCAAAAACTACATACTCAGATCTTCACCAAACTTTGCAGGGATACATTGGATGTCAAGACACGTGGAAAAAACGTACAAAACAAGAGATTGGAGACATCAAGATTTTGGACGATTTTTTTAAGAATTTTCAAATTTTCAGATAGGAGGTTCCAGATGAGGTCAAAAACTACATACTCAGATCTTCACCAAACTTTGCAGGAATACTTTGCATGTCAAGACACGTGGAAAAAACGTACAAAACAAGAGATCGGAGACATCAAGATTTTCGACGAATTTTTTAAGAATTTTCAAATTTTCAGATGGGAGGTTCCAGATAAGGTCAAAAACGACATACTCAGATCTTCACCAAACTTTGCAGGGATCCATTGGAGGTCGAGACACGTGGAAAAAACGTACAAAACAAGAGATTGGAGACATCAAGATTTTGGACGAATTTTTTAAGAATTTTCAAATTTTCAGATAGGAGGTTCCATATAAGGTCAAAAACTACATACTCAGATCTTCACCAAACTTTGCAGGGATACATTGGATGTCAAGACACGTGGAAAAAACGTACAAAACAAGAGATTGGAGACATCAAGATTTTCGACAAATTTTTTAAGAATTTTCAAATTTTCAGAAAGGATGTTCCAGATAAGGTCAAAAACGACATACTCAGATCTTCACCAAACTTTGCAGGGATCCATTGGAGGTCGAGACACGTGGAAAAAACGTACAAAACAAGAGATTGGAGACATCAAGATTTTGGACGAATTTTTTAAAAATTTTCAAATTTTCAGAAATGCGGTTCCAGATAAGGTCAAAAACTACATACTCAGATCTTCACCAAACTTTGCAGGGATACATTGGATTTCAAGACACGTGGAAAAAACGTACAAAACAAGAGATTCGGGTCAACAAGATTTTGGACGGATTTTTTAGGAATTTTCAAATTTTCAGATGGGAGGTTCCAGATAAGGTCAAAAACTACATACTCAGATCTTCACCAAACTCTGCAGGGATACATTGTATGTCAAGACACGTGGAAAAAACATACAAAACATAGGATTGGGGACATCAAGATTTTGTTAAATTCTTTTAAGAATTTTCAAATTTTCAGATAGGAGGTTCCATATAAGGTCAAAAACTACATACTCAGATCTTCACCAAACATTGCAGGGATACATTGGATGTCAAGACACGTGGAAAGAACGTACAAAACAAGAGATTGGAGACATCAAGATTTTGGACGAATTTTTTAAGAATTTTCAAATTTTCAGATAGGAGGCTCCATATAAGGTCAAAAACTACATACTCAGATCTTCACCAAACTTTGCAGGGATCCATTGGATGTCAAGACACGTGGAAAAAACGTACAAAAAAGAGATTGGAGACATCAAGATTTTGGACGAATTTTTTAACAATTTTCAAATTTTCAGAAAGGATGTTCCAGATAAGGTCAAAAACGACATACTCAGATCTTCACCAAACTTTGCAGGGATACATTGGATATCAAGACACGTGGAAAAAACGTACAAAACAAGAGATTGGAGACATCAAGATTTTGGACGAATTTTTTAAGAATTTTCAAATTTTCAGATAGGAGGTTCCAGATAAGGTCAAAAACTACATACTCAGATCTTCACCAAACTTTGCAGGGATACATTGGATGTCAAGACACGTGGAAAAAACGTACAAAACAAGAGATTGGAGACATCAAGATTTTTAACGATTTTTTTAAGAATTTTCAAATTTTCAGATAGGAGGTTCCAGATGAGGTCAAAAACTACATACTCAGATCTTCACCAAACTTTGCAGGAATACTTTGCATGTCAAGACACGTGGAAAAAACGTACAAAACAAGAGATCGGAGACATCAAGATTTTCGACGAATTTTTTAAGAATTTTCAAATTTTCAGATGGGAGGTTGCAGATAAGGTCAAAAACGACATACTCAGATCTTCACCAAACTTTGCAGGGATCCATTGGAGGTCGAGACACGTGGAAAAAACGTACAAAACAAGAGATTGGAGACATCAAGATTTTGGACGAATTTTTTAAGAATTTTCAAATTTTCAGATGGGAGGTTCAATATAAGGTCAAAAACTACATACTCAGATCTTCACCAAACTTTGCAGGGATACATTGGATGTCAAGACACGTGGAAAAAACATACAAAACATAGGATTCGGAACATCAAGATTTTGGTCGAATTTTTTAAGAATTTTCAAATTTTCAGATAGGAGGTTCCATATAAGGTCAAAAACTACATACTCAGATCTTCACCAAACATTGCAGGAATACATTGGATGTCAAGACACGTGGAAAAAACGTACAAAACAAGAGATTGGGGTCATCAAGATTTTGCACGGATTTTTTAGGAATTTTCAAATTTTCAGATGGGAGGTTCCAGATAAGGTCAAAAACTACATACTCAGATCTTCACCAAACTTTGCAGGGATACATTGGATGTCAAGACACGTGGAAAAAACGTACAAAACAAGAGATTGGAGACATCAAGATTTTGGACGAATTTTTTAAGAATTTTCAAATTTTCAGATAGGAGGTTCCATATAAGGTCAAAAACTACATACTCAGATCTTCACCAAACTTTGCATGGATACATTATGTGTCAAGGCACGTGAAAAAAACGTACAAAACAAAAGATTGGAGACATCAAGATTTTGGTCGAATTTTTTAAGAATTTTCAAATTTTCAGATGGGAGGTTCCAGATAAGGTCAAAAACTACATACTCAGATCTTCACCAAACTTTGCAGGGATCCATTGGATGTCAAGGCACGTGGAAAAAACGTACAAAAAAGAGATTGGAGACATCAAGATTTTGGACGAATTTTTTAACAATTTTCAAATTTTCAGAAAGGATGTTCCAGATAAGGTCAAAAACGACATACTCAGATCTTCACCAAACTTTGCAGGGATACATTGGATATCAAGACACGTGGAAAAAACGTACAAAACAAGAGATTGGAGACATCAAGATTTTGGACGAATTTTTTAAGAATTTTCAAATTTTCAGATAGGAGGTTCCAGATAAGGTCAAAAACTACATACTCAGATCTTCACCAAACTTTGCAGGGATACATTGGATGTCAAGACACGTGGAAAAAACGTACAAAACAAGAGATTGGAGACATCAAGATTTTGGACGATTTTTTTAAGAATTTTCAAATTTTCAGATAGGAGGTTCCAGATGAGGTCAAAAACTACATACTCAGATCTTCACCAAACTTTGCAGGAATACTTTGCATGTCAAGACACGTGGAAAAAACGTACAAAACAAGAGATCGGAGACATCAAGATTTTCGACGAATTTTTTAAGAATTTTCAAATTTTCAGATGGGAGGTTCCAGATAAGGTCAAAAACGACATACTCAGATCTTCACCAAACTTTGCAGGGATCCATTGGAGGTCGAGACACGTGGAAAAAACGTACAAAACAAGAGATTGGAGACATCAAGATTTTGGACGAATTTTTTAAGAATTTTCAAATTTTCAGATAGGAGGTTCCATATAAGGTCAAAAACTACATACTCAGATCTTCACCAAACTTTGCAGGGATACATTGGATGTCAAGACACGTGGAAAAAACGTACAAAACAAGAGATTGGAGACATCAAGATTTTCGACAAATTTTTTAAGAATTTTCAAATTTTCAGAAAGGATGTTCCAGATAAGGTCAAAAACGACATACTCAGATCTTCACCAAACTTTGCAGGGATCCATTGGAGGTCGAGACACGTGGAAAAAACGTACAAAACAAGAGATTGGAGACATCAAGATTTTGGACGGATTTTTTAAAAATTTTCAAATTTTCAGAAATGCGGTTCCAGATAAGGTCAAAAACTACATACTCAGATCTTCACCAAACTTTGCAGGGATACATTGGATTTCAAGACACGTGGAAAAAACGTACAAAACAAGAGATTCGGGTCAACAAGATTTTGGACGGATTTTTTAGGAATTTTCAAATTTTCAGATGGGAGGTTCCAGATAAGGTCAAAAACTACATACTCAGATCTTCACCAAACTCTGCAGGGATACATTGTATGTCAAGACACGTGGAAAAAACATACAAAACATAGGATTGGGGACATCAAGATTTTGTTAAATTCTTTTAAGAATTTTCAAATTTTCAGATAGGAGGTTCCATATAAGGTCAAAAACTACATACTCAGATCTTCACCAAACATTGCAGGGATACATTGGATGTCAAGACACGTGGAAAGAACGTACAAAACAAGAGATTGGAGACATCAAGATTTTGGACGAATTTTTTAAGAATTTTCAAATTTTCAGATAGGAGGCTCCATATAAGGTCAAAAACTACATACTCAGATCTTCACCAAACATTGCAGGGATACATTGGATGTCAAGACACGTGGAAAAAACGTACAAAACAAGAGATTGGAGACATCAAGATTTTGGACGAATTTTTTAAGAATTTTCAAATTTTCAGATAGGAGGTTCCAGATAAGGTCAAAAACTACATACTCAGATCTTCACCAAACGTTGCAGGGATACTTTGCATGTCAAGACACGTGGAAAAAACGTACAAAACAAGAGATCGGAGACATCAAGATTTTCGACGAATTTTTTAAGAATTTTCAAATTTTCAGATGGGAGGTTCCAGATAAGGTCAAAAACGACATACTCAGATCTTCACCAAACTTTGCATGGATACATTGGATGTCAAGACACGTGGAAAAAACATACAAAACATAGGATTGGGGTCATCAAGATTTTGCACGGATTTTTTAAGAATTTTCAAATTTTCAGATGGGAGGTTCCAGATAAGGTCAAAAACTACATACTCAGATCTTCACCAAACTTTGCAGGGATCCATTGGAGGTCGAGATACGTGGAAAAAACGTACAAAACAAGAGATTGGAGACATCAAGATTTTGGACGAATTTTTTAAGAATTTTCAAATTTTCAGATATGAGGTTCCATATAAGGTCAAAAACTACATACTCAGATCTTCACCAAACTTTGCAGGGATACATTGGATATCAAGACACGTGGAAAAAACGTACAAAACAAGAGATTGGAGACATCAAGATTTTGGACGAATTTTTTAAGAATTTTCAAATTTTCAGATGGGAGGTTCAATATAAGGTCAAAAACTACATACTCAGATCTTCACCAAACTTTGCAGGGATACATTGGATGTCAAGACACGTGGAAAAAACGTACAAAACAAGAGATTGGGGTCATCAAGATTTTGGACGGATTTTTTAGGAATTTTCAAATTTTCAGATGGGAGGTTCCAGATAAGGTCAAAAACTACATACTCAGATCTTCACCAAACATTGCAGGGATACATTGGATGTCAAGACACGTGGAAAAAACGTACAAAACAAGAGATTGGAGACATCAAAATTTTGGACGAATTTTTTAAGAATTTTCAAATTTTCAGATAGGAGGTTCCATATAAGGTCAAAAACTACATACTCAGATCTTCACCAAACTTTGCAGGGATACATTGGATATCAAGACACGTGGAAAAAACGTACAAAACAAGAGATTGGAGACATCAAGATTTTGGACGAATTTTTTAAGAATTTTCAAATTTTCAGATGGGAGGTTCAATATAAGGTCAAAAACTACATACTCAGATCTTCACCAAACTTTGCAGGGATACATTGGATGTCAAGACACGTGGAAAAAACGTACAAAACAAGAGATTGGAGACATCAAGATTTTGGACGAATTTTTTAAGAATTTTCAAATTTTCAGATAGGAGGTTCCAGATAAGGTCAAAAACTACATACTCAGATCTTCACCAAACTTTGCAGGGATACATTGGATATCAAGACACGTGGAAAAAACGTACAAAACAAGAGATTGGAGACATCAAGATTTTGGACGAATTTTTTAAGAATTTTCAAATTTTCAGATAGGAGGTTCCAGATAAGGTCAAAAACTACATACTCAGATCTTCACCAAACTTTGCAGGGATACATTGGATGTCAAGACACGTGGAAAAAACGTACAAAACAAGAGATTGGGGTCATCAAGATTTTGGACTGATTTTTTAGGAATTTTCAAATTTTCAGATGGGAGGTTCCAGATAAGGTCAAAAACTACATACTCAGATCTTCACCAAACATTGCAGGGATACATTGGATGTCAAGACACGTGGAAAAAACGTACAAAACAAGAGATTGGAGACATCAAAATTTTGGACGAATTTTTTAAGAATTTTCAAATTTTCAGATAGGAGGTTCCAGATGAGGTCAAAAACTACATACTCAGATCTTCACCAAACTTTGCAGGAATACTTTGCATGTCAAGACACGTGGAAAAAACGTACAAAACAAGAGATCGGAGACATCAAGATTTTCGACGAATTTTTTAAGAATTTTCAAATTTTCAGATGGGAGGTTCCAGATAAGGTCAAAAACTACATACTCAGATCTTCACCAAACTTTGCAGGGATACATTGGATTTCAAGACACGTGGAAAAAACGTACAAAACAAGAGATTCGGGTCAACAAGATTTTGGACGGATTTTTTAGGAATTTTCAAATTTTCAGATGGGAGGTTCCAGATAAGGTCAAAAACTACATACTCAGATCTTCACCAAACTCTGCAGGGATACATTGTATGTCAAGACACGTGGAAAAAACATACAAAACATAGGATTGGGGACATCAAGATTTTGTTAAATTCTTTTAAGAATTTTCAAATTTTCAGATAGGAGGTTCCATATAAGGTCAAAAACTACATACTCAGATCTTCACCAAACATTGCAGGGATACATTGGATGTCAAGACACGTGGAAAGAACGTACAAAACAAGAGATTGGAGACATCAAGATTTTGGACGAATTTTTTAAGAATTTTCAAATTTTCAGATAGGAGGCTCCATATAAGGTCAAAAACTACATACTCAGATCTTCACCAAACATTGCAGGGATACATTGGATGTCAAGACACGTGGAAAAAACGTACATACAAGAGATTGGAGACATCAAGATTTTGGACGAATTTTTTAAGAATTTTCAAATTTTCAGATAGGAGGTTCCAGATAAGGTCAAAAACTACATACTCAGATCTTCACCAAACGTTGCAGGGATACTTTGCATGTCAAGACACGTGGAAAAAACGTACAAAACAAGAGATCGGAGACATCAAGATTTTCGACGAATTTTTTAAGAATTTTCAAATTTTCAGATGGGAGGTTCCAGATAAGGTCAAAAACGACATACTCAGATCTTCACCAAACTTTGCATGGATACATTGGATGTCAAGACACGTGGAAAAAACATACAAAACATAGGATTGGGGTCATCAAGATTTTGCACGGATTTTTTAAGAATTTTCAAATTTTCAGATGGGAGGTTCCAGATAAGGTCAAAAACTACATACTCAGATCTTCACCAAACTTTGCAGGGATCCATTGGAGGTCGAGACACGTGGAAAAAACGTACAAAACAAGAGATTGGAGACATCAAGATTTTGGACGAATTTTTTAAGAATTTTCAAATTTTCAGATAGGAGGTTCCATATAAGGTCAAAAACTACATACTCAGATCTTCACCAAACTTTGCAGGGATACATTGGATATCAAGACACGTGGAAAAAACGTACAAAACAAGAGATTGGAGACATCAAGATTTTGGACGAATTTTTTAAGAATTTTCAAATTTTCAGATGGGAGGTTCAATATAAGGTCAAAAACTACATACTCAGATCTTCACCAAACTTTGCAGGGATACATTGGATGTCAAGACACGTGGAAAAAACGTACAAAACAAGAGATTGGGGGTCATCAAGATTTTGGACGGATTTTTTAGGAATTTTCAAATTTTCAGATGGGAGGTTCCAGATAAGGTCAAAAACTACATACTCAGATCTTCACCAAACATTGCAGGGATACATTGGATGTCAAGACACGTGGAAAAAACGTACAAAACAAGAGATTGGAGACATCAAAATTTTGGACGAATTTTTTAAGAATTTCAAATTTTCAGATAGGAGGTTCCATATAAGGTCAAAAACTACATACTCAGATCTTCACCAAACTTTGCAGGGATACATTGGATATCAAGACACGTGGAAAAAACGTACAAAACAAGAGATTGGAGACATCAAGATTTTGGACGAATTTTTTAAGAATTTTCAAATTTTCAGATGGGAGGTTCAATATAAGGTCAAAAACTACATACTCAGATCTTCACCAAACTTTGCAGGGATACATTGGATGTCAAGACACGTGGAAAAAACGTACAAAACAAGAGATTGGAGACATCAAGATTTTGGACGAATTTTTTAAGAATTTTCAAATTTTCAGATAGGAGGTTCCAGATAAGGTCAAAAACTACATACTCAGATCTTCACCAAACTTTGCAGGGATACATTGGATATCAAGACACGTGGAAAAAACGTACAAAACAAGAGATTGGAGACATCAAGATTTTGGACGAATTTTTTAAGAATTTTCAAATTTTCAGATAGGAGGTTCCAGATAAGGTCAAAAACTACATACTCAGATCTTCACCAAACTTTGCAGGGATACATTGGATGTCAAGACACGTGGAAAAAACGTACAAAACAAGAGATTGGGGTCATCAAGATTTTGGACTGATTTTTTAGGAATTTTCAAATTTTCAGATGGGAGGTTCCAGATAAGGTCAAAAACTACATACTCAGATCTTCACCAAACATTGCAGGGATACATTGGATGTCAAGACACGTGGAAAAAACGTACAAAACAAGAGATTGGAGACATCAAAATTTTGGACGAATTTTTTAAGAATTTTCAAATTTTCAGATAGGAGGTTCCAGATGAGGTCAAAAACTACATACTCAGATCTTCACCAAACTTTGCAGGAATACTTTGCATGTCAAGACACGTGGAAAAAACGTACAAAACAAGAGATCGGAGACATCAAGATTTTCGACGAATTTTTTAAGAATTTTCAAATTTTCAGATGGGAGGTTCCAGATAAGGTCAAAAACGACATACTCAGATCTTCACCAAACTTTGCAGGGATACATTGGATATCAAGACACGTGGAAAAAACGTACAAAACAAGAGATTGGAGACATCAAGATTTTGGACGAATTTTTTAAGAATTTTCAAATTTTCAGATGGGAGGTTCAATATAAGGTCAAAAACTACATACTCAGATCTTCACCAAACTTTGCAGGGATACATTGGATGTCAAGACACGTGGAAAAAACGTACAAAACAAGAGATTGGAGACATCAAGATTTTGGACGAATTTTTTAAGAATTTTCAAATTTTCAGATAGGAGGTTCCAGATAAGGTCAAAAACTACATACTCAGATCTTCACCAAACTTTGCAGGGATACATTGGATATCAAGACACGTGGAAAAAACGTACAAAACAAGAGATTGGAGACATCAAGATTTTGGACGAATTTTTTAAGAATTTTCAAATTTTCAGATAGGAGGTTCCAGATAAGGTCAAAAACTACATACTCAGATCTTCACCAAACTTTGCAGGGATACATTGGATGTCAAGACACGTGGAAAAAACGTACAAAACAAGAGATTGGGGTCATCAAGATTTTGGACTGATTTTTTAGGAATTTTCAAATTTTCAGATGGGAGGTTCCAGATAAGGTCAAAAACTACATACTCAGATCTTCACCAAACATTGCAGGGATACATTGGATGTCAAGACACGTGGAAAAAACGTACAAAACAAGAGATTGGAGACATCAAAATTTTGGACGAATTTTTTAAGAATTTTCAAATTTTCAGATAGGAGGTTCCAGATGAGGTCAAAAACTACATACTCAGATCTTCACCAAACTTTGCAGGAATACTTTGCATGTCAAGACACGTGGAAAAAACGTACAAAACAAGAGATCGGAGACATCAAGATTTTCGACGAATTTTTTAAGAATTTTCAAATTTTCAGATGGGAGGTTCCAGATAAGGTCAAAAACGACATACTCAGATCTTCACCAAACTTTGCATGGATACATTGGATGTCAAGACACGTGGAAAAAACATACAAAACATAGGATTGGTGACATCAAGATTTTGGACGAATTTTTTAAGAATTTTCAAATTTTCAGATAGGAGGTTCCATATAAGGTCAAAAACTACATACTCAGATCTTCACCAAACTTTGCAGGGATACATTGGAGGTCGAGACACGTGGAAAAAAAGTACAAAACAAGAGATTGGGGTCATCAAGATTTTGGACGGATTTTTTAGGAATTTTCAAATTTTCAGATGGGAGGTTCCAGATAAGGTCAAAAACTACATACTCAGATCTTCACCAAACATTGCAGGGATACATTGGATGTCAAGACACGTGGAAAAAACGTACAAAACAAGAGATTGGAGACATCAAGATTTTGGACGAATTTTTTAAGAATTTTCAAATTTTCAGATAGGAGGTTCCAGATGAGGTCAAAAACTACATACTCAGATCTTCACCAAACTTTGCAGGAATACTTTGCATGTCAAGACACGTGGAAAAAACGTACAAAACAAGAGATCGGAGACATCAAGATTTTCGACGAATTTTTTAAGAATTTTCAAATTTTCAGATGGGAGGTTCCTGATAAGGTCAAAAACGACATACTCAGATCTTCACCAAACTTTGCAGGGATCCATTGGAGGTCGAGACACGTGGAAAAAACGTACAAAACAAGAGATTGGAGACATCAAGATTTTGGACGAATTTTTTAAGAATTTTCAAATTTTCAGATAGGAGGTTCCATATAAGGTCTAAAACTACATACTCAGATCTCCACCAAACATTGCAGGAATACATTGGATGTCAAGACACGTGGAAAAAACGTACAAACAAGAGATTGGAGACATCAAGATTTTCGACGAATTTTTGAAGAATTTTCAAATTTTCAGATAGGAGGTTCCAGATAAGGTCAAAAACTACATACTCAGATCTTCACCAAACGTTGCAGGGATACTTTGCATGTCAAGACACGTGGAAAAAACGTACAAAACAAGAGATTGGAGACATCAAGATTTTCGACGAATTTTTTAAGAATTTTCAAATTTTCGGATGGGAGGTTCCAGATAAGGTCAAAAACGACATACTCAGATCTTCACCAAACTTTGCATGGATACATTGGATGTCAAGACACGTGGAAAAAACGTACAAAACAAGAGATTGGAGACATCAAGATTTTGGACGAATTTTTTAAGAATTCTCAAATTTTCAGAAAGGAGGTTCCATATAAGGTCAAAAACTACATACTCAGATCTTCACCAAACTTTGCATGGATACATTATGTGTCAAGACACGTGGAAAAAACGTACAAAACAAAAGATTGGAGACATCAAGATTTTGGACGAATTTTTTAAGAATTTTCAAATTTTCAGATAGGAGGTTCCAGATAAGGTCAAAAACGACATACTCAGATCTTCACCAAACTTTGCAGGGATCCATTGGAGGTCGAGACACGTGGAAAAAACGTACAAAACAAGAGATTGGAGACATCAAGATTTTGGACGAATTTTTTAAGAATTTTCAAATTTTCAGATAGGAGGTTCCATATAAGGTCAAAAACTACATACTCAGATCTTCACCAAACTTTGCAGGGATACATTGGATGTCAAGACACGTGGAAAAAACGTACAAAACAAGAGATTGGAGACATCAAGATTTTCGACAAATTTTTTAAGAATTTTCAAATTTTCAGAAAGGATGTTCCAGATAAGGTCAAAAACGACATACTCAGATCTTCACCAAACTTTGCAGGGATCCATTGGAGGTCGAGACACGTGGAAAAAACGTACAAAACAAGAGATTGGAGACATCAAGATTTTGGACGGATTTTTTAAAAATTTTCAAATTTTCAGAAATGCGGTTCCAGATAAGGTCAAAAACTACATACTCAGATCTTCACCAAACTTTGCAGGGATACATTGGATTTCAAGACACGTGGAAAAAACGTACAAAACAAGAGATTCGGGTCAACAAGATTTTGGACGGATTTTTTAGGAATTTTCAAATTTTCAGATGGGAGGTTCCAGATAAGGTCAAAAACTACATACTCAGATCTTCACCAAACTCTGCAGGGATACATTGTATGTCAAGACACGTGGAAAAAACATACAAAACATAGGATTGGGGACATCAAGATTTTGTTAAATTCTTTTAAGAATTTTCAAATTTTCAGATAGGAGGTTCCATATAAGGTCAAAAACTACATACTCAGATCTTCACCAAACATTGCAGGGATACATTGGATGTCAAGACACGTGGAAAGAACGTACAAAACAAGAGATTGGAGACATCAAGATTTTGGACGAATTTTTTAAGAATTTTCAAATTTTCAGATAGGAGGCTCCATATAAGGTCAAAAACTACATACTCAGATCTTCACCAAACATTGCAGGGATACATTGGATGTCAAGACACGTGGAAAAAACGTACAAAACAAGAGATTGGAGACATCAAGATTTTGGACGAATTTTTTAAGAATTTTCAAATTTTCAGATAGGAGGTTCCAGATAAGGTCAAAAACTACATACTCAGATCTTCACCAAACGTTGCAGGGATACTTTGCATGTCAAGACACGTGGAAAAAACGTACAAAACAAGAGATCGGAGACATCAAGATTTTCGACGAATTTTTTAAGAATTTTCAAATTTTCAGATGGGAGGTTCCAGATAAGGTCAAAAACGACATACTCAGATCTTCACCAAACTTTGCATGGATACATTGGATGTCAAGACACGTGGAAAAAACATACAAAACATAGGATTGGGGTCATCAAGATTTTGCACGGATTTTTTAAGAATTTTCAAATTTTCAGATGGGAGGTTCCAGATAAGGTCAAAAACTACATACTCAGATCTTCACCAAACTTTGCAGGGATCCATTGGAGGTCGAGACACGTGGAAAAAACGTACAAAACAAGAGATTGGAGACATCAAGATTTTGGACGAATTTTTTAAGAATTTTCAAATTTTCAGATAGGAGGTTCCATATAAGGTCAAAAACTACATACTCAGATCTTCACCAAACTTTGCAGGGATACATTGGATATCAAGACACGTGGAAAAAACGTACAAAACAAGAGATTGGAGACATCAAGATTTTGGACGAATTTTTTAAGAATTTTCAAATTTTCAGATGGGAGGTTCAATATAAGGTCAAAAACTACATACTCAGATCTTCACCAAACTTTGCAGGGATACATTGGATGTCAAGACACGTGGAAAAAACGTACAAAACAAGAGATTGGGGTCATCAAGATTTTGGACGGATTTTTTAGGAATTTTCAAATTTTCAGATGGGAGGTTCCAGATAAGGTCAAAAACTACATACTCAGATCTTCACCAAACATTGCAGGGATACATTGGATGTCAAGACACGTGGAAAAAACGTACAAAACAAGAGATTGGAGACATCAAAATTTTGGACGAATTTTTTAAGAATTTTCAAATTTTCAGATAGGAGGTTCCATATAAGGTCAAAAACTACATACTCAGATCTTCACCAAACTTTGCAGGGATACATTGGATATCAAGACACGTGGAAAAAACGTACAAAACAAGAGATTGGAGACATCAAGATTTTGGACGAATTTTTTAAGAATTTTCAAATTTTCAGATGGGAGGTTCAATATAAGGTCAAAAACTACATACTCAGATCTTCACCAAACTTTGCAGGGATACATTGGATGTCAAGACACGTGGAAAAAACGTACAAAACAAGAGATTGGAGACATCAAGATTTTGGACGAATTTTTTAAGAATTTTCAAATTTTCAGATAGGAGGTTCCATATAAGGTCAAAAACTACATACTCAGATCTTCACCAAACTTTGCAGGGATACATTGGATATCAAGACACGTGGAAAAAACGTACAAAACAAGAGATTGGAGACATCAAGATTTTGGACGAATTTTTTAAGAATTTTCAAATTTTCAGATAGGAGGTTCCAGATAAGGTCAAAAACTACATACTCAGATCTTCACCAAACTTTGCAGGGATACATTGGATGTCAAGACACGTGGAAAAAACGTACAAAACAAGAGATTGGGGTCATCAAGATTTTGGACTGATTTTTTAGGAATTTTCAAATTTTCAGATGGGAGGTTCCAGATAAGGTCAAAAACTACATACTCAGATCTTCACCAAACATTGCAGGGATACATTGGATGTCAAGACACGTGGAAAAAACGTACAAAACAAGAGATTGGAGACATCAAAATTTTGGACGAATTTTTTAAGAATTTTCAAATTTTCAGATAGGAGGTTCCAGATGAGGTCAAAAACTACATACTCAGATCTTCACCAAACTTTGCAGGAATACTTTGCATGTCAAGACACGTGGAAAAAACGTACAAAACAAGAGATCGGAGACATCAAGATTTTCGACGAATTTTTTAAGAATTTTCAAATTTTCAGATGGGAGGTTCCAGATAAGGTCAAAAACGACATACTCAGATCTTCACCAAACTTTGCATGGATACATTGGATGTCAAGACACGTGGAAAAAACATACAAAACATAGGATTGGTGACATCAAGATTTTGGACGAATTTTTTAAGAATTTTCAAATTTTCAGATAGGAGGTTCCATATAAGGTCAAAAACTACATACTCAGATCTTCACCAAACTTTGCAGGGATACATTGGAGGTCGAGACACGTGGAAAAAAAGTACAAAACAAGAGATTGGGGTCATCAAGATTTTGGACGGATTTTTTAGGAATTTTCAAATTTTCAGATGGGAGGTTCCAGATAAGGTCAAAAACTACATACTCAGATCTTCACCAAACATTGCAGGGATACATTGGATGTCAAGACACGTGGAAAAAACGTACAAAACAAGAGATTGGAGACATCAAGATTTTGGACGAATTTTTTAAGAATTTTCAAATTTTCAGATAGGAGGTTCCAGATGAGGTCAAAAACTACATACTCAGATCTTCACCAAACTTTGCAGGAATACTTTGCATGTCAAGACACGTGGAAAAAACGTACAAAACAAGAGATCGGAGACATCAAGATTTTCGACGAATTTTTTAAGAATTTTCAAATTTTCAGATGGGAGGTTCCAGATAAGGTCAAAAACGACATACTCAGATCTTCACCAAACTTTGCAGGGATCCATTGGAGGTCGAGACACGTGGAAAAAACGTACAAAACAAGAGATTGGAGACATCAAGATTTTGGACGAATTTTTTAAGAATTTTCAAATTTTCAGATAGGAGGTTCCATATAAGGTCAAAAACTACATACTCAGATCTTCACCAAACTTTGCAGGGATACATTGGATGTCAAGACACGTGGAAAAAACGTACAAAACAAGAGATTGGAGACATCAAGATTTTCGACGAATTTTTTAAGAATTTTCAAATTTTCAGAAAGGATGTTCCAGATAAGGTCAAAAACGACATACTCAGATCTTCACTAACTTTGCAGGGATACATTGGAGGTCGAGACACGTGGAAAAAACGTACAAAACAAGAGATTGGAGACATCAAGATTTTGGACGAATTTTTGAAGAATTTTCAAATTTTCAGATAGGAGGTTCCAGATAAGGTCTAAAACTACATACTCAGATCTCCACCAAACATTGCAGGAATACATTGGATGTCAAGACACGTGGAAAAAACGTACAAACAAGAGATTGGAGACATCAAGATTTTCGACGAATTTTTGAAGAATTTTCAAATTTTCAGATAGGAGGTTCCAGATAAGGTCAAAAACTACATACTCAGATCTTCACCAAACGTTGCAGGGATACTTTGCATGTCAAGACACGTGGAAAAAACGTACAAAACAAGAGATTGGAGACATCAAGATTTTCGACGAATTTTTTAAGAATTTTCAAATTTTCGGATGGGAGGTTCCAGATAAGGTCAAAAACGACATACTCAGATCTTCACCAAACTTTGCATGGATACATTGGATGTCAAGACACGTGGAAAAAACGTACAAAACAAGAGATTGGAGACATCAAGATTTTGGACGAATTTTTTAAGAATTCTCAAATTTTCAGAAAGGAGGTTCCATATAAGGTCAAAAACTACATACTCAGATCTTCACCAAACTTTGCATGGATACATTATGTGTCAAGACACGTGGAAAAAACGTACAAAACAAAAGATTGGAGACATCAAGATTTTGGACGAATTTTTTAAGAATTTTCAAATTTTCAGATAGGAGGTTCCAGATAAGGTCAAAAACTACATACTCAGATCTTCACCAAACGTTGCAGGGATACTTTGCATGTCAAGACACGTGGAAAAAACGTACAAAACAAGAGATTGGAGACATCAAGATTTTGGACGAATTTTTTAAGAATTTTCAAATTTTCAGATAGGAGGTTCCATATAAGGTCAAAAACTACATACTCAGATCTTCACCAAACTTTGCAGGGATACATTGGATGTCAAGACACGTGGAAAAAACGTACAAAACAAGAGATTGGAGACATCAAGATTTTCGACAAATTTTTTAAGAATTTTCAAATTTTCAGAAAGGATGTTCCAGATAAGGTCAAAAACGACATACTCAGATCTTCACCAAACTTTGCAGGGATCCATTGGAGGTCGAGACACGTGGAAAAAACGTACAAAACAAGAGATTGGAGACATCAAGATTTTGGACGGATTTTTTAAAAATTTTCAAATTTTCAGAAATGCGGTTCCAGATAAGGTCAAAAACTACATACTCAGATCTTCACCAAACTTTGCAGGGATACATTGGATTTCAAGACACGTGGAAAAAACGTACAAAACAAGAGATTCGGGTCAACAAGATTTTGGACGGATTTTTTAGGAATTTTCAAATTTTCAGATGGGAGGTTCCAGATAAGGTCAAAAACTACATACTCAGATCTTCACCAAACTCTGCAGGGATACATTGTATGTCAAGACACGTGGAAAAAACATACAAAACATAGGATTGGGGACATCAAGATTTTGTTAAATTCTTTTAAGAATTTTCAAATTTTCAGATAGGAGGTTCCATATAAGGTCAAAAACTACATACTCAGATCTTCACCAAACATTGCAGGGATACATTGGATGTCAAGACACGTGGAAAGAACGTACAAAACAAGAGATTGGAGACATCAAGATTTTGGACGAATTTTTTAAGAATTTTCAAATTTTCAGATAGGAGGCTCCATATAAGGTCAAAAACTACATACTCAGATCTTCACCAAACATTGCAGGGATACATTGGATGTCAAGACACGTGGAAAAAACGTACAAAACAAGAGATTGGAGACATCAAGATTTTGGACGAATTTTTTAAGAATTTTCAAATTTTCAGATAGGAGGTTCCAGATAAGGTCAAAAACTACATACTCAGATCTTCACCAAACGTTGCAGGGATACTTTGCATGTCAAGACACGTGGAAAAAACGTACAAAACAAGAGATCGGAGACATCAAGATTTTCGACGAATTTTTTAAGAATTTTCAAATTTTCAGATGGGAGGTTCCAGATAAGGTCAAAAACGACATACTCAGATCTTCACCAAACTTTGCATGGATACATTGGATGTCAAGACACGTGGAAAAAACATACAAAACATAGGATTGGGGTCATCAAGATTTTGCACGGATTTTTTAAGAATTTTCAAATTTTCAGATGGGAGGTTCCAGATAAGGTCAAAAACTACATACTCAGATCTTCACCAAACTTTGCAGGGATCCATTGGAGGTCGAGACACGTGGAAAAAACGTACAAAACAAGAGATTGGAGACATCAAGATTTTGGACGAATTTTTTAAGAATTTTCAAATTTTCAGATAGGAGGTTCCATATAAGGTCAAAAACTACATACTCAGATCTTCACCAAACTTTGCAGGGATACATTGGATATCAAGACACGTGGAAAAAACGTACAAAACAAGAGATTGGAGACATCAAGATTTTGGACGAATTTTTTAAGAATTTTCAAATTTTCAGATGGGAGGTTCAATATAAGGTCAAAAACTACATACTCAGATCTTCACCAAACTTTGCAGGGATACATTGGATGTCAAGACACGTGGAAAAAACGTACAAAACAAGAGATTGGGGTCATCAAGATTTTGGACGGATTTTTTAGGAATTTTCAAATTTTCAGATGGGAGGTTCCAGATAAGGTCAAAAACTACATACTCAGATCTTCACCAAACATTGCAGGGATACATTGGATGTCAAGACACGTGGAAAAAACGTACAAAACAAGAGATTGGAGACATCAAAATTTTGGACGAATTTTTTAAGAATTTTCAAATTTTCAGATAGGAGGTTCCATATAAGGTCAAAAACTACATACTCAGATCTTCACCAAACTTTGCAGGGATACATTGGATATCAAGACACGTGGAAAAAACGTACAAAACAAGAGATTGGAGACATCAAGATTTTGGACGAATTTTTTAAGAATTTTCAAATTTTCAGATGGGAGGTTCAATATAAGGTCAAAAACTACATACTCAGATCTTCACCAAACTTTGCAGGGATACATTGGATGTCAAGACACGTGGAAAAAACGTACAAAACAAGAGATTGGAGACATCAAGATTTTGGACGAATTTTTTAAGAATTTTCAAATTTTCAGATAGGAGGTTCCATATAAGGTCAAAAACTACATACTCAGATCTTCACCAAACTTTGCAGGGATACATTGGATATCAAGACACGTGGAAAAAACGTACAAAACAAGAGATTGGAGACATCAAGATTTTGGACGAATTTTTTAAGAATTTTCAAATTTTCAGATAGGAGGTTCCAGATAAGGTCAAAAACTACATACTCAGATCTTCACCAAACTTTGCAGGGATACATTGGATGTCAAGACACGTGGAAAAAACGTACAAAACAAGAGATTGGGGTCATCAAGATTTTGGACTGATTTTTTAGGAATTTTCAAATTTTCAGATGGGAGGTTCCAGATAAGGTCAAAAACTACATACTCAGATCTTCACCAAACATTGCAGGGATACATTGGATGTCAAGACACGTGGAAAAAACGTACAAAACAAGAGATTGGAGACATCAAAATTTTGGACGAATTTTTTAAGAATTTTCAAATTTTCAGATAGGAGGTTCCAGATGAGGTCAAAAACTACATACTCAGATCTTCACCAAACTTTGCAGGAATACTTTGCATGTCAAGACACGTGGAAAAAACGTACAAAACAAGAGATCGGAGACATCAAGATTTTCGACGAATTTTTTAAGAATTTTCAAATTTTCAGATGGGAGGTTCCAGATAAGGTCAAAAACGACATACTCAGATCTTCACCAAACTTTGCATGGATACATTGGATGTCAAGACACGTGGAAAAAACATACAAAACATAGGATTGGTGACATCAAGATTTTGGACGAATTTTTTAAGAATTTTCAAATTTTCAGATAGGAGGTTCCATATAAGGTCAAAAACTACATACTCAGATCTTCACCAAACTTTGCAGGGATACATTGGAGGTCGAGACACGTGGAAAAAAAGTACAAAACAAGAGATTGGGGTCATCAAGATTTTGGACGGATTTTTTAGGAATTTTCAAATTTTCAGATGGGAGGTTCCAGATAAGGTCAAAAACTACATACTCAGATCTTCACCAAACATTGCAGGGATACATTGGATGTCAAGACACGTGGAAAAAACGTACAAAACAAGAGATTGGAGACATCAAGATTTTGGACGAATTTTTTAAGAATTTTCAAATTTTCAGATAGGAGGTTCCAGATGAGGTCAAAAACTACATACTCAGATCTTCACCAAACTTTGCAGGAATACTTTGCATGTCAAGACACGTGGAAAAAACGTACAAAACAAGAGATCGGAGACATCAAGATTTTCGACGAATTTTTTAAGAATTTTCAAATTTTCAGATGGGAGGTTCCAGATAAGGTCAAAAACGACATACTCAGATCTTCACCAAACTTTGCAGGGATCCATTGGAGGTCGAGACACGTGGAAAAAACGTACAAAACAAGAGATTGGAGACATCAAGATTTTGGACGAATTTTTTAAGAATTTTCAAATTTTCAGATAGGAGGTTCCATATAAGGTCAAAAACTACATACTCAGATCTTCACCAAACTTTGCAGGGATACATTGGATGTCAAGACACGTGGAAAAAACGTACAAAACAAGAGATTGGAGACATCAAGATTTTCGACGAATTTTTTAAGAATTTTCAAATTTTCAGAAAGGATGTTCCAGATAAGGTCAAAAACGACATACTCAGATCTTCACTAACTTTGCAGGGATACATTGGAGGTCGAGACACGTGGAAAAAACGTACAAAACAAGAGATTGGAGACATCAAGATTTTGGACGAATTTTTGAAGAATTTTCAAATTTTCAGATAGGAGGTTCCAGATAAGGTCTAAAACTACATACTCAGATCTCCACCAAACATTGCAGGAATACATTGGATGTCAAGACACGTGGAAAAAACGTACAAACAAGAGATTGGAGACATCAAGATTTTCGACGAATTTTTGAAGAATTTTCAAATTTTCAGATAGGAGGTTCCAGATAAGGTCAAAAACTACATACTCAGATCTTCACCAAACGTTGCAGGGATACTTTGCATGTCAAGACACGTGGAAAAAACGTACAAAACAAGAGATTGGAGACATCAAGATTTTCGACGAATTTTTTAAGAATTTTCAAATTTTCGGATGGGAGGTTCCAGATAAGGTCAAAAACGACATACTCAGATCTTCACCAAACTTTGCATGGATACATTGGATGTCAAGACACGTGGAAAAAACGTACAAAACAAGAGATTGGAGACATCAAGATTTTGGACGAATTTTTTAAGAATTCTCAAATTTTCAGAAAGGAGGTTCCATATAAGGTCAAAAACTACATACTCAGATCTTCACCAAACTTTGCATGGATACATTATGTGTCAAGACACGTGGAAAAAACGTACAAAACAAAAGATTGGAGACATCAAGATTTTGGACGAATTTTTTAAGAATTTTCAAATTTTCAGATAGGAGGTTCCAGATAAGGTCAAAAACTACATACTCAGATCTTCACCAAACGTTGCAGGGATACTTTGCATGTCAAGACACGTGGAAAAAACGTACAAAACAAGAGATTGGAGACATCAAGATTTTCGACGAATTTTTTAAGAATTTTCAAATTTTCAGATAGGAGGTTCCATATAAGGTCAAAAACTACATACTCAGATCTTCACCAAACATTGCAGGAATACATTGGATGTCAAGACACGTGGAAAAAACGTACAAAACAAGAGATTGGAGACATCAAGATTTTCGACGAATTTTTTAAGAATTTTCAAATTTTCAGATAGGAGGTTCCAGATAAGGTCAAAAACTACATACTCAGATCTTCACCAAACGTTGCAGGGATACTTTGCATGTCAAGACACGTGGAAAAAACGTACAAAACAAGAGATTGGAGACATCAAGATTTTCGACGAATTTTTTAAGAATTTTCAAATTTTCAGATAGGAGGTTCCATATAAGGTCAAAAACTACATACTCAGATCTTCACCAAACATTGCAGGAATACATTGGATGTCAAGACACGTGGAAAAAACGTACAAAACAAGAGATTGGGGTCATCAAGATTTTGCACGGATTTTTTAGGAATTTTCAAATTTTCAGATGGGAGGTTCCAGATAAGGTCAAAAACTACATACGCAGATCTTCACCAAACTTTGCAGGGATACATTGGATGTCAAGACACGTGGAAAAAACGTACAAAACAAGAGATTGGAGACATCAAGATTTTGGACGAATTTTTTAAGAATTTTCAAATTTTCAGATAGGAGGTTCCATATAAGGTCAAAAACTACATACTCAGATCTTCACCAAACTTTGCATGGATACATTATGTGTCAAGACACGTGGAAAAAACGTACAAAACAAAAGATCGGAGACATCAAGATTTTGGTCGAATTTTTTAAGAATTTTCAAATTATCAGATGGGAGGTTCCAGATAAGGTCAAAAACTACATACTCAGATCTTCACCAAACTTTGCAGGGATACATTGGATGTCAAGACACGTGGAAAAAACGTACAAAACAAGAGATTGGAGACATCAAGATTATGGACGAATTTTTTGAGAATTTTCAAATTTTCAGAAAGGAGGTTCCATATAAGGTCAAAAACTACATACTCAGATCTTCACCAAACTTTGCAGGGATACATTGGATGTCAAGACACGTGGAAAAAACGTACAAAACAAGAGATTGGAGACATCAAGATTTTCGACGAATTTTTTAAGAATTTTCAAATTTTCAGAAAGGATGTTCCAGATAAGGTCAAAAACGACTTACTCAGATCTTCACCAAACTTTGCAGGGATACATTGGAGGTCGAGACACGTGGAAAAAACGTACAAAACAAGAGATTGGAGACATCAAGATTTTGGACGAATTTTTGAAGAATTTTCAAATTTTCTGATAGGAGGTCCCAGATTAGGTCAAAAACTACATACTCAGATCTCCACCAAACATTGCAGGGATACATTGGATGTCAAGACACGTGGAAAAAACGTACAAAACAAGAGATTGGAGACATCAAGATTTTCGACGAATTTTTGAAGAATTTTCAAATTTTCAGATGGGAGGTTCCAGATAAGGTCAAAAACTACATACTCAGATCTTCACCAAACTTTGCAGGGATACATTGGATGTCAAGACACGTGGAAAAAACGTACAAAAAAGAGATTGGAGACATCAAGATTTTGGACGAATTTTTTAACAATTTTCAAATTTTCAGAAAGGATGTTCCAGATAAGGTCAAAAACGACATACTCAGATCTTCACCAAACTTTGCATGGATACATTGGATGTCAAGACACGTGGAAAAAACGTACAAAACAAGAGATTGGGGTCATCAAGATTTTGCACGGATTTTTTAGGAATTTTCAAATTTTCAGATGGGAGGTTCCAGATAAGGTCAAAAACTACATACTCAGATCTTCACCAAACTTTGCAGGGATACATTGGATGTCAAGACACGTGGAAAAAACGTACAAAACAAGAGATTGGAGACATCAAGATTTTGGACGAATTTTTTAAGAATTTTCAAATTTTCAGATAGGAGGTTCCATATAAGGTCAAAAACTACATACTCAGATCTTCACCAAACTTTGCATGGATACATTATGTGTCAAGACACGTGGAAAAAACGTACAAAACAAAAGATTGGAGACATCAAGATTTTGGTCGAATTTTTTAAGAATTTTCAAATTTTCAGATGGGAGGTTCCAGATAAGGTCAAAAACTACATACTCAGATTTTCACCAAACTTTGCAGGGATACATTGGATGTCAAGACACGTGGAAAAAACGTACAAAACAGAGATTGGAGACATCAAGATTTTGGACGAATTTTTTAACAATTTTCAAATTTTCAGAAAGGATGTTCCAGATAAGGTCAAAAACGACATACTCAGATCTTCACCAAACTTTGCAGGGATACATTGGATATCAAGACACGTGGAAAAAACGTACAAAACAAGAGATTGGAGACATCAAGATTTTCGACGAATTTTTTAAGAATTTTCAAATTTTCAGATAGGAGGTTCCAGATAAGGTCAAAAACTACATACTCAGATCTTCACCAAACTTTGCAGGGATACATTGGATGTCAAGACACGTGGAAAAAACGTACAAAACAAGAGATTGGAGACATCAAGATTTTGGACGAATTTTTTAAGAATTTTCAAATTTTCAGATAGGAGGTTCCAGATGAGGTCAAAAACTACATACTCAGATCTTCACCAAACTTTGCAGGAATACTTTGCATGTCAAGACACGTGGAAAAAACGTACAAAACAAGAGATCGGAGACATCAAGATTTTCGACGAATTTTTTAAGAATTTTCAAATTTTCAGATGGGAGGTTCCAGATAAGGTCAAAAACGACATACTCAGATCTTCACCAAACTTTGCAGGGATCCATTGGAGGTCGAGACACGTGGAAAAAACGTACAAAACAAGAGATTGGAGACATCAAGATTTTGGACGAATTTTTTAAGAATTTTCAAATTTTCAGATAGGAGGTTCCATATAAGGTCAAAAACTACATACTCAGATCTTCACCAAACTTTGCAGGGATACATTGGATGTCAAGACACGTGGAAAAAACGTACAAAACAAGAGATTGGAGACATCAAGATTTTGGACGATTTTTTTAAAAATTTTCAAATTTTCAGAAATGCGGTTCCAGATAAGGTCAAAAACTACATACTCAGATCTTCACCAAACTTTGCAGGGATACATTGGATGTCAAGACACGTGGAAAAAACGTACAAAACAAGAGATTCGGGTCAACAAGATTTTGGACGGATTTTTTAGGAATTTTCAAATTTTCAGATGGGAGGTTCCAGATAAGGTCAAAAACTACATACTCAGATCTTCACCAAACTCTGCAGGGATACATTGTATGTCAAGACACGTGGAAAAAACATACAAAACATAGGATTGGGGACATCAAGATTTTGTTAAATTCTTTTAAGAATTTTCAAATTTTCAGATAGGAGGTTCCATATAAGGTCAAAAACTACATACTCAGATCTTCACCAAACATTGCAGGGATACATTGGATGTCAAGACACGTGGAAAGAACGTACAAAACAAGAGATTGGAGACATCAAGATTTTGGACGAATTTTTTAAGAATTTTCAAATTTTCAGATAGCAGGCTCCATATAAGGTCAAAAACTACATACTCAGATCTTCACCAAACATTGCAGGGATACATTGGATGTCAAGACACGTGGAAAAAACGTACAAAACAAGAGATTGGAGACATCAAGATTTTGGACGAATTTTTTAAGAATTTTCAAATTTTCAGATAGGAGGTTCCAGATAAGGTCAAAAACTACATACTCAGATCTTCACCAAACGTTGCAGGGATACTTTGCATGTCAAGACACGTGGAAAAAACGTACAAAACAAGAGATCGGAGACATCAAGATTTTCGACGAATTTTTTAAGAATTTTCAAATTTTCAGATGGGAGGTTCCAGATAAGGTCAAAAACGACATACTCAGATCTTCACCAAACTTTGCATGGATACATTGGATGTCAAGACACGTGGAAAAAACATACAAAACATAGGATTGGTGACATCAAGATTTTGGACGAATTTTTTAAGAATTTTCAAATTTTCAGATAGGAGGTTCCATATAAGGTCAAAAACTACATACTCAGATCTTCACCAAACTTTGCAGGGATACATTGGAGGTCGAGACACGTGGAAAAAAAGTACAAAACAAGAGATTGGGGTCATCAAGATTTTGGACGGATTTTTTAGGAATTTTCAAATTTTCAGATGGGAGGTTCCAGATAAGGTCAAAAACTACATACTCAGATCTTCACCAAACATTGCAGGGATACATTGGATGTCAAGACACGTGGAAAAAACGTACAAAACAAGAGATTGGAGACATCAAGATTTTGGACGAATTTTTTAAGAATTTTCAAATTTTCAGATAGGAGGTTCCAGATGAGGTCAAAAACTACATACTCAGATCTTCACCAAACTTTGCAGGAATACTTTGCATGTCAAGACACGTGGAAAAAACGTACAAAACAAGAGATCGGAGACATCAAGATTTTCGACGAATTTTTTAAGAATTTTCAAATTTTCAGATGGGAGGTTCCAGATAAGGTCAAAAACGACATACTCAGATCTTCACCAAACTTTGCAGGGATCCATTGGAGGTCGAGACACGTGGAAAAAACGTACAAAACAAGAGATTGGAGACATCAAGATTTTGGACGAATTTTTTAAGAATTTTCAAATTTTCAGATGGGAGGTTCCAGATAAGGTCAAAAACGACATACTCAGATCTTCACCAAACTTTGCATGGATACATTGGATGTCAAGACACGTGGAAAAAACATACAAAACATAGGATTGGTGACATCAAGATTTTGGACGAATTTTTTAAGAATTTTCAAATTTTCAGATAGGAGGTTCCATATAAGGTCAAAAACTACATACTCAGATCTTCACCAAACTTTGCAGGGATACATTGGAGGTCGAGACACGTGGAAAAAAAGTACAAAACAAGAGATTGGGGTCATCAAGATTTTGGACGGATTTTTTAGGAATTTTCAAATTTTCAGATGGGAGGTTCCAGATAAGGTCAAAAACTACATACTCAGATCTTCACCAAACTTTGCAGGGATACATTATGTGTCAAGACACGTGGAAAAAACGTACAAAACAAAAGATTGGAGACATCAAGATTTTGGTCGAATTTTTTAAGAATTTTCAAATTTTCAGATGGGAGGTTCCAGATAAGGTCAAAAACTACATACTCAGATCTTCACCAAACTTTGCAGGGATCCATTGGAGGTCGAGACACGTGGAAAAAACGTACAAAACAAGAGATTGGAGACATCAAGATTTTGGACGAATTTTTTAAGAATTTTCAAATTTTCATATAGGAGGTTCCATATAAGGTCAAAAACTACATCCTCAGATCTTCACCAAACTTTGCAGGGATACATTGGATATCAAGACACGTGGAAAAAACGTACAAAACAAGAGATTGGAGACATCAAGATTTTGGACGAATTTTTTAAGAATTTTCAAATTTTCAGATGGGAGGTTCAATATAAGGTCAAAAACTACATACTCAGATCTTCACCAAACTTTGCAGGGATACATTGGATGTCAAGACACGTGGAAAAAACGTACAAAACAAGAGATTGGGGTCATCAAGATTTTGGACGGATTTTTTAGGAATTTTCAAATTTTCAGATGGGAGTTTCCAGATAAGGTCAAAAACTACATACTCAGATCTTCACCAAACATTGCAGGGATACATTGGATGTCAAGACACGTGGAAAAAACGTACAAAACAAGAGATTGGAGACATCAAAATTTTGGACGAATTTTTTAAGAATTTTCAAATTTTCAGATAGGAGGTTCTAGATGAGGTCAAAAACTACATACTCAGATCTTCACCAAACTTTGCAGGAATACTTTGCATGTCAAGACACGTGGAAAAAACGTACAAAACAAGAGATCGGAGACATCAAGATTTTCGACGAATTTTTTAAGAATTTTCAAATTTTCAGATGGGAGGTTCCAGATAAGGTCAAAAACGACATACTCAGATCTTCACCAAACTTTGCATGGATACATTGGATGTCAAGACACGTGGAAAAAACATACAAAACATAGGATTGGTGACATCAAGATTTTGGACGAATTTTTTAAGAATTTTCAAATTTTCAGATAGGAGGTTCCATATAAGGTCAAAAACTACATACTCAGATCTTCACCAAACTTTGCAGGGATACATTGGAGGTCGAGACACGTGGAAAAAAAGTACAAAACAAGAGATTGGGGTCATCAAGATTTTGGACGGATTTTTTAGGAATTTTCAAATTTTCAGATGGGAGGTTCCAGATAAGGTCAAAAACTACATACTCAGATCTTCACCAAACATTGCAGGGATACATTGGATGTCAAGACACGTGGAAAAAACGTACAAAACAAGAGATTGGAGACATCAAGATTTTGGACGAATTTTTTAAGAATTTTCAAATTTTCAGATAGGAGGTTCCAGATGAGGTCAAAAACTACATACTCAGATCTTCACCAAACTTTGCAGGAATACTTTGCATGTCAAGACACGTGGAAAAAACGTACAAAACAAGAGATCGGAGACATCAAGATTTTCGACGAATTTTTTAAGAATTTTCAAATTTTCAGATGGGAGGTTCCAGATAAGGTCAAAAACGACATACTCAGATCTTCACCAAACTTTGCAGGGATCCATTGGAGGTCGAGACACGTGGAAAAAACGTACAAAACAAGAGATTGGAGACATCAAGATTTTGGACGAATTTTTTAAGAATTTTCAAATTTTCAGATAGGAGGTTCCATATAAGGTCAAAAACTACATACTCAGATCTTCACCAAACTTTGCAGGGATCCATTGGAGGTCGAGACACGTGGAAAAAACGTACAAAACAAGAGATTGGAGACATCAAGATTTTCGACGAATTTTTTAAGAATTTTCAAATTTTCAGAAAGGATGTTCCAGATAAGGTCAAAAACGACATACTCAGATCTTCACCAAACTTTGCAGGGATCCATTGGAGGTCGAGACACGTGGAAAAAACGTACAAAACAAGAGATTGGAGACATCAAGATTTTGGACGAATTTTTGAAGAATTTTCAAATTTTCAGATAGGAGGTTCCAGATAAGGTCTAAAACTACATACTCAGATCTCCACCAAACATTGCAGGAATACATTGGATGTCAAGACACGTGGAAAAAACGTACAAAACAAGAGATTGGAGACATCAAGATTTTTGACGAATTTTTGAAGAATTTTCAAATTTTCAGATAGGAGGTTCCAGATAAGGTCAAAAACTACATACTCAGATCTTCACCAAACGTTGCAGGGATACTTTGCATGTCAAGACACGTGGAAAAAACGTACAAAACAAAAGATTGGAGACATCAAGATTTTCGACGAATTTTTTAAGAATTTTCAAATTTTCAGATGGGAGGTTCCAGATAAGGTCAAAAACGACATACTCAGATCTTCACCAAACTTTGCATGGATACATTGGATGTCAAGACACGTGGAAAAAACGTACAAAACAAGAGATTGGAGACATCAAGATTTTGGACGAATTTTTTAAGAATTTTCAAATTTTCAGATGGGAGGTTCAATATAAGGTCAAAAACCACATACTCAGATCTTCACCAAACTTTGCAGGGATACTTTGGATGTCAAGACACGTGGAAAGAACGTACAAAACAAGAGATTGGGGTCATCAAGATTTTGGACGAATTGTTTAAGAATTTTCAAATTTTCAGATGGGAGGTTCAATATAAGGTCAAAAACTACATACTCAGATCTTCACCAAACTTTGCATGGATACATTGGGTGTCAAGACACGTGGAAAAAACATACAAAACATAGGATTCGGAACATCAAGATTTTGGTCGAATTTTTTAAGAATTTTCAAATTTTCAGATAGGAGGTTCCATATAAGGTCAAAAACTACATACTCAGATCTTCACCAAACATTGCAGGAATACATTGGATGTCAAGACACGTGGAAAAAACGTACAAAACAAGAGATTGGGGTCATCAAGATTTTGCACGGATTTTTTAGGAATTTTCAAATTTTCAGATGGGAGGTTCTAGATAAGGTCAAAAACTACATACTCAGATCTTCACCAAACTTTGCAGGGATACATTGGATGTCAAGACACGTGGAAAAAACGTACAAAACAAGAGATTGGAGACATCAAGATTTTGGACGAATTTTTTAAGAATTTTCAAATTTTCAGATAGGAGGTTCCATATAAGGTCAAAAACTACATACTCAGATCTTCACCAAACTTTGCATGGATACATTATGTGTCAAGACACGTGGAAAAAACGTACAAAACAAAAGATTGGAGACATCAAGATTTTGGTCGAATTTTTTAAGAATTTTCAAATTTTCAGATGGGAGGTTCCAGATAAGGTCAAAAACTACATACTCAGATCTTCACCAAACTTTGCATGGATACATTGGATGTCAAGACACGTGGAAAAAACGTACAAAAAAGAGATTGGAGACATCAAGATTTTGGACGAATTTTTTAACAATTTTCAAATTTTCAGAAAGGATGTTCCAGATAAGGTCAAAAACGACATACTCAGATCTTCACCAAACTTTGCAGGGATACATTGGATATCAAGACACGTGGAAAAAACGTACAAAACAAGAGATTGGAGACATCAAGATTTTCGACGAATTTTTTAAGAATTTTCAAATTTTCAGATAGGAGGTTCCAGATAAGGTCAAAAACTACATACTCAGAACTTCACCAAACGTTGCAGGGATACTTTGCATGTCAAGACACGTGGAAAAAACGTACAAAACAAAAGATTGGAGACATCAAGATTTTCGACGAATTTTTTAAGAATTTTCAAATTTTCAGATGGGAGGTTCCAGATAAGGTCAAAAACGACATACTCAGATCTTCACCAAACTTTGCATGGATACATTGGATGTCAAGACACGTGGAAAAAACGTACAAAACAAGAGATTGGAGACATCAAGATTTTGGACGAATTTTTTAAGAATTCTCAAATTTTCAGAAAGGAGGTTCCATATAAGGTCAAAAACTACATACTCAGATCTTCACCAAACTTTGCAGGGATACTTTGGATGTCAAGACACGTGGAAAAAACGTACAAAACAAGAGATTGGGGTCATCAAGATTTTGGACGAATTTTTTAAGAATTTTCAAATTTTCAGATGGGAGGTTCAATATAAGGTCAAAAACTACATACTCAGATCTTCACCAAACTTTGCAGGGATACATTGGATGTCAAGACACGTGGAAAAAACATACAAAACATAGGATTCGGAACATCAAGATTTTGGTCGAATTTTTTAAGAATTTTCAAATTTTCAGATAGGAGGTTCCATATAAGGTCAAAAACTACATACTCAGATCTTCACCAAACATTGCAGGAATACATTGGATGTCAAGACACGTGGAAAAAACGTACAAAACAAGAGATTGGGGTCATCAAGATTTTGCACGGATTTTTTAGGAATTTTCAAATTTTCAGATGGGAGGTTCCAGATAAGGTCAAAAACTACATACTCAGATCTTCACCAAACTTTGCAGGGATACATTGGATGTCAAGACACGTGGAAAAAACGTACAAAACAAGAGATTGGAGACATCAAGATTTTGGACGAATTTTTTAAGAATTTTCAAATTTTCAGATAGGAGGTTCCATATAAGGTCAAAAACTACATACTCAGATCTTCACCAAACTTTGCATGGATACATTATGTGTCAAGACACGTGGAAAAAACGTACAAAACAAAAGATTGGAGACATCAAGATTTTGGTCGATTTTTTTAAGAATTTTCAAATTTTCAGATGGGAGGTTCCAGATAAGGTCAAAAACTACATACTCAGATCTTCACCAAACTTTGAAGGGATCCATTGGATGTCAAGACACGTGGAAAAAACGTACAAAAAAGAGATTGGAGACATCAAGATTTTGGACGAATTTTTTAACAATTTTCAAATTTTCAGAAAGGATGTTCCAGATAAGGTCAAAAACGACATACTCAGATCTTCACCAAACTTTGCATGGATACATTGGATGTCAAGACACGTGGAAAAAACGTACAAAACAAGAGATTGGGGTCATCAAGATTTTGCACGGATTTTTTAGGAATTTTCAAATTTTCAGATGGGAGGTTCCAGATAAGGTCAAAAACTACATACTCAGATCTTCACCAAACTTTGCAGGGATACATTGGATGTCAAGACACGTGGAAAAAACGTACAAAACAAGAGATTGGAGACATCAAGATTTTGGACGAATTTTTTAAGAATTTTCAAATTTTCAGATAGGAGGTTCCATATAAGGTCAAAAACTACATACTCAGATCTTCACCAAACTTTGCATGGATACATTATGTGTCAAGACACGTGGAAAAAACGTACAAAACAAAAGATTGGAGACATCAAGATTTTGGTCGAATTTTTTAAGAATTTTCAAATTTTCAGATGGGAGGTTCCAGATAAGGTCAAAAACTACATACTCAGATCTTCACCAAACTTTGCAGGGATACATTGGATGTCAAGACACGTGGAAAAAACGTACAAAAAAGAGATTGGAGACATCAAGATTTTGGACGAATTTTTTAACAATTTTCAAATTTTCAGAAAGGATGTTCCAGATAAGGTCAAAAACGACATACTCAGATCTTCACCAAACTTTGCAGGGATACATTGGATATCAAGACACGTGGAAAAAACGTACAAAACAAGAGATTGGAGACATCAAGATTTTCGACGAATTTTTTAAGAATTTTCAAATTTTCAGATAGGAGGTTCCAGATAAGGTCAAAAACTACATACTCAGATTTTCACCAAACGTTGCAGGGATACTTTGCATGTCAAGACACTTGGAAAAAACGTACAAAACAAAAGATTGGAGACATCAAGATTTTCGACGAATTTTTTAAGAATTTTCAAATTTTCAGATGGGAGGTTCCAGATAAGGTCAAAAACGACATACTCAGATCTTCACCAAACTTTGCATGGATACATTGGATGTCAAGACACGTGGAAAAAACGTACAAAACAAGAGATTGGAGACATCAAGATTTTGGACGAATTTTTTAAGAATTCTCAAATTTTCAGAAAGGAGGTTCCATATAAGGTCAAAAACTACATACTCAGATCTTCACCAAACTTTGCAGGGATACTTTGGATGTCAAGACACGTGGAAAAAACGTACAAAACAAGAGATTGGGGTCATCAAGATTTTGGACGAATTTTTTAAGAATTTTCAAATTTTCAGATGGGAGGTTCAATATAAGGTCAAAAACTACATACTCAGATCTTCACCAAACTTTGCAGGGATACATTGGATGTCAAGACACGTGGAAAAAACATACAAAACATAGGATTCGGAACATCAAGATTTTGGTCGAATTTTTTAAGAATTTTCAAATTTTCAGATAGGAGGTTCCATATAAGGTCAAAAACTACATACTCAGATCTTCACCAAACATTGCAGGAATACATTGGATGTCAAGACACGTGGAAAAAACGTACAAAACAAGAGATTGGGGTCATCAAGATTTTGCACGGATTTTTTAGGAATTTTCAAATTTTCAGATGGGAGGTTCCAGATAAGGTCAAAAACTACATACTCAGATCTTCACCAAACTTTGCAGGGATACATTGGATGTCAAGACACGTTGAAAAAACGTACAAAACAAGAGATTGGAGACATCAAGATTTTGGACGAATTTTTTAAGAATTTTCAAATTTTCAGATAGGAGGTTCCATATAAGGTCAAAAACTACATACTCAGATCTTCACCAAACTTTGCATGGATACATTATGTGTCAAGACACGTGGAAAAAACGTACAAAACAAAAGATTGGAGACATCAAGATTTTGGTCGAATTTTTTAAGAATTTTCAAATTTTCAGATGGGAGGTTCCAGATAAGGTCAAAAACTACATACTCAGATCTTCACCAAACTTTGCAGGGATCCATTGGATGTCAAGACACGTGGAAAAAACGTACAAAAAAGAGATTGGAGACATCAAGATTTTGGACGAATTTTTTAACAATTTTCAAATTTTCAGAAAGGATGTTCCAGATAAGGTCAAAAACGACATACTCAGATCTTCACCAAACTTTGCAGGGATACATTGGAGGTCGAGACACGTGGAAAAAACGTACAAAACAAGAGATTGGAGACATCAAGATTTTGGACGAATTTTTTAAGAATTTTCAAATTTTCAGATAGGAGGTTCCAGATAAGGTCAAAAACTACATACTCAGATCTTCACCAAACTTTGCAGGGATACATTGGATGTCAAGACACGTGGAAAAAACGTACAAAACAAGAGATTGGAGACATCAAGATTTTGGACGAATTTTTTAAGAATTTTCAAATTTTCAGATAGGAGGTTCCAGATGAGATCAAAAACTACATACTCAGATCTTCACCAAACTTTGCAGGAATACTTTGCATGTCAAGACACGTTGAAAAAACGTACAAAACAAGAGATCGGAGACATCAAGATTTTCGACGAATTTTTTAAGAATTTTCAAATTTTCAGATGGGAGGTTCCAGATAAGGTCAAAAACGACATACTCAGATCTTCACCAAACTTTGCAGAGATCCATTGGAGGTCGAGACACGTGGAAAAAACGTACAAAACAAGAGATTGGAGACATCAAGATTTTGGACGAATTTTTTAAGAATTTTCAAATTTTCAGATAGGAGGTTCCATATAAGGTCAAAAACTACATACTCAGATCTTCACCAAACTTTGCAGGGATACATTGGATGTCAAGACACGTGGAAAAAACGTACAAAACAAGAGATTGGAGACATCAAGATTTTGGACGATTTTTTTAAAAATTTTCAAATTTTCAGAAATGCGGTTCCAGATAAGGTCAAAAACTACATACTCAGATCTTCATCAAACTTTGCAGGGATACATTGGATGTCAAGACACGTGGAAAAAACGTACAAAACAAGAGATTCGGGTCAACAAGATTTTGGACGGATTTTTTAGGAATTTTCAAATTTTCAGATGGGAGGTTCCAGATAAGGTCAAAAACTACATACTCAGATCTTCACCAAACTTTGCAGGGATCCATTGGAGGTCGAGACACGTGGAAAAAACGTACAAAACAAGAGATTGGAGACATCAAGATTTTGGACGAATTTTTTAAGAATTTTCAAATTTTCAGATAGGAGGTTCCATATAAGGTCAAAAACTACATACTCAGATCTTCACCAAACTTTGCAGGGATACATTGCATGTCAAGACACGTGGAAAAAACATACAAAACATAGGATTGGGGACATCAAGATTTTGTTAAATTCTTTTAAGAATTTTCAAATTTTCAGATAGGAGGTTCCATATAAGGTCAAAAACTACATACTCAGATCTTCACCAAACATTGCAGGAATACATTGGATGTCAAGACACGTGGAAAAAACGTACAAAACAAGAGATTGGGGTCATCAAGATTTTGCACGGATTTTTTAGGAATTTTCAAATTTTCAGATGGGAGGTTCCAGATAAGGTCAAAAACTACATACTCAGATCTTCACCAAACTTTGCAGGGATACATTGGATGTCAAGACACGTGGAAAAAACGTACAAAACAAGAGATTGGAGACATCAAGATTTTGGACGAATTTTTTAAGAATTTTCAAATTTTCAGATAGGAGGTTCCATATAAGGTCAAAAACTACATACTCAGATCTTCACCAAACTTTGCATGGATACATTATGTGTCAAGACACGTGGAAAAAACGTACAAAACAAAAGATTGGAGACATCAAGATTTTGGTCGATTTTTTTAAGAATTTTCAAATTTTCAGATGGGAGGTTCCAGATAAGGTCAAAAACTACATACTCAGATCTTCACCAAACTTTGCAGGGATCCATTGGATGTCAAGACACGTGGAAAAAACGTACAAAAAAGAGATTGGAGACATCAAGATTTTGGACGAATTTTTTAACAATTTTCAAATTTTCAGAAAGGATGTTCCAGATAAGGTCAAAAACGACATACTCAGATCTTCACCAAACTTTGCATGGATACATTGGATGTCAAGACACGTGGAAAAAACGTACAAAACAAGAGATTGGGGTCATCAAGATTTTGCACGGATTTTTTAGGAATTTTCAAATTTTCAGATGGGAGGTTCCAGATAAGGTCAAAAACTACATACTCAGATCTTCACCAAACTTTGCAGGGATACATTGGATGTCAAGACACGTGGAAAAAACGTACAAAACAAGAGATTGGAGACATCAAGATTTTGGACGAATTTTTTAAGAATTTTCAAATTTTCAGATAGGAGGTTCCATATAAGGTCAAAAACTACATACTCAGATCTTCACCAAACTTTGCATGGATACATTATGTGTCAAGACACGTGGAAAAAACGTACAAAACAAAAGATTGGAGACATCAAGATTTTGGTCGAATTTTTTAAGAATTTTCAAATTTTCAGATGGGAGGTTCCAGATAAGGTCAAAAACTACATACTCAGATCTTCACCAAACTTTGCAGGGATACATTGGATGTCAAGACACGTGGAAAAAACGTACAAAAAAGAGATTGGAGACATCAAGATTTTGGACGAATTTTTTAACAATTTTCAAATTTTCAGAAAGGATGTTCCAGATAAGGTCAAAAACGACATACTCAGATCTTCACCAAACTTTGCAGGGATACATTGGATATCAAGACACGTGGAAAAAACGTACAAAACAAGAGATTGGAGACATCAAGATTTTCGACGAATTTTTTAAGAATTTTCAAATTTTCAGATAGGAGGTTCCAGATAAGGTCAAAAACTACATACTCAGATTTTCACCAAACGTTGCAGGGATACTTTGCATGTCAAGACACTTGGAAAAAACGTACAAAACAAAAGATTGGAGACATCAAGATTTTCGACGAATTTTTTAAGAATTTTCAAATTTTCAGATGGGAGGTTCCAGATAAGGTCAAAAACGACATACTCAGATCTTCACCAAACTTTGCATGGATACATTGGATGTCAAGACACGTGGAAAAAACGTACAAAACAAGAGATTGGAGACATCAAGATTTTGGACGAATTTTTTAAGAATTCTCAAATTTTCAGAAAGGAGGTTCCATATAAGGTCAAAAACTACATACTCAGATCTTCACCAAACTTTGCAGGGATACTTTGGATGTCAAGACACGTGGAAAAAACGTACAAAACAAGAGATTGGGGTCATCAAGATTTTGGACGAATTTTTTAAGAATTTTCAAATTTTCAGATGGGAGGTTCAATATAAGGTCAAAAACTACATACTCAGATCTTCACCAAACTTTGCAGGGATACATTGGATGTCAAGACACGTGGAAAAAACATACAAAACATAGGATTCGGAACATCAAGATTTTGGTCGAATTTTTTAAGAATTTTCAAATTTTCAGATAGGAGGTTCCATATAAGGTCAAAAACTACATACTCAGATCTTCACCAAACATTGCAGGAATACATTGGATGTCAAGACACGTGGAAAAAACGTACAAAACAAGAGATTGGGGTCATCAAGATTTTGCACGGATTTTTTAGGAATTTTCAAATTTTCAGATGGGAGGTTCCAGATAAGGTCAAAAACTACATACTCAGATCTTCACCAAACTTTGCAGGGATACATTGGATGTCAAGACACGTTGAAAAAACGTACAAAACAAGAGATTGGAGACATCAAGATTTTGGACGAATTTTTTAAGAATTTTCAAATTTTCAGATAGGAGGTTCCATATAAGGTCAAAAACTACATACTCAGATCTTCACCAAACTTTGCATGGATACATTATGTGTCAAGACACGTGGAAAAAACGTACAAAACAAAAGATTGGAGACATCAAGATTTTGGTCGAATTTTTTAAGAATTTTCAAATTTTCAGATGGGAGGTTCCAGATAAGGTCAAAAACTACATACTCAGATCTTCACCAAACTTTGCAGGGATCCATTGGATGTCAAGACACGTGGAAAAAACGTACAAAAAAGAGATTGGAGACATCAAGATTTTGGACGAATTTTTTAACAATTTTCAAATTTTCAGAAAGGATGTTCCAGATAAGGTCAAAAACGACATACTCAGATCTTCACCAAACTTTGCAGGGATACATTGGAGGTCGAGACACGTGGAAAAAACGTACAAAACAAGAGATTGGAGACATCAAGATTTTGGACGAATTTTTTAAGAATTTTCAAATTTTCAGATAGGAGGTTCCAGATAAGGTCAAAAACTACATACTCAGATCTTCACCAAACTTTGCAGGGATACATTGGATGTCAAGACACGTGGAAAAAACGTACAAAACAAGAGATTGGAGACATCAAGATTTTGGACGAATTTTTTAAGAATTTTCAAATTTTCAGATAGGAGGTTCCAGATGAGGTCAAAAACTACATACTCAGATCTTCACCAAACTTTGCAGGAATACTTTGCATGTCAAGACACGTTGAAAAAACGTACAAAACAAGAGATCGGAGACATCAAGATTTTCGACGAATTTTTTAAGAATTTTCAAATTTTCAGATGGGAGGTTCCAGATAAGGTCAAAAACGACATACTCAGATCTTCACCAAACTTTGCAGAGATCCATTGGAGGTCGAGACACGTGGAAAAAACGTACAAAACAAGAGATTGGAGACATCAAGATTTTGGACGAATTTTTTAAGAATTTTCAAATTTTCAGATAGGAGGTTCCATATAAGGTCAAAAACTACATACTCAGATCTTCACCAAACTTTGCAGGGATACATTGGATGTCAAGACACGTGGAAAAAACGTACAAAACAAGAGATTGGAGACATCAAGATTTTGGACGATTTTTTTAAAAATTTTCAAATTTTCAGAAATGCGGTTCCAGATAAGGTCAAAAACTACATACTCAGATCTTCATCAAACTTTGCAGGGATACATTGGATGTCAAGACACGTGGAAAAAACGTACAAAACAAGAGATTCGGGTCAACAAGATTTTGGACGGATTTTTTAGGAATTTTCAAATTTTCAGATGGGAGGTTCCAGATAAGGTCAAAAACTACATACTCAGATCTTCACCAAACTTTGCAGGGATCCATTGGAGGTCGAGACACGTGGAAAAAACGTACAAAACAAGAGATTGGAGACATCAAGATTTTGGACGAATTTTTTAAGAATTTTCAAATTTTCAGATAGGAGGTTCCATATAAGGTCAAAAACTACATACTCAGATCTTCACCAAACTTTGCAGGGATACATTGCATGTCAAGACACGTGGAAAAAACATACAAAACATAGGATTGGGGACATCAAGATTTTGTTAAATTCTTTTAAGAATTTTCAAATTTTCAGATAGGAGGTTCCATATAAGGTCAAAAACTACATACTCAGATCTTCACCAAACATTGCAGGGATACATTGGATGTCAAGACACGTGGAAAGAACGTACAAAACAAGAGATTGGAGACATCAAGATTTTGGACGAATTTTTTAAGAATTTTCAAATTTTCAGATAGGAGGCTCCATATAAGGTCAAAAACTACATACTCAGATCTTCACCAAACATTGCAGGGATACATTGGATGTCAAGACACGTGGAAAAAACGTACAAAACAAGAGATTGGAGACATCAAGATTTTGGACGAATTTTTTAAGAATTTTCAAATTTTCAGATAGGAGGTTCCAGATAAGGTCAAAAACTACATACTCAGATCTTCACCAAACGTTGCAGGGATACTTTGCATGTCAAGACACGTGGAAAAAACGTACAAAACAAGAGATCGGAGACATCAAGATTTTCGACGAATTTTTTAAGAATTTTCAAATTTTCAGATGGGAGGTTCCAGATAAGGTCAAAAACGACATACTCAGATCTTCACCAAACTTTGCATGGATACATTGGATGTCAAGACACGTGGAAAAAACATACATAACATAGGATTGGTGACATCAAGATTTTGGACGAATTTTTTAAGAATTTTCAAATTTTCAGATAGGAGGTTCCATATAAGGTCAAAAACTACATACTCAGATCTTCACCAAACTTTGCAGGGATACATTGGAGGTCGAGACACGTGGAAAAAAAGTACAAAACAAGAGATTGGGGTCATCAAGATTTTGGACGGATTTTTTAGGAATTTTCAAATTTTCAGATGGGAGGTTCCAGATAAGGTCAAAAACTACATACTCAGATCTTCACCAAACATTGCAGGGATACATTGGATGTCAAGACACGTGGAAAAAACGTACAAAACAAGAGATTGGAGACATCAAGATTTTGGACGAATTTTTTAAGAATTTTCAAATTTTCAGATAGGAGGTTCCAGATGAGGTCAAAAACTACATACTCAGATCTTCACCAAACTTTGCAGGAATACTTTGCATGTCAAGACACGTGGAAAAAACGTACAAAACAAGAGATCGGAGACATCAAGATTTTCGACGAATTTTTTAAGAATTTTCAAATTTTCAGATGGGAGGTTCCAGATAAGGTCAAAAACGACATACTCAGATCTTCACCAAACTTTGCAGGGATCCATTGGAGGTCGAGACACGTGGAAAAAACGTACAAAACAAGAGATTGGAGACATCAAGATTTTCGACGAATTTTTTAAGAATTTTCAAATTTTCAGATGGGAGGTTCCAGATAAGGTCAAAAACGACATACTCAGATCTTCACCAAACTTTGCATGGATACATTGGATGTCAAGACACGTGGAAAAAACATACAAAACATAGGATTGGTGACATCAAGATTTTGGACGAATTTTTTAAGAATTTTCAAATTTTCAGATAGGAGGTTCCATATAAGGTCAAAAACTACATACTCAGATCTTCACCAAACTTTGCAGGGATACATTGGAGGTCGAGACACGTGGAAAAAAAGTACAAAACAAGAGATAGGGGTCATCAAGATTTTGGACGGATTTTTTAGGAATTTTCAAATTTTCAGATGGGAGGTTCCAGATAAGGTCAAAAACTACATACTCAGATCTTCACCAAACATTGCAGGGATACATTGGATGTCAAGACACGTGGAAAAAACGTACAAAACAAGAGATTGGAGACATCAAGATTTTGGACGAATTTTTTAAGAATTTTCAAATTTTCAGATAGGAGGTTCCAGATGAGGTCAAAAACTACATACTCAGATCTTCACCAAACTTTGCAGGAATACTTTGCATGTCAAGACACGTGGAAAAAACGTACAAAACAAGAGATCGGAGACATCAAGATTTTCGACGATTTTTTTAAGAATTTTCAAATTTTCAGATGGGAGGTTCCAGATAAGGTCAAAAAAGACATACTCAGATGTTCACCAAACTTTGCAGGGATCCATTGGAGGTCGAGACACGTGGAAAAAACGTACAAAACAAGAGATTGGAGACATCAAGATTTTGGACGAATTTTTTAAGAATTTTCAAATTTTCAGATAGGAGGTTCCATATAAGGTCAAAAACTACATACTCAGATCTTCACCAAACTTTGCAGGGATACATTGGATGTCGAGACACGTGGAAAAAACGTACAAAACAAAAGATTGGAGACATCAAGATTTTCGACGAATTTTTTAAGAATTTTCAAATTTTCAGATAGGAGGTTCCAGATAAGGTCAAAAACTACATACTCAGATCTTCACCAAACTTTGCAGGGATACATTATGTGTCAAGACACGTGGAAAAAACGTACAAAACAAAAGATTGGAGACATCAAGATTTTGGACGAATTTTTTAAGAATTTTCAAATTTTCAGATGGGAGGTTCCAGATAAGGTCAAAAACTACATACTCAGATCTTCACCAAACTTTGCAGGGATCCATTGGAGGTCGAGACACGTGGAAAAATTTACAAAACAAGAGATTGGAGACATCAAGATTTTGGACGAATTTTTTAAGAATTTTCAAATTTTCAGATAGGAGGTTCCATATAAGGTCAAAAACTACATACTCAGATCTTCACCAAACTTTGCAGGGATACATTGGATATCAAGACACGTGGAAAAAACGTACAAAACAAGAGATTGGAGACATCAAGATTTTGGACGAATTTTTTAAGAATTTTCAAATTTTCAGATGGGAGGTTCAATATAAGGTCAAAAACTACATACTCAGATCTTCACCAAACTTTGCAGGGATACATTGGATGTCAAGACACGTGGAAAAAACGTACAAAACAAGAGATTGGGGTCATCAAGATTTTGGACGGATTTTTTAGGAATTTTCAAATTTTCAGATGGGAGGTTCCAGATAAGGTCAAAAACTACATACTCAGATCTTCACCAAATATTGCAGGGATACATTGGATGTCAAGACACGTGGAAAAAACGTACAAAACAAGAGATTGGAGACATCAAAATTTTGGACGAATTTTTTAAGAATTTTCAAATTTTCAGATAGGAGGTTCCATATAAGGTCAAAAACTACATACTCAGATCTTCACCAAACTTTGCAGGGATACATTGGATATCAAGACACGTGGAAAAAAAGTACAAAACAAGAGATTGGAGACATCAAGATTTTGGACGAATTTTTTAAGAATTTTCAAATTTTCAGATGGGAGGTTCAATATAAGGTCAAAAACTACATACTCAGATCTTCACCAAACTTTGCAGGGATACATTGGATGTCAAGACACGTGGAAAAAACGTACAAAACAAGAGATTGGAGACATCAAGATTTTGGACGAATTTTTTAAGAATTTTCAAATTTTCAGATAGGAGGTTCCATATAAGGTCAAAAACTACATACTCAGATCTTCACCAAACTTTGCAGGGATACATTGGATATCAAGACACGTGGAAAAAACGTACAAAACAAGAGATTGGAGACATCAAGATTTTGGACGAATTTTTTAAGAATTTTCAAATTTTCAGATAGGAGGTTCCAGATAAGGTCAAAAACTACATACTCAGATCTTCACCAAACTTTGCAGGGATACATTGGATGTCAAGACACGTGGAAAAAACGTACAAAACAAGAGATTGGGGTCATCAAGATTTTGGACGGATTTTTTAGGAATTTTCAAATTTTCAGATGGGAGGTTCCAGATAAGGTCAAAACCTACATACTCAGATCTTCACCAAACATTGCAGGGATACATTGGATGTCAAGACACGTGGAAAAAACGTACAAAACAAGAGATTGGAGACATCAAAATTTTGGACGAATTTTTTAAGAATTTTCAAATTTTCAGATAGGAGGTTCCAGATGAGGTCAAAAACTACATACTCAGATCTTCACCAAACTTTGCAGGAATACTTTGCATGTCAAGACACGTGGAAAAAACGTACAAAACAAGAGATCGGAGACATCAAGATTTTCGACGAATTTTTTAAGAATTTTCAAATTTTCAGATGGGAGGTTCCAGATAAGGTCAAAAACGCCATACTCAGATCTTCACCAAACTTTGCATGGATACATTGGATGTCAAGACACGTGGAAAAAACATACAAAACATAGGATTGGTGACATCAAGATTTTGGACGAATTTTTTAAGAATTTTCAAATTTTCAGATAGGAGGTTCCATATAAGGTCAAAAACTACATACTCAGATCTTCACCAAACTTTGCAGGGATACATTGGAGGTCGAGACACGTGGAAAAAAAGTACAAAACAAGAGATTGGGGTCATCAAGATTTTGGACGGATTTTTTAGGAATTTTCAAATTTTCAGATGGGAGGTTCCAGATAAGGTCAAAAACTACATACTCAGATCTTCACCAAACATTGCAGGGATACATTGGATGTCAAGACACGTGGAAAAAACGTACAAAACAAGAGATTGGAGACATCAAGATTTTGGACGAATTTTTTAAGAATTTTCAAATTTTCAGATAGGAGGTTCCAGATGAGGTCAAAAACTACATACTCAGATCTTCACCAAACTTTGCAGGAATACTTTGCATGTCAAGACACGTGGAAAAAACGTACAAAACAAGAGATCGGAGACATCAAGATTTTCGACGAATTTTTTAAGAATTTTCAAATTTTCAGATGGGAGGTTCCAGATAAGGTCAAAAACGACATACTCAGATCTTCACCAAACTTTGCAGGGATCCATTGGAGGTCGAGACACGTGGAAAAAACGTACAAAACAAGAGATTGGAGACATCAAGATTTTGGACGAATTTTTTAAGAATTTTCAAATTTTCAGATAGGAGGTTCCATATAAGGTCAAAAACTACATACTCAGATCTTCACCAAACTTTGCAGGGATACATTGGATGTCAAGACACGTGGAAAAAACGTACAAAACAAGAGATTGGAGACATCAAGATTTTCGACGAATTTTTTAAGAATTTTCAAATTTTCAGAAAGGATGTTCCAGATAAGGTCAAAAACGACATACTCAGATCTTCACCAAACTTTGCAGGGATCCATTGGAGGTCGAGACACGTGGAAAAAACGTACAAAACAAGAGATTGGAGACATCAAGATTTTGGACGAATTTTTGAAGAATTTTCAAATTTTCAGATAGGAGGTTCCAGATAAAGTCTAAAACTACATACTCAGATCTCCACCAAACATTGCAGGAATACATTGGATGTCAAGACACGTGGAAAAAACGTACAAAACAAGAGATTGGAGACATCAAGATTTTCGACGAATTTTTGAAGAATTTTCAAATTTTCAGATAGGAGGTTCCAGATAAGGTCAAAAACTACATACTCAGAACTTCACCAAACGTTGCAGGGATACTTTGCATGTCAAGACACGTGGAAAAAACGTACAAAACAAAAGATTGGAGACATCAAGATTTTCGACGAATTTTTTAAGAATTTTCAAATTTTCAGATGGGAGGTTTCAGATAATGTCAAAAACGACATACTCAGATCTTCACCAAACTTTGCATGGATACATTGGATGTCAAGACACGTGGAAAAAACGTACAAAACAAGAGATTGGAGACATCAAGATTTTGGACGAATTTTTTAAGAATTTTCAAATTTTCAGATGGGAGGTTCAATATAAGGTCAAAAACTACATACTCAGATCTTCACCAAACTTTGCAGGGATACTTTGGATGTCAAGACACGTGGAAAAAACGTACAAAACAAGAGATTGGGGTCATCAAGATTTTGGACGAATTTTTTAAGAATTTTCAAATTTTCAGATGGGAGGTTCAATATAAGGTCAAAAACTACATACTCAGATCTTCACCAAACTTTGCATGGATACATTGGATGTCAAGACACGTGGAAAAAACATACAAAACATAGGATTCGGAACATCAAGATTTTGATCGAATTTTTTAAGAATTTTCAAATTTTCAGATAGGAGGTTCCATATAAGGTCAAAAACTACATACTCAGATCTTCACCAAACATTGCAGGAATACATTGGATGTCAAGACACGTGGAAAAAACGTACAAAACAAGAGATTGGGGTCATCAAGATTTTGCACGGATTTTTTAGGAATTTTCAAATTTTCAGATGGGAGGTTCCAGATAAGGTCAAAAACTACATACTCAGATCTTCACCAAACTTTGCAGGGATACATTGGATGTCAAGACACGTGGAAAAAACGTACAAAACAAGAGATTGGAGACATCAAGATTTTGGACGAATTTTTTAAGAATTTTCAAATTTTCAGATAGGAGGTTCCATATAAGGTCAAAAACTACATACTCAGATCTTCACCAAACTTTGCATGGATACATTATGTGTCAAGACACGTGGAAAAAACGTACAAAACAAAAGATTGGAGACATCAAGATTTTGGTCGAATTTTTTAAGAATTTTCAAATTTTCAGATGGGAGGTTCAATATAAGGTCAAAAACTACATACTCAGATCTTCACCAAACTTTGCAGGGATACATTGGATGTCAAGACACGTGGAAAAAACGTACAAAAAAGAGATTGGAGACATCAAGATTTTGGACGAATTTTTTAACAATTTTCAAATTTTCAGAAAGGATGTTCCAGATAAGGTCAAAAACTACATACTCAGATCTTCACCAAACTTTGCAGGGATACATTGGATGTCAAGACACGTGGAAAAAACGTACAAAACAAGAGATTGGAGACATCAAGATTTTGGACGAATTTTTTAAGAATTTTCAAATTTTCAGAAAGGAGGTTCCACATAAGGTCAAAAACTACATATTCAGATCTTCACCAAACTTTGCAGGGATACATTGGATGTCAAGACACGTGGAAAAAACGTACAAAACAAGAGATTGGAGACATCAAGATTTTCGACGAATTTTTTAAGAATTTTCAAATTTTCAGAAAGGATGTTCCAGATAAGGTCAAAAACGACATACTCAGATCTTCACCAAACTTTGCAGGGATACATTGGAGGTCGAGACACGTGGAAAAAACGTACAAAACAAGAGATTGGAGACATCAAGATTTTGGACGAATTTTTGAAGAATTTTCAAATTTTCTGATAGGAGGTCCCAGATAAGGTCAAAAACTACATACTCAGATCTCCACCAAACATTGCAGGGATACATTGGATGTCAAGACACGTGGAAAAAACGTACAAAACAAGAGATTGGAGACATCAAGATTTTCGACGAATTTTTGAAGAATTTTCAAATTTTCAGATGGGAGGTTCCAGATAAGGTCAAAAACTACATACTCAGATCTTCACCAAACTTTGCAGGGATACATTGGATGTCAAGACACGTGGAAAAAACGTACAAAAAAGAGATTGGAGACATCAAGATTTTGGACGAATTTTTTAACAATTTTCAAATTTTCAGAAAGGATGTTCCAGATAAGGTCAAAAACGACATACTCAGATCTTCACCAAACTTTGCATGGATACATTGGATGTCAAGACACGTGGAAAAAACGTGCAAAACAAGAGATTGGGGTCATCAAGATTTTGCACGGATTTTTTAGGAATTTTCAAATTTTCAGATGGGAGGTTCCAGATAAGGTCAAAAACTACATACTCAGATCTTCACCAAACTTTGCAGGGATACATTGGATGTCAAGACACGTGGAAAAAACGTACAAAACAAGAGATTGGAGACATCAAGATTTTGGACGAATTTTTTAAGAATTTTCAAATTTTCAGATAGGAGGTTCCATATAAGGTCAAAAACTACATACTCAGATCTTCACCAAACTTTGCATGGATACATTATGTGTCAAGACACGTGGAAAAAACGTACAAAACAAAAGATTGGAGACATCAAGATTTTGGTCGAATTTTTTAAGAATTTTCAAATTTTCAGATGGGAGGTTCCAGATAAGGTCAAAAACTACATACTCAGATCTTCACCAAACTTTGCAGGGATACATTGGATATCAAGACACGTGGAAAAAACGTACAAAACAAAAGATTGGAGACATCAAGATTTTCGACGAATTTTTTAAGAATTTTCAAATTTTCAGATGGGAGGTTCCAGATAAGGTCAAAAACGACATACTCAGATTTTCACCAAACTTTGCATGGATACATTGGATGTCAAGACACGTGGAAAAAACGTACAAAACAAGAGATTGGAGACATCAAGATTTTGGACGAATTTTTTAAGAATTCTCAAATTTTCAGAAAGGAGGTTCCATATAAGGTCAAAAACTACATACTCAGATCTTCACCAAACTTTGCAGGGATACTTTGGATGTCAAGACACGTGGAAAAAACGTACAAAACAAGAGATTGGGGTCATCAAGATTTTGGACGAATTTTTTAAGAATTTTCAAATTTTCAGATGGGAGGTTCAATATAAGGTCAAAAACTACATACTCAGATCTTCACCAAACTTTGCAGGGATACATTGGATGTCAAGACACGTGGAAAAAACATACAAAACATAGGATTCGGAACATCAAGATTTTGGTCGAATTTTTTAAGAATTTTCAAATTTTCAGATAGGAGGTTCCATATAAGGTCAAAAACTACATACTCAGATCTTCACCAAACATTGCAGGAATACATTGGATGTCAAGACACGTGGAAAAAACGTACAAAACAAGAGATTGGGGTCATCAAGGTTTTGCACGGATTTTTTAGGAATTTTCAAATTTTCAGATGGGAGGTTCCAGATAAGGTCAAAAACTACATACTCAGATCTTCACCAAACTTTGCAGGGATACATTGGATGTCAAGACACGTGGAAAAAACGTACAAAACAAGAGATTGGAGACATCAAGATTTTGGACGAATTTTTTAAGAATTTTCAAATTTTCAGATAGGAGGTTCCATATAAGGTCAAAAACTACATACTCAGATCTTCACCAAACTTTGCATGGATACATTATGTGTCAAGACACGTGGAAAAAACGTACAAAACAAAAGATTGGAGACATCAAGATTTTGGTCGAATTTTTTAAGAATTTTCAAATTTTCAGATGGGAGGTTCCAGATAAGGTCAAAAACTACATACTCAGATCTTCACCAAACTTTGCAGGGATCCATTGGATGTCAAGACACGTGGAAAAAACGTACAAAAAAGAGATTGGAGACATCAAGATTTTGGACGAATTTTTTAACAATTTTCAAATTTTCAGAAAGGATGTTCCAGATAAGGTCAAAAACGACATACTCAGATCTTCACCAAACTTTGCAGGGATACATTGGATATCAAGACACGTGGAAAAAACGTACAAAACAAGAGATTGGAGACATCAAGATTTTGGACGAATTTTTTAAGAATTTTCAAATTTTCAGATAGGAGGTTCCAGATAAGGTCAAAAACTACATACTCAGATCTTCACCAAACTTTGCAGGGATACATTGGATGTCAAGACACGTGGAAAAAACGTACAAAACAAGAGATTTTGGTCATCAAGATTTTGGAAGGATTTTTTAGGAATTTTCAAATTTTCAGATGGGAGGTTCCAGATAAGGTCAAAAACTACATACTCAGATCTTCACCAAACATTGCAGGGATACATTGGATGTCAAGACACGTGGAAAAAACGTACAAAACAAGAGATTGGAGACATCAAAATTTTGGACGAATTTTTTAAGAATTTTCAAATTTTCAGATAGGAGGTTCCAGATGAGGTCAAAAACTACATACTCAGATCTTCACCAAACTTTGCAGGAATACTTTGCATGTCAAGACACGTGGAAAAAACGTACAAAACAAGAGATCGGAGACATCAAGATTTTCGACGAATTTTTTAAGAATTTTCAAATTTTCAGATGGGAGGTTCCAGATAAGGTCAAAAACGACATACTCAGATCTTCACCAAACTTTGCATGGATACATTGGATGTCAAGTCACGTGGAAAAAACATACAAAACATAGGATTGGTGACATCAAGATTTTGGACGAATTTTTTAAGAATTTTCAAATTTTCAGATAGGAGGTTCCATATAAGGTCAAAAACTACATACTCAGATCTTCACCAAACTTTGCAGGGATACATTGGAGGTCGAGACACGTGGAAAAAAAGTACAAAACAAGAGATTGGGGTCATCAAGATTTTGGACGGATTTTTTAGGAATTTTCAAATTTTCAGATAGGAGGTTCCAGATGAGGTCAAAAACTACATACTCAGATCTTCACCAAACTTTGCAGGAATACTTTGCATGTCAAGACACGTGGAAAAAACGTACAAAACAAGAGATCGGAGACATCAAGATTTTCGACGAATTTTTTAAGAATTTTCAAATTTTCAGATGGGAGGTTCCAGATAAGGTCAAAAACGACATACTCAGATCTTCACCAAACTTTGCAGGGATCCATTGGAGGTCGAGACACGTGGAAAAAACGTACAAAACAAGAGATTGGAGACATCAAGATTTTGGACGAATTTTTTAAGAATTTTCAAATTTTCAGATAGGAGGTTCCATATAAGGTCAAAAACTACATACTCAGATCTTCACCAAACTTTGCAGGGATACATTGGATGTCAAGACACGTGGAAAAAACGTACAAAACAAGAGATTGGAGACATCAAGATTTTCGACGAATTTTTTAAGAATTTTCAAATTTTCAGAAAGGATGTTCCAGATAAGGTCAAAAACGACATACTCAGATCTTCACCAAACTTTGCAGGGATCCATTGGAGGTCGAGACACGTGGAAAAAACGTACAAAACAAGAGATTGGAGACATCAAGATTTTGGACGAATTTTTGAAGAATTTTCAAATTTTCAGATAGGAGGTTCCAGATAAGGTCTAAAACTACATACTCAGATCTCCACCAAACATTGCAGGAATACATTGGATGTCAAGACACGTGGAAAAAACGTACAAAACAAGAGATTGGAGACATCAAGATTTTCGACGAATTTTTGAAGAATTTTCAAATTTTCAGATAGGAGGTTCCAGATAAGATCAAAAACTACATACTCAGATCTTCACCAAACGTTGCAGGGATACTTTGCATGTCAAGACACGTGGAAAAAACGTACAAAACAAAAGATTGGAGACATCAAGATTTTGGTCGAATTTTTTAAGAATTTTCAAATTTTCAGATGGGAGGTTCCAGATAAGGTCAAAAACGACATACTCAGATCTTCACCAAACTTTGCATGGATACATTGGATGTCAAGACACGTGGAAAAAACGTACAAAACAAGAGATTGGAGACATCAAGATTTTGGACGAATTTTTTAAGAATTTTCAAATTTTCAGATGGGAGGTTCAATATAAGGTCAAAAACTACATACTCAGATCTTCACCAAACTTTGCAGGGATACTTTGGATGTCAAGACACGTGGAAAAAACGTACAAAACAAGAGATTGGGGTCATCAAGATTTTGGACGAATTTTTTAAGAATTTTCAAATTTTCAGATGGGAGGTTCAATATAAGGTCAAAAACTACATACTCAGATCTTCACCAAACTTTGCATGGATACATTGGATGTCAAGACACGTGGAAAAAACATACAAAACATAGGATTCGGAACATCAAGATTTTGGTCGAATTTTTTAAGAATTTTCAAATTTTCAGATAGGAGGTTCCATATAAGGTCAAAAACTACATACTCAGATCTTCACCAAACATTGCAGGAATACATTGGATGTCAAGACACGTGGAAAAAACGTACAAAACAAGAGATTGGGGTCATCAAGATTTTGCACGGATTTTTTAGGAATTTTCAAATTTTCAGATGGGAGGTTCCAGATAAGGTCAAAAACTACATACTCAGATCTTCACCAAACTTTGCAGGGATACATTGGATGTCAAGACACGTGGAAAAAACGTACAAAACAAGAGATTGGAGACATCAAGATTTTGGACGAATTTTTTAAGAATTTTCAAATTTTCAGGTAGGAGGTTCCATATAAGGTCAAAAACTACATACTCAGATCTTCACCAAACTTTGCATGGATACATTATGTGTCAAGACACGTGGAAAAAACGTACAAAACAAAAGATTGGAGACATCAAGATTTTGGTCGAATTTTTTAAGAATTTTCAAATTTTCAGATGGGAGGTTCCAGATAAGGTCAAAAACTACATACTCAGATCTTCACCAAACTTTGCAGGGATACATTGGATGTCAAGACACGTGGAAAAAACGTACAAAAAAGAGATTGGAGACATCAAGATTTTGGACGAATTTTTTAACAATTTTCAAATTTTCAGAAAGGATGTTCCAGATAAGGTCAAAAACTACATACTCAGATCTTCACCAAACTTTGCAGGGATACATTGGATGTCAAGACACGTGGAAAAAACGTACAAAACAAGAGATTGGAGACATCAAGATTATGGACGAATTTTTTGAGAATTTTCAAATTTTCAGAAAGGAGGTTCCATATAAGGTCAAAAACTACATACTCAGATCTTCACCAAACTTTGCAGGGATACATTGGATGTCAAGACACGTGGAAAAAACGTACAAAACAAGAGATTGGAGACATCAAGATTTTCGACGAATTTTTTAAGAATTTTCAAATTTTCAGAAAGGATGTTCCAGATAAGGTCAAAAACGACATACTCAGATCTTCACCAAACTTTGCAGGGATACATTGGAGGTCGAGACACGTGGAAAAAACGTACAAAACAAGAGATTGGAGACATCAAGATTTTGGACGAATTTTTGAAGAATTTTCAAATTTTCTGATAGGAGGTCCCAGATAAGGTCAAAAACTACATACTCAGATCTCCACCAAACATTGCAGGGATACATTGGATGTCAAGACACGTGGAAAAAACGTACAAAACAAGAGATTGGAGACATCAAGATTTTCGACGAATTTTTGAAGAATTTTCAAATTTCCAGATGGGAGGTTCCAGATAAGGTCAAAAACTTCATACTCAGATCTTCACCAAACTTTGCAGGGATACATTGGATGTCAAGACACGTGGAAAAAACGTACAAAAAAGAGATTGGAGACATCAAGATTTTGGACGAATTTTTTAACAATTTTCAAATTTTCAGAAAGGATGTTCCAGATAAGGTCAAAAACGACATACTCAGATCTTCACCAAACTTTGCATGGATACATTGGATGTCAAGACACGTGGAAAAAACGTACAAAACAAGAGATTGGGGTCATCAAGATTTTGCACGGATTTTTTAGGAATTTTCAAATTTTCAGATGGGAGGTTCCAGATAAGGTCAAAAACTACATACTCAGATCTTCACCAAACTTTGCAGGGATACATTGGATGTCAAGACACGTGGAAAAAACGTACAAAACAAGAGATTGGAGACATCAAGATTTTGGACGAATTTTTTAAGAATTTTCAAATTTTCAGATAGGAGGTTCCATATAAGGTCAAAAACTACATACTCAGATCTTCACCAAACTTTGCATGGATACATTATGTGTCAAGACACGTGGAAAAAACGTACAAAACAAAAGATTGGAGACATCAAGATTTTGGTCGAATTTTTTAAGAATTTTCAAATTTTCAGATGGGAGGTTCCAGATAAGGTCAAAAACTACATACTCAGATCTTCACCAAACTTTGCAGGGATACATTGGATGTCAAGACACGTGGAAAAAACGTACAAAAAAGAGATTGGAGACATCAAGATTTTGGACGAATTTTTTAACAATTTTCAAATTTTCAGAAAGGATGTTCCAGATAAGGTCAAAAACGACATACTCAGATCTTCACCAAACTTTGCAGGGATACATTGGATATCAAGACACGTGGAAAAAACGTACAAAACAAGAGATTGGAGACATCAAGATTTTCGACGAATTTTTTAAGAATTTTCAAATTTTCAGATAGGAGGTTCCAGATAAGGTCAAAAACTACATACTCAGATCTTCACCAAACGTTGCAGGGATACTTTGCATGTCATGACACGTGGAAAAAACGTACAAAACAAAAGATTGGAGACATCAAGATTTTCGACGAATTTTTTAAGAATTTTCAAATTTTCAGATGGGAGGTTCCAGATAAGGTCAAAAACGACATACTCAGATCTTCACCAAACTTTGCATGGATACATTGGATGTCAAGACACGTGGAAAAAACGTACAAAACAAGAGATTGGAGACATCAAGATTTTGGACGAATTTTTTAAGAATTCTCAAATTTTCAGAAAGGAGGTTCCATATAAGGTCAAAAACTACATACTCAGATCTTCACCAAACTTTGCAGGGATACTTTGGATGTCAAGACACGTGGAAAAAACGTACAAAACAAGAGATTGGGGTCATCAAGATTTTGGACGAATTTTTTAAGAATTTTCAAATTTTCAGATGGGAGGTTCAATATAAGGTCAAAAACGACATACTCAGATCTTCACCAAACTTTGCATGGATACATTGGATGTCAAGACACGTGGAAAAAACGTACAAAACAAGAGATTGGAGACATCAAGATTTTGGACGAATTTGTTAAGAATTCTCAAATTTTCAGAAAGGAGGTTCCATATAAGGTCAAAAACTACATACTCAGATCTTCACCAAACTTTGCATGGACACATTACGTGTCAAAACACGTGGAAAAAACGTACAAAACAAAAGATTGGAGACATCAAGATTTTGGTCGAATTTTTTAAGAATTTTCAAATTTTCAGATGGGAGGATCCAGATAAGGTCAAAAACTACATACTCAGATCTTCACCAAACTTTGCAGGGATCCATTGGATGTCAAGACACGTGGAAAAAACGTACAAAAAAGAGATTGGAGACATCAAGATTTTGGACGAATTTTTTAACAATTTTCAAATTTTCAGAAAGGATGTTCCAGATAAGGTCAAAAACGACATACTCAGAACTTCACCAAACTTTGCAGGGATACATTGGATATCAAGACACGTGGAAAAAACGTACAAAACAAGAGATTGGAGACATCAAGATTTTGGACGATTTTTTTAAGAATTTTCAAATTTTCAGATAGGAGGTTCCAGATAAGGTCAAAAACTACATACTCAGATCTTCACCAAACTTTGCAGGGATACATTGGATGTCAAGACACGTGGAAAAAACGTACAAAACAAGAGATTGGAGACATCAAGATTTTGGACGAATTTTTTAAGAATTTTCAAATTTTCAGATAGGAGGTTCCAGATGAGGTCAAAAACTACATACTCAGATCTTCACCAAACTTTGCAGGAATACTTTGCATGTCAAGACACGTGGAAAAAACGTACAAAACAAGAGATCGGAGACATCAAGATTTTCGACGAATTTTTTAAGAATTTTCAAATTTTCAGATGGGAGGTTCCAGATAAGGTCAAAAACGACATACTCAGATCTTCACCAAACTTTGCAGGGATCCATTGGAGGTCGAGACACGTGGAAAAAAAGTACAAAACAAGAGATTGGAGACATCAAGATTTTGGACGAATTTTTTAAGAATTTTCAAATTTTCAGATAGGAGGTTCCATATAAGGTCAAAAACTACATACTCAGATCTTCACCAAACTTTGCAGGGATACATTGGATGTCAAGACACGTGGAAAAAACGTACAAAACAAGAGATTGGAGACATCAAGATTTTGGACGATTTTTTTAAAAATTTTCAAATTTTCAGAAATGCGGTTCCAGATAAGGTCAAAAACTACATACTCAGATCTTCACCAAACTTTGCAGGGATACATTGGATGTCAAGACACGTGGAAAAAACGTACAAAACAAGAGATTCGGGTCAACAAGATTTTGGACGGATTTTTTAGGAATTTTCAAATTTTCAGATGGGAGGTTCCAGATAAGGTCAAAAACTACATACTCAGATCTTCACCAAACTCTGCAGGGATACATTGTATGTCAAGACACGTGGAAAAAACATACAAAACATAGGATTGGGGACATCAAGATTTTGTTAAATTCTTTTAAGAATTTTCAAATTTTCAGATAGGAGGTTCCATATAAGGTCAAAAACTACATACTCAGATCTTCACCAAACATTGCAGGGATACATTGGATGTCAAGACAAGTGGAAAGAACGTACAAAACAAGAGATTGGAGACATCAAGATTTTGGACGAATTTTTTAAGAATTTTCAAATTTTCAGATAGGAGGCTCCATATAAGGTCAAAAACTACATACTCAGATCTTCACCAAACATTGCAGGGATACATTGGATGTCAAGACACGTGGAAAAAACGTACAAAACAAGAGATTGGAGACATCAAGATTTTGGACGAATTTTTTAAGAATTTTCAAATTTTCAGATAGGAGGTTCCAGATAAGGTCAAAAACTACATACTCAGATCTTCACCAAACGTTGCAGGGATACTTTGCATGTCAAGACACGTGGAAAAAACGTACAAAACAAGAGATTGGAGACATCAAGATTTTGGACGAATTTTTTAAGAATTCTCAAATTTTCAGAAAGGAGGTTCCATATAAGGTCAAAAACTACATACTCAGATCTTCACCAAACTTTGCAGGGATACTTTGGATGTCAAGACACGTGGAAAAAACGTACAAAACAAGAGATTGGGGTCATCAAGATTTTGGACGAATTTTTTAAGAATTTTCAAATTTTCAGATGGGAGGTTCAATATAAGGTCAAAAACTACATACTCAGATCTTCACCAAACTTTGCATGGATACATTGGATGTCAAGACACGTGGAAAAAACATACAAAACATAGGATTCGGAACATCAAGATTTTGGTCGAATTTTTTAAGAATTTTCAAATTTTCAGATAGGAGGTTCCATATAAGGTCAAAAACTACATACTCAGATCTTCACCAAACTTTGCAGGGATACATTGGATGTCAAGACACGTGGAAAAAACGTACAAAACAAGAGATTGGAGACATCAAGATTTTGGACGAATTTTTTAAGAATTTTCAAATTTTCAGATAGGAGGTTCCAGATGAGGTCAAAAACTACATACTCAGATCTTCACCAAACTTTGCAGGAATACTTTGCATGTCAAGACACGTGGAAAAAACGTACAAAACAAGAGATCGGAGACATCAAGATTTTCGACGAATTTTTTAAGAATTTTCAAATTTTCAGATGGGAGGTTCCAGATAAGGTCAAAAACTACATACTCAGATCTTCACCAAACTTTGCATGGATACATTGGATGTCAAGACACGTGGAAAAAACATACAAAACATAGGATTGGTGACATCAAGATTTTGGACGAATTTTTTAAGAATTTTCAAATTTTCAGATAGGAGGTTCCATATAAGGTCAAAAACTACATACTCAGATCTTCACCAAACTTTGCAGGGATACATTGGAGGTCGAGACACGTGGAAAAAAAGTACAAAACAAGAGATTGGGGTCATCAAGATTTTGGAAGGATTCTTTAGGAATTTTCAAATTTTCAGATGGGAGGTTCCAGATAAGGTCAAAAACTACATACTCAGATCTTCACCAAACATTGCAGGGATACATTGGATGTCAAGACACGTGGAAAAAACGTACAAAACAAGAGATTGGAGACATCAAGATTTTGGACGAATTTTTTAAGAATTTTCAAATTTTCAGAAATGCGGTTCCAGATAAGGTCAAAAACTACATACTCAAATCTTCACCAAACTTTGCAGGGATACATTGGATGTCAAGACACGTGGAAAAAACGTACAAAACAAGAGATTCGGGTCAACAAGATTTTGGACGGATTTTTTAGGAATTTTCAAATTTTCAGATGGGAGGTTCCAGATAAGGTCAAAAACTACATACTCAGATCTTCACCAAACTCTGCAGGGATACATTGTATGTCAAGACACGTGGAAAAAACATACAAAACATAGGATTGGGGACATCAAGATTTTGTTAAATTCTTTTAAGAATTTTCAAATTTTCAGATGGGAGGTTCCATATAAGGTCAAAAACTACATACTCAGATCTTCACCAAACATTGCAGGGATACATTGGATGTCAAGACAAGTGGAAAGAACGTACAAAACAAGAGATTGGAGACATCAAGATTTTGGACGAATTTTTTAAGAATTTTCAAATTTTCAGATAGGAGGCTCCATATAAGGTCAAAAACTACATACTCAGATCTTCACCAAACATTGCAGGGATACATTGGATGTCAAGACACGTGGAAAAAACGTACAAAACAAGAGATTGGAGACATCAAGATTTTGGACGAATTTTTTAAGAATTTTCAAATTTTCAGATAGGAGGTTCCAGATAAGGTCAAAAACTACATACTCAGATCTTCACCAAACGTTGCAGGGATACTTTGCATGTCAAGACACGTGGAAAAAACGTACAAAACAAGAGATTGGAGACATCAAGATTTTCGACGAATTTTTTAAGAATTTTCAAATTTTCAGATGGGAGGTTCCAGATAAGGTCAAAAACGACATACTCAGATCTTCACCAAACTTTGCATGGATACATTGGATGTCAAGACACGTGGAAAAAACGTACAAAACAAGAGATTGGGGTCATCAAGATTTTGCACGGATTTTTTAAGAATTTTCAAATTTTCAGATGGGAGGTTCCAGATAAGGTCAAAAACGACATACTCAGATCTTCACCAAACTTTGCATGGATACATTGGATGTCAAGACACGTGGAAAAAACGTACAAAACAAGAGATTGGAGACATCAAGATTTTGGACGAATTTTTTAAGAATTCTCAAATTTTCAGAAAGGAGGTTCCATATAAGGTCAAAAACTACATACTCAGATCTTCACCAAACTTTGCAGGGATACTTTGGATGTCAAGACACGTGGAAAAAACGTACAAAACAAGAGATTGGGGTCATCAAGATTTTGGACGAATTTTTTAAGAATTTTCAAATTTTCAGATGGGAGGTTCAATATAAGGTCAAAAACTACATACTCAGATCTTCACCAAACTTTGCATGGATACATTGGATGTCAAGACACGTGGAAAAAACATACAAAACATAGGATTCGGAACATCAAGATTTTGGTCGAATTTTTTAAGAATTTTCAAATTTTCAGATAGGAGGTTCCATATAAGGTCAAAAACTACATACTCAGATCTTCACCAAACTTTGCAGGGATACATTGGATGTCAAGACACGTGGAAAAAACGTACAAAACAAGAGATTGGAGACATCAAGATTTTCGACGAATTTTTTAAGAATTTTCAAATTTTCAGATAGGAGGTTCCAGATGAGGTCAAAAACTACATACTCAGATCTTCACCAAACTTTGCAGGAATACTTTGCATGTCAAGACACGTGGAAAAAACGTACAAAACAAGAGATCGGAGACATCAAGATTTTCGACGAATTTTTTAAGAATTTTCAAATTTTCAGATGGGAGGTTCCAGATAAGGTCAAAAACGACATACTCAGATCTTCACCAAACTTTGCATGGATACATTGGATGTCAAGACACGTGGAAAAAACATACAAAACATAGGATTGGTGACATCAAGATTTTGGACGAATTTTTTAAGAATTTTCAAATTTTCAGATGGGAGGTTCCATATAAGGTCAAAAACTACATACTCAGATCTTCACCAAACTTTGCAGGGATACATTGGAGGTCGAGACACGTGGAAAAAAAGTACAAAACAAGAGATTGGGGTCATCAAGATTTTGGAAGGATTTTTTAGGAATTTTCAAATTTTCAGATGGGAGGTTCCAGATAAGGTCAAAAACTACATACTCAGATCTTCACCAAACATTGCAGGGATACATTGGATGTCAAGACACGTGGAAAAAACGTACAAAACAAGAGATTGGAGACATCAAGATTTTGGACGAATTTTTTAAGAATTTTCAAATTTTCAGATGGGAGGTTCCAGATGAGGTCAAAAACTACATACTCAGATCTTCACCAAACTTTGCAGGAATACTTTGCATGTCAAGACACGTGGAAAAAACGTACAAAACAAGAGATCGGAGACATCAAGATTTTCGACGAATTTTTTAAGAATTTTCAAATTTTCAGATGGGAGGTTCCAGATAAGGTCAAAAACGACATACTCAGATCTTCACCAAACTTTGCAGGGATCCATTGGATGTCAAGACACGTGGAAAAAACATACAAAACATAGGATTGGTGACATCAAGATTTTGGACGAATTTTTTAAGAATTTTCAAATTTTCAGATAGGAGGTTCCATATAAGGTCAAAAACTACATACTCAGATCTTCACCAAACTTTGCAGGGATACATTGGAGGTCGAGACACGTGGAAAAAAAGTACAAAACAAGAGATTGGGGTCATCAAAATTTTGGACGGATTTTTTAGGAATTTTCAAATTTTCAGATGGGAGGTTCCAGATAAGGTCAAAAACTACATACTCAGATCTTCACCAAACATTGCAGGGATACATTGGATGTCAAGACACGTGGAAAAAACGTACAAAACAAGAGATTGGAGACATCAAGATTTTGGACGAATTTTTTAAGAATTTTCAAATTTTCAGATAGGAGGTTCCAGATGAGGTCAAAAACTACATACTCAGATCTTCACCAAACTTTGCAGGAATACTTTGCATGTCAAGACACGTGGAAAAAACGTACAAAACAAGAGATCGGAGACATCAAGATTTTCGACGAATTTTTTAAGAATTTTCAAATTTTCAGATGGGAGGTTCCAGATAAGGTCAAAAACGACATACTCAGATCTTCACCAAACTTTGCAGGAATACATTGGATGTCAAGACACGTGGAAAAAACGTACAAAACAAGAGATTGGAGACATCAAGATTTTCGACGAATTTTTGAAGAATTTTCAAATTTTCAGATAGGAGGTTCCAGATAAGGTCAAAAACTACATACTCAGATCTTCACCAAACGTTGCAGGGATACTTTGCATGTCAAGACACGTGGAAAAAACGTACAAAACAAAAGATTGGAGACATCAAGATTTTCGACGAATTTTTTAAGAATTTTCAAATTTTCAGATGGGAGGTTCCAGATAAGGTCAAAAACGACATACTCAGATCTTCACCAAACTTTGCATGGATACATTGGATGTCAAGACACGTGGAAAAAACGTACAAAACAAGAGATTGGAGACATCAAGATTTTGGACGAATTTTTTAAGAATTCTCAAATTTTCAGATAGGAGGTTCCAGATGAGGTCAAAAACTACAAACTCAGATCTTCACCAATCTTTGCAGGGATACTTTGGATGTCAAGACACGTGGAAAAAACGTACAAAACAAGAGATTGGGGTCATCAAGATTTTGGACGAATTTTTTAAGAATTTTCAAATTTTCAGATGGGAGGTTCAATATAAGGTCAAAAACTACATACTCAGATCTTCACCAAACATTGCAGGGATACATTGGATGTCAAGACACGTGGAAAAAACGTACAAAACAAGAGATTGGAGACATCAAGATTTTGGACGAATTTTTTAAGAATTTTCAAATTTTCAGATAGGAGGTTCCATATAAGGTCAAAAACTACATACTCAGATCTTCACCAAACTTTGCATGGATACATTATGTGTCAAGACACGTGGAAAAAACGTACAAAACAAAAGATTGGAGACATCAATATTTTGGTCGAATTTTTTAAGAATTTTCAAATTTTCAGATGGGAGGTTCCAGATAAGGTCAAAAACTACATACTCAGATCTTCACCAAACTTTGCAGGGATACATTGGATGTCAAGACACGTGGAAAAAACGTACAAAACAAGAGATTGGAGACATCAAGATTTTCGACGAATTTTTTGAGAATTTTCAAATTTTCAGATAGGAGGTTCCAGATAAGGTCAAAAACTACATACTCAGATCTTCACCAAACGTTGCAGGGATACTTTGCATGTCAAGACACGTGGAAAAAACGTACAAAACAAGAGATTGGAGACATCAAGATTTTCGACGAATTTTTTAAGAATTTTCAAATTTTCAGATGGGAGGTTCCAGATAAGGTCAAAAACGACATACTCAGATCTTCACCAAACTTTGCAGGGATCCATTGGAGGTCGAGACACGTGGAAAAAACGTACAAAACAAGAGATTGGAGACATCAAGATTTTGGACGAATTTTTGAAGAATTTTCAAATTTTCAGATGGGAGGTTCCAGATAAGGTCAAAAACTACATACTCAGATCTTCACCAAACTTTGCAGGGATACATTGGATGTCAAGACACGTGGAAAAAACGTACAAAACAAGAGATTGGAGACATCAAGATTTTGGACGAATTTTTTAAGAATTTTCAAATTTTCAGATAGGAGGTTCCATATAAGGTCAAAAACTACATACTCAGATCTTCACCAAACTTTGCAGGAATACTTTGCATGTCAAGACACGTGGAAAAAACGTACAAAACAAGAGATTGGAGACATCAAGATTTTCGACGAATTTTTTAAGAATTTTCAAATTTTCAGAAAGAATGTTCCAGATAAGGTCAAAAACGACATACTCAGATCTTCACCAAACTTTGCAGGGATCCATTGGAGGTCGAGACACGTGGAAAAAACGTACAAAACAAGAGATTGGAGACATCAAGATTTTGGACGAATTTTTGAAGAATTTTCAAATTTTCAGATAGGAGGTTCCAGATAAGGTCTAAAACTACATACTCAGATCTTCACCAAACTTTGCAGGGATACATTGGAGGTCGAGACACGTGGAAAAAACGTACAAAACAAGAGATTGGAGACATCAAGATTTTGGACGAATTTTTTAAGAATTTTCAAATTTTCAGATAGGAGGTTCCATATAAGGTCAAAAACTACATACTCAGATCTTCACCAAACTTTGCAGGAATACTTTGCATGTCAAGACACGTGGAAAAAACGTACAAAACAAGAGATTGAAGACATCAAGATTTTCGACGAATTTTTTAAGAATTTTCAAATTTTCAGAAAGGATGTTCCAGATAAGGTCAAAAACGACATACTCAGATCTTCACCAAACTTTGCAGGGATCCATTGGAGGTCGAGACACGTGGAAAAAACGTACAAAACAAGAGATTGGAGACATCAAGATTTTCGACGAATTTTTTAAGAATTTTCAAATTTTCAGAAAGGATGTTCCAGATAAGGTCAAAAACGACATACTCAGATCTTCACCAAACTTTGCAGGGATACATTGGAGGTCGAGACACGTGGAAAAAACGTACAAAACAAGAGATTGGAGACATCAAGATTTTGGACGAATTTTTGAAGAATTTTCAAATTTTCTGATAGGAGGTCCCAGATAAGGTCAAAAACTACATACTCAGATCTCCACCAAACATTGCAGGGATACATTGGATGTCAAGACACGTGGAAAAAACGTACAAAACAAGAGATTGGAGACATCAAGATTTTCGACGAATTTTTGAAGAATTTTCAAATTTTCAGATAGGAGGTTCCAGATAAGGTCAAAAACTACATACTCAGATCTTCACCAAACGTTGCAGGGATACTTTGCATGTCAAGACACGTGGAAAAAACGTACAAAACAAGAGATTGGAGACATCAAGATTTTCGACGAATTTTTTAAGAATTTTCAAATTTTCAGATGGGAGGTTCCAGATAAGGTCAAAAACGACATACTCAGATCTTCACCAAACTTTGCATGGATACATTGGATGTCAAGACACGTGGAAAAAACGTACAAAACAAGAGATTGGGGTCATCAAGATTTTGCACGGATTTTTTAGGAATTTTCAAATTTTCAGATGGGAGGTTCCAGATAAGGTCAAAAACTACATACTCAGATCTTCACCAAACTTTGCAGGGATCCATTGGAGGTCGAGACACGTGGAAAAAACGTACAAAACAAGAGATTGGAGACATCAAGATTTTGGACGAATTTTTTAAGAATTTTCAAATTTTCAGATAGGAGGTTCCATATAAGGTCAAAAACTACATACTCAGATCTTCACCAAACTTTGCAGGGATACATTGGATGTCAAGACACGTGGAAAAAACGTACAAAACAAGAGATTGGAGACATCAAGATTTTCGACGAATTTTTGAAGAATTTTCAAATTTTCAGAAAGGATGTTCCAGATAAGGTCAAAAACGACATACTCAGATCTTCACCAAACTTTGCAGGGATCCATTGGAGGTCGAGACACGTGGAAAAAACGTACAAAACAAGAGATTGGAGACATCAAGATTTTGGACGAATTTTTGAAGAATTTTCAAATTTTCAGATAGGAGGTTCCAGATAAGGTCTAAAACTACATACTCAGATCTCCACCAAACATTGCAGGAATACATTGGATGTCAAGACACGTGGAAAAAACGTACAAAACAAGAGATTGGAGACATCAAGATTTTCGACGAATTTTTGAAGAATTTTCAAATTTTCAGATAGGAGGTTCCAGATAAGGTCAAAAACTACATACTCAGATCTTCACCAAACGTTGCAGGGATACTTTGCATGTCAAGACACGTGGAAAAAACGTACAAAACAAAAGATTGGAGACATCAAGATTTTCGACGAATTTTTTAAGAATTTTCAAATTTTCAGATGGGAGGTTCCAGATAAGGTCAAAAACGACATACTCAGATCTTCACCAAACTTTGCATGGATACATTGGATGTCAAGACACGTGGAAAAAACGTACAAAACAAGAGATTGGAGACATCAAGATTTTGGACGAATTTTTTAAGAATTCTCAAATTTTCAGAAAGGAGGTTCCATATAAGGTCAAAAACTACATACTCAGATCTTCACCAAACTTTGCAGGGATACTTTGGATGTCAAGACACGTGGAAAAAACGTACAAAACAAGAGATTGGGGTCATCAAGATTTTGGACGAATTTTTTAAGAATTTTCAAATTTTCAGATGGGAGGTTCAATATAAGGTCAAAAACTACATACTCAGATCTTCACCAAACTTTGCATGGATACATTGGATGTCAAGACACGTGGAAAAAACATACAAAACATAGGATTCGGAACATCAAGATTTTGGTCGAATTTTTTAAGAATTTTCAAATTTTCAGAAAGGAGGTTCCAGATAAGGTCAAAAACGACATACTCAGATCTTCACCAAACTTTGCAGGGATACATTGGATATCAAGACACGTGGAAAAAACGTACAAAACAAGAGATTGGAGACATCAAGATTTTGACGAATTTTTGAAGAATTTTCAAATTTTCTGATAGGAGGTCCCAGATAAGGTCAAAAACTACATACTCAGATCTCCACCAAACATTGAAGGAAAACATTGGATGTCAAGACACGTGGAAAAAACGTACAAAACAAGAGATTGGAGACATCAAGATTTTCGACGAATTTTTGAAGAATTTTCAAATTTTCAGATAGGAGGTTCCAGATAAGGTCAAAAACTACATACTCAGATCTTCACCAAACGTTGCAGGGATACTTTGCATGTCAAGACACGTGGAAAAAACGTACAAAACAAGAGATTGGAGACATCAAGATTTTCGACGAATTTTTTAAGAATTTTCAAATTTTCAGATGGGAGGTTCCAGATAAGGTCAAAAACGACATACTCAGATCTTCACCAAACTTTGCAGGGATCCATTGGAGGTCGAGACACGTGGAAAAAACGTACAAAACAAGAGATTGGAGACATCAAGATTTTGGACGAATTTTTGAAGAATTTTCAAATTTTCAGATGGGAGGTTCCAGATAAGGTCAAAAACTACATACTCAGATCTTCACCAAACTTTGCAGGGATACATTGGATGTCAAGACACGTGGAAAAAACGTACAAAACAAGAGATCGGAGACATCAAGATTTTGGACGAATTTTTTAAGAATTTTCAAATTTTCAGATGGGAGGTTCCAGATAAGGTCAAAAACGACATACTCAGATCTTCACCAAACTTTGCAGGGATCCATTGGATGTCAAGACACGTGGAAAAAACATACAAAACATAGGATTGGTGACATCAAGATTTTGGACGAATTTTTTAAGAATTTTCAAATTTTCAGATAGGAGGTTCCATATAAGGTCAAAAACTACATACTCAGATCTTCACCAAACTTTGCAGGGATACATTGGAGGTCGAGACACGTGGAAAAAAAGTACAAAACAAGAGATTGGGGTCATCAAGATTTTGGACGGATTTTTTAGGAATTTTCAAATTTTCAGATGGGAGGTTCCAGATAAGGTCAAAAACTACATACTCAGATCTTCTCCAAACATTGCAGGGATACATTGGATGTCAAGACACGTGGAAAAAACGTACAAAACAAGAGATTGGAGACATCAAGATTTTGGACGAATTTTTTAAGAATTTTCAAATTTTCAGATAGGAGGTTCCAGATGAGGTCAAAAACTACATACTCAGATCTTCACCAAACTTTGCAGGGATCCATTGGATGTCAAGACACGTGGAAAAAACATACAAAACATAGGATTGGTGACATCAAGATTTTGGACGAATTTTTTAAGAATTTTCAAATTTTCAGATAGGAGGTTCCATATAAGGTCAAAAACTACATACTCAGATCTTCACCAAACTTTGCAGGGATACATTGGAGGTCGAGACACGTGGAAAAAAAGTACAAAACAAGAGATTGGGGTCATCAAGATTTTGGACGGATTTTTTAGGAATTTTCAAATTTTCAGATGGGAGGTTCCAGATAAGGTCAAAAACTACATACTCAGATCTTCACCAAACATTGCAGGGATACATTGGATGTCAAGACACGTGGAAAAAACGTACAAAACAAGAGATTGGAGACATCAAGATTTTGGACGAATTTTTAAAGAATTTTCAAATTTTCAGATAGGAGGTTCCAGATGAGGTCAAAAACTACATACTCAGATCTTCACCAAACTTTGCAGGAATACTTTGCATGTCAAGACACGTGGAAAAAACGTACAAAACAAGAGATCGGAGACATCAAGATTTTCGACGAATTTTTTAAGAATTTTCAAATTTTCAGATGGGAGGTTCCAGATAAGGTCAAAAACGACATACTCAGATCTTCACCAAACTTTGCAGGAATACATTGGATGTCAAGACACGTGGAAAAAACATACAAAACATAGGATTGGTGACATCAAGATTTTGGACGAATTTTTTAAGAATTTTCAAATTTTCAGATAGGAGGTTCCATATAAGGTCAAAAACTACATACTCAGATCTTCACCAAACTTTGCAGGGATACATTGGAGGTCGAGACACGTGGAAAAAAAGTACAAAACAAGAGATTGGGGTCATCAAGATTTTGGACGGATTTTTTAGGAATTTTCAAATTTTCAGATGGGAGGTTCCAGATAAGGTCAAAAACTACATACTCAGATCTTCACCAAACATTGCAGGGATACATTGGATGTCAAGACACGTGGAAAAAACGTACAAAACAAGAGATTGGAGACATCAAGATTTTGGACGAATTTTTTAAGAATTTTCAAATTTTCAGATAGGAGGTTCCAGATGAGGTCAAAAACTACATACTCAGATCTTCACCAAACTTTGCAGGAATACTTTGCATGTCAAGACACGTGGAAAAAACGTACAAAACAAGAGATCGGAGACATCAAGATTTTCGACGAATTTTTTAAGAATTTTCAAATTTTCAGATGGGAGGTTCCAGATAAGGTCAAAAACGACATACTCAGATCTCCACCAAACATTGCAGGAATACATTGGATGTCAAGACACGTGGAAAAAACGTACAAAACAAGAGATTGGAGACATCAAGATTTTCGACGAATTTTTGAAGAATTTTCAAATTTTCAGATAGGAGGTTCCAGATAAGGTCAAAAACTACATACTCAGATCTTCACCAAACGTTGCAGGGATACTTTGCATGTCAAGACACGTGGAAAAAACGTACAAAACAAAAGATTGGAGACATCAAGATTTTCGACGAATTTTTTAAGAATTTTCAAATTTTCAGATGGGAGTTTCCAGATAAGGTCAAAAACGACATACTCAGATCTTCACCAAACTTTGCATGGATACATTGGATGTCAAGACACGTGGAAAAAACGTACAAAACAAGAGATTGGAGACATCAAGATTTTGGACGAATTTTTTAAGAATTCTCAAATTTTCAGATAGGAGGTTCCAGATGAGGTCAAAAACTACATACTCAGATCTTCACCAAACTTTGCAGGGATACTTTGGATGTCAAGACACGTGGAAAAAACGTACAAAACAAGAGATTGGGGTCATCAAGATTTTGGAAGAATTTTTTAAGAATTTTCAAATTTTCAGATGGGAGGTTCAATATAAGGTCAAAAACTACATACTCAGATCTTCACCAAACATTGCAGGGATACATTGGATGTCAAGACACGTGGAAAAACGTACAAAACAAGAGATTGGAGACATTAAGATTTTGGACGAATTTTTTAGAATTTTCAAATTTTCAGATAGGAGGTTCCAGATGAGGTCAAAAACTACATACTCAGATCTTCACCAAACTTTGCAGGAATACTTTGCATATCAAGACACGTGGAAAAAACGTACAAAACAAGAGATTGGGGTCATCAAGATTTTGCACGGATTTTTTAGGAATTTTCAAATTTTCAGATGGGAGGTTCCAGATAAGGTCAAAAACTACATACTCAGATCTTCACCAAACTTTGCAGGGATACATTGGATGTCAAGACACGTGGAAAAAACGTACAAAACAAGAGATTGGAGACATCAAGATTTTGGACGAATTTTTTAAGAATTTTCAAATTTTCAGATAGGAGGTTCCATATAAGGTCAAAAACTACATACTCAGATCTTCACCAAACTTTGCATGGATACATTATGTGTCAAGACACGTGGAAAAAACGTACAAAACAAAAGATTGGAGACATCAAGATTTTGGTCGAATTTTTGAAGAATTTTCAAATTTTCTGATAGGAGGTCCCAGATAAGGTCAAAAACTACATACTCAGATCTCCACCAAACTTTGCAGGGATACATTGGATGTCAAGACACGTGGAAAAAACGTACAAAACAAGAGATTGGAGACATCAAGATTTTCGACGAGTTTTTGAAGAATTTTCAAATTTTCAGATAGGAGGTTCCAGATAAGGTCAAAAACTACATACTCAGATCTTCACCAAACGTTGCAGGGATACTTTGCATGTCAAGACACGTGGAAAAAACGTACAAAACAAGAGATTGGAGACATCAAGATTTTCGACGAATTTTTTAAGAATTTTCAAAATTTTCAGATGGGAGGTTCCAGATAAGGTCAAAAACGACATACTCAGATCTTCACCAAACTTTGCAGGGATCCATTGGAGGTCGAGACACGTGGAAAAAACGTACAAAACAAGAGATTGGAGACATCAAGATTTTGGACGAATTTTTGAAGAATTTTCAAATTTTCAGATGGGAGGTTCCAGATAAGGTCAAAAACTACATACTCAGATCTTCACCAAACTTTGCAGGGATACATTGGATGTCAAGACACGTGGAAAAAACGTACAAAACAAGAGATTGGAGACATCAAGATTTTGGACGAATTTTTTAAGAATTTTCAAATTTTCAGATAGGAGGTTCCATATAAGGTCAAAAACTACATACTCAGATCTTCACCAAACTTTGCAGGAATACTTTGCATGTCAAGACACGTGGAAAAAACGTACAAAACAAGAGATTGGAGACATCAAGATTTTCGACGAATTTTTTAAGAATTTTCAAATTTTCAGAAAGGATGTTCCAGATAAGGTCAAAAACGACATACTCAGATCTTCACCAAACTTTGCAGGGATCCATTGGATGTCGAGACACGTGGAAAAAACGTACAAAACAAGAGATTGGAGACATCAAGATTTTGGACGAATTTTGAAGAATTTTCAAATTTTCAGATAGGAGGTTCCAGATAAGGTCTAAAACTACATACTCAGATCTTCACCAAACTTTGCAGGGATACATTGGAGGTCGAGACACGTGGAAAAAACGTACAAAACAAGAGATTGGAGACATCAAGATTGTGGACGAATTTTTTAAGAATTTTCAAATTTTCAGATAGGAGGTTCCATATAAGGACAAAAACTACATACTCAGAACTTCACCAAACTTTGCAGGAATACTTTGCATGTCAAGACACGTGGAAAAAACGTACAAAACAAGAGATTGGAGACATCAAGATTTTCGACGAATTTTTTAAGAATTTTCAAATTTTCAGAAAGGATGTTCCAGATAAGGTCAAAAACGACATACTCAGATCTTCACCAAACTTTGCAGGGATCCATTGGAGGTCGAGACACGTGGAAAAAACGTACAAAACAAGAGATTGGAGACATCAAGATTTTCGACGAATTTTTTAAGAATTTTCAAATTTTCAGAAAGGATGTTCCAGATAAGGTCAAAAACTACATACTCAGATCTCCACCAAACATTGCAGGGATACATTGGATGTCAAGACACGTGGAAAAAACGTACAAAACAAGAGATTGGGGTCATCAAGATTTTGCACGGATTTTTTAGGAATTTTCAAATTTTCAGATGGGAGGTTCCAGATAAGGTCAAAAACTACATACTCAGATCTTCACCAAACTTTGCAGGGATCCATTGGAGGTCGAGACACGTGGAAAAAACGTACAAAACAAGAGATTGGAGACATCAAGATTTTGGACGAATTTTTTAAGAATTTTCAAATTTTCAGATAGGAGGTTCCATATAAGGTCAAAAACTACATACTCAGATCTTCACCAAACTTTGCAGGGATACATTGGATGTCAAGACACGTGGAAAAAACGTACAAAACAAGAGATTGGAGACATCAAGATTTTCGACGAATTTTTTAAGAATTTTCAAATTTTCAGAAAGGATGTTCCAGATAAGGTCAAAAACGACATACTCAGATCTTCACCAAACTTTGCAGGGATCCATTGGAGGTCGAGACACGTGGAAAAAACGTACAAAACAAGAGATTGGAGACATCAAGATTTTCGACGAATTTTTTAAGAATTTTCAAATTTTCAGATAGGAGGTTCCAGATAAGGTCAAAAACTACATACTCAGATCTTCACCAAACGTTGCAGGGATACTTTGCATGTCAAGACACGTGGAAAAAACGTACAAAACAAAAGATTGGAGACATCAAGATTTTCGACGAATTTTTTAAGAATTTTCAAATTTTCAGATGGGAGGTTCCAGATAAGGTCAAAAACGACATACTCAGATCTTCACCAAACTTTGCATGGATACATTGGATGTCAAGACACGTGGAAAAAACGTACAAAACAAGAGATTGGAGACATCAAGATTTTGGACGAATTTTTTAAGAATTCTCAAATTTTCAGATGGGAGGTTCCATATAAGGTCAAAAACTACATACTCAGATCTTCACCAAACTTTGCAGGGATACTTTGGATGTCAAGACACGTGGAAAAAACGTACAAAACAAGAGATTGGGGTCATCAAGATTTTGGACGAATTTTTTAAGAATTTTCAAATTTTCAGATGGGAGGTTCAATATAAGGTCAAAAACTACATACTCAGATCTTCAAGAAACTTTGCATGGATACATTGGATGTCAAGACACGTGGAAAAAACGTACAAAACATAGGATTCGGAACATCAAGATTTTGGTCGAATTTTTTAAGAATTTTCAAATTTTCAGAAAGGATGTTCCAGATAAGGTCAAAAACGACATACTCAGATCTTCACCAAACTTTGCAGGGATACATTGGATGTCAAGACACGTGGAAAAAACGTACAAAACAAGAGATTGGAGACATCAAGATTTTGGACGAATTTTTTAAGAATTCTCAAATTTTCAGAAAGGAGGTTCCATATAAGGTCAAAAACTACATACTCAGATCTTCACCAAACTTTGCAGGGATACTTTGGATGTCAAGACACGTGGAAAAAACGTACAAAACAAGATATTGGGGTCATCAAGATTTTGGACGAATTTTTTAAGAATTTTCAAATTTTCAGATGGGAGGTTCAATATAAGGTCAAAAACTACATACTCAGATCTTCACCAAACTTTGCATGGATACATTGGATGTCAAGACACGTGGAAAAAACATACAAAACATAGGATTCGGAACATCAAGATTTTGGTCGAATTTTTTAAGAATTTTCAAATTTTCAGATAGGAGGTTCCATATAAGGTCAAAAACTACATACTCAGATCTTCACCAAACATTGCAGGAATACATTGGATGTCAAGACACGTGGAAAAAACGTACAAAACAAGAGATTGGGGTCATCAAGATTTTGCACGGATTTTTTAGGAATTTTCAAATTTTCAGATGGGAGGTTCCAGATAAGGTCAAAAACTACATACTCAGATCTTCACCAAACTTTGCAGGGATACATTGGATGTCAAGACACGTAGAAAAAACGTACAAAACAAGAGATTGGAGACATCAAGATTTTGGACGAATTTTTTAAGAATTTTCAAATTTTCAGATAGGAGGTTCCATATAAGGTCAAAAACAACATACTCAGATCTTCACCAAACTTTGCATGGATACATTATGTGTCAAGACACGTGGAAAAAACGTACAAAACAAAAGATTGGAGACATCAAGATTTTGGACGAATTTTTTAACAATTTTCAAATTTTCAGAAAGGATGTTCCAGATAAGGTCAAAAACGACATACTCAGATCTTCACCAAACTTTGCAGGGATACATTGGATATCAAGACACGTGGAAAAAACGTACAAAACAAGAGATTGGAGACATCAAGATTTTGGACGAATTTTTTAAGAATTTTCAAATTTTCAGATGGGAGGTTCAATATAAGGTCAAAAACTACATACTCAGATCTTCACCAAACTTTGCAGGGATACATTGGATGTCAAGACACGTGGAAAAAACGTACAAAACAAGAGATTGGAGACATCAAGATTTTGGACGAATTTTTTAAGAATTTTCAAATTTTCAGATAGGAGGTTCCAGATAAGGTCAAAAACTACATACTCAGATCTTCACCAAACTTTGCAGGGATACATTGGATGTCAAGACACGTGGAAAAAACGTACAAAACAAGAGATTGGGGTCATCAAGATTTTGGACGGATTTTTTAGGAATTTTCAAATTTTCAGATGGGAGGTTCCAGATAAGGTCAAAAACTACATACTCAGATCTTCACCAAACATTGCAGGGATACATTGGATGTCAAGACACGTGGAAAAAACGTACAAAACAAGAGATTGGAGACATCAAAATTTTGGACGAATTTTTTAAGAATTTTCAAATTTTCAGATAGGAGGTTCCAGATGAGGTCAAAAACTACATACTCAGATCTTCACCAAACTTTGCAGGAATACTTTGCATGTCAAGACACGTGGAAAAAACGTACAAAACAAGAGATCGGAGACATCAAGATTTTCGACGAATTTTTTAAGAATTTTCAAATTTTCAGATGGGAGGTTCCAGATAAGGTCAAAAACGACATACTCAGATCTTCACCAAACTTTGCATGGATACATTGGATGTCAAGACACGTGGAAAAAACATACAAAACATAGGATTGGTGACATCAAGATTTTGGACGAATTTTTTAAGAATTTTCAAATTTTCAGATAGGAGGTTCCATATAAGGTCAAAAACTACATACTCAGATCTTCACCAAACTTTGCAGGGATACATTGGAGGTCGAGACACGTGGAAAAAAAGTACAAAACAAGAGATTGGGGTCATCAAGATTTTGGACGGATTTTTTAGGAATTTTCAAATTTTCAGATGGGAGGTTCCAGATAAGGTCAAAAACTACATACTCAGATCTTCACCAAACATTGCAGGGATACATTGGATGTCAAGACACGTGGAAAAAACGTGCAAAACAAGAGATTGGAGACATCAAGATTTTGGACGAATTTTTTAAGAATTTTCAAATTTTCAGATAGGAGGTTCCAGATGAGGTCAAAAACTACATACTCAGATCTTCACCAAACTTTGCAGGAATACTTTGCATGTCAAGACACGTGGAAAAAACGTACAAAACAAGAGATCGGAGACATCAAGATTTTCGACGAATTTTTTAAGAATTTTCAAATTTTCAGATGGGAGGTTCCAGATAAGGTCAAAAACTACATACTCAGATCTTCACCAAACTCTGCAGGAATACTTTGCATGTCAAGACACGTGGAAAAAACGTACAAAACAAGAGATCGGAGACATCAAGATTTTCGACGAATTTTTTAAGAATTTTCAAATTTTCAGATGGGAGGTTCCAGATAAGGTCAAAAACGACATACTCAGATCTTCACCAAACTTTGCATGGATACATTGGATGTCAAGACACGTGGAAAAAACATACAAAACATAGGATTGGGGTCATCAAGATTTTGGTCGAATTTTTTAAGAATTTTCAAATTTTCAGATAGGAGGTTCCATATAAGGTCAAAAACTACATACTCAGATCTTCACCAAACATTGCAGGAATACATTGGATGTCAAGACACGTGGAAAAAACGTACAAAACAAGAGATTGGGGTCATCAAGATTTTGCACGGATTTTTTAGGAATTTTCAAATTTTCAGATGGGAGGTTCCAGATAAGGTCAAAAACTACATACTCAGATTTTCACCAAACTTTGCAGGGATACATTGGATGTCAAGACACGTGGAAAAAACGTACAAAACAAGAGATTGGAGACATCAAGATTTTGGACGAATTTTTTAAGAATTTTCAAATTTTCAGATAGGAGGTTCCATATAAGGTCAAAAACTACATACTCAGATCTTCACCAAACTTTGCATGGATACATTATGTGTCAAGACACGTGGAAAAAACGTACAAAACAAAAGATTGGAGACATCAAGATTTTGGTCGAATTTTTTAAGAATTTTCAAATTTTCAGATGGGAGGTTCCAGATAAGGTCAAAAACTACATACTCAGATCTTCACCAAACTTTGCAGGGATACATTGGATGTCAAGACACGTGGAAAAAACGTACAAAAAAGAGATTGGAGACATCAAGATTTTGGACGAATTTTTTAACAATTTTCAAATTTTCAGAAAGGATTTTCCAGATAAGGTCAAAAACGACATACTCAGATCTTCACCAAACTTTGCAGGGATACATTGGATATCAAGACACGTGGAAAAAACGTACAAAACAAGAGATTGGAGACATCAAGATTTTGGACGAATTTTTTAAGAATTTTCAAATTTTCAGATAGGAGGTTCCAGATAAGGTCAAAAACTACATACTCAGATCTTCACCAAACTTTGCAGGGATACATTGGATGTCAAGACACGTGGAAAAAACGTACAAAACAAGAGATTGGAGACATCAAGATTTTGGACGAATTTTTTAAGAATTTTCAAATTTTCAGATAGGAGGTTCCATATAAGGTCAAAAACTACATACTCAGATCTTCACCAAACATTGCAGGGATACATTGGATATCAAGACACGTGGAAAAAACGTACAAAACAAGAGATTGGAGACATCAAGATTTTGGACGAATTTTTTAAGAATTTTCAAATTTTCAGATAGGAGGTTCCATATAAGGTCAAAAACTACATACTCAGATCTTCACCAAACTTTGCAGGGATACATTGGATGTCAAGACACGTGGAAAAAACGTACAAAACAAGAGATTGGAGACATCAAGATTTTGGACGAATTTTTTAAGAATTTTCAAATTTTCAGATAGGAGGTTCCATATAAGGTCAAAAACTACATACTCAGATCTTCACCAAACTTTGCATGGATACATTATGTGTCAAGACACGTGGAAAAAACGTACAAAACAAAAGATTGGAGACATCAAGATTTTGGTCGAATTTTTTAAGAATTTTCAAATTTTCAGATGGGAGGTTCCAGATAAGGTCAAAAACTACATACTCAGATCTTCACCAAACTTTGCAGGGATACATTGGATGTCAAGACACGTGGAAAAAACGTACAAAAAAGAGATTGGAGACATCAAGATTTTGGACGAATTTTTTAACAATTTTCAAATTTTCAGAAAGGATGTTCCAGATAAGGTCAAAAACGACATACTCAGATCTTCACCAAACTTTGCAGGGATACATTGGATATCAAGACACGTGGAAAAAACGTACAAAACAAGAGATTGGAGACATCAAGATTTTGGACGAATTTTTTAAGAATTTTCAAATTTTCAGATGGGAGGTTCAATATAAGGTCAAAAACTACATACTCAGATCTTCACCAAACTTTGCAGGGATACATTGGATGTCAAGATACGTGAAAAAAACGTACAAAACAAGAGATTGGAGACATCAAGATTTTGGACGAATTTTTTAAGAATTTTCAAATTTTCAGATAGGAGGTTCCATATAAGGTCAAAAACTACATACTCAGATCTTCACCAAACTTTGCAGGGATACATTGGATATCAAGACACGTGGAAAAAACGTACAAAACAAGAGATTGGAGACATCAAGATTTTGGACGAATTTTTTAAGAATTTTCAAATTTTCAGATAGGAGGTTCCAGATAAGGTCAAAAACTACATACTCAGATCTTCACCAAACTTTGCAGGGATACATTGGATGTCAAGACACGTGGAAAAAACGTACAAAGCAAGAGATTGGGGTCATCAAGATTTTGGACGGATTTTTTAGGAATTTTCAAATTTTCAGATGGGAGGTTCCAGATAAGGTCAAAAACTACATACTCAGATCTTCACCAAACATTGCAGGGATACATTGGATGTCAAGACACGTGGAAAAAACGTACAAAACAAGAGATTGGAGACATCAAAATTTTGGACGAATTTTTTAAGAATTTTCAAATTTTCAGATAGGAGGTTCCAGATGAGGTCAAAAACTACATACTCAGATCTTCACCAAACTTTGCAGGAATACTTTGCATGTCAAGACACGTGGAAAAAACGTACAAAACAAGAGATCGGAGACATCAAGATTTTCGACGAATTTTTTAAGAATTTTCAAATTTTCAGATGGGAGGTTCCAGATAAGGTCAAAAACGACATACTCAGATCTTCACCAAACTTTGCATGGATACATTGGATGTCAAGACACGTGGAAAAAACATACAAAACATAGGATTGGTGACATCAAGATTTTGGACGAATTTTTTAAGAATTTTCAAATTTTCAGATAGGAGGTTCCATATAAGGTCAAAAACTACATACTCAGATCTTCACCAAACTTTGCAGGGATACATTGGAGGTCGAGACACGTGGAAAAAAAGTACAAAACAAGAGATTGGGGTCATCAAGATTTTGGACGGATTTTTTAGGAATTTTCAAATTTTCAGATGGGAGGTTCCAGATAAGGTCAAAAACTACATACTCAGATCTTCACCAAACATTGCAGGGATACATTGGATGTCAAGACACGTGGAAAAAACGTACAAAACAAGAGATTGGAGACATCAAGATTTTGGACGAATTTTTTAAGAATTTTCAAATTTTCAGATAGGAGGTTCCAGATGAGGTCAAAAACTACATACTCAGATCTTCACCAAACTTTGCAGGAATACTTTGCATGTCAAGACACGTGGAAAAAACGTACAAAACAAGAGATCGGAGACATCAAGATTTTCGACGAATTTTTTAAGAATTTTCAAATTTTCAGATGGGAGGTTCCAGATAAGGTCAAAAACGACATACTCAGATCTTCACCAAACTTTGCAGGGATCCATTGGAGGTCGAGACACGTGGAAAAAACGTACAAAACAAGAGATTGGAGACATCAAGATTTTGGACGAATTTTTTAAGAATTTTCAAATTTTCAGATGGGAGGTTCAATATAAGGTCAAAAACTACATACTCAGATCTTCACCAAACTTTGCAGGGATACATTGGATGTCAAGACACGTGGAAAAAACGTACAAAACAAGAGATTGGAGACATCAAGATTTTGGACGAATTTTTTAAGAATTTTCAAATTTTCAGATAGGAGGTTCCATATAAGGTCAAAAACTACATACTCAGATCTTCACCAAACTTTGCAGGGATACATTGGATATCAAGACACGTGGAAAAAACGTACAAAACAAGAGATTGGAGACATCAAGATTTTGGACGAATTTTTTAAGAATTTTCAAATTTTCAGATAGGAGGTTCCAGATAAGGTCAAAAACTACATACTCAGATCTTCACCAAACTTTGCAGGGATACATTGGATGTCAAGACACGTGGAAAAAACGTACAAAACAAGAGATTGGGGTCATCAAGATTTTGGACGGATTTTTTAGGAATTTTCAAATTTTCAGATGGGATGTTCCAGATAAGGTCAAAAACTACATACTCAGATCTTCACCAAACATTGCAGGGATACATTGGATGTCAAGACACGTGGAAAAAACGTACAAAACAAGAGATTGGAGACATCAAAATTTTGGACGAATTTTTTAAGAATTTTCAAATTTTCAGATAGGAGGTTCCAGATGAGGTCAAAAACTACATACTCAGATCTTCACCAAACTTTGCAGGAATACTTTGCATGTCAAGACACGTGGAAAAAACGTACAAAACAAGAGATCGGAGACATCAAGATTTTCGACGAATTTTTTAAGAATTTTCAAATTTTCAGATGGGAGGTTTTAGATAAGGTCAAAAACGACATACTCAGATCTTCACCAAACTTTGCATGGATACATTGGATGTCAAGACACGTGGAAAAAACATACAAAACATAGGATTGGTGACATCAAGATTTTGGACGAATTTTTTAAGAATTTTCAAATTTTCAGATAGGAGGTTCCATATAAGGTCAAAAACTACATACTCAGATCTTCACCAAACTTTGCAGGGATACATTGGAGGTCGAGACACGTGGAAAAAAAGTACAAAACAAGAGATTGGGGTCATCAAGATTTTGGACGGATTTTTTAGGAATTTTCAAATTTTCAGATGGGAGGTTCCAGATAAGGTCAAAAACTACATACTCAGATCTTCACCAAACATTGCAGGGATACATTGGATGTCAAGACACGTGGAAAAAACGTACAAAACAAGAGATTGGAGACATCAAGATTTTGGACGAATTTTTTAAGAATTTTCAAATTTTCAGATAGGAGGTTCCAGATGAGGTCAAAAACTACATACTCAGATCTTCACCAAACTTTGCAGGAATACTTTGCATGTCAAGACACGTGGAAAAAACGTACAAAACAAGAGATCGGAGACATCAAGATTTTCGACGAATTTTTTAAGAATTTTCAAATTTTCAGATGGGAGGTTCCAGATAAGGTCAAAAACGACATACTCAGATCTTCACCAAACTTTGCAGGGATCCATTGGAGGTCGAGACACGTGGAAAAAACGTACAAAACAAGAGATTGGAGACATCAAGATTTTGGACGAATTTTTTAAGAATTTTCAAATTTTCAGATAGGAGGTTCCATATAAGGTCAAAAACTACATACTCAGATCTTCACCAAACTTTGCAGGGATACATTGGATGTCAAGACACGTGGAAAAAACGTACAAAACAAGAGATTGGAGACATCAAGATTTTCGACGAATTTTTTAAGAATTTTCAAATTTTCAGAAAGGATGTTCCAGATAAGGTCAAAAACGACATACTCAGATCTTCACCAAACTTTGCAGGGATCCATTGGAGGTCGAGACACGTGGAAAAAACGTACAAAACAAGAGATTGGAGACATCAAGATTTTGGACGAATTTTTGAAGAATTTTCAAATTTTCAGATAGGAGGTTCCAGATAAGGTCTAAAACTACATACTCAGATCTCCACCAAACATTGCAGGAATACATTGGATGTCAAGACACGTGGAAAAAACGTACAAAACAAGAGATTGGAGACATCAAGATTTTCGACGAATTTTTTAAGAATTTTCAAATTTTCAGATAGGAGGTTCCAGATAAGGTCAAAAACTACATACTCAGATCTTCACCAAACGTTGCAGGGATACTTTGCATGTCAAGACACGTGGAAAAAACGTACAAAACAAAAGATTGGAGACATCAAGATTTTCGACGAATTTTTTAAGAATTTTCAAATTTTCAGATGGGAGGTTCCAGATAAGGTCAAAAACGACATACTCAGATCTTCACCAAACTTTGCATGGATACATTGGATGTCAAGACACGTGGAAAAAACGTACAAAACAAGAGATTGGAGACATCAAGATTTTGGACGAATTTTTTAAGAATTTTCAAATTTTCAGATGGGAGGTTCAATATAAGGTCAAAAACTACATACTCAGATCTTCACCAAACTTTGCAGGGATACTTTGGATGTCAAGACACGTGGAAAAAACGTACAAAACAAGAGATTGGGGTCATCAAGATTTTGGACGAATTTTTTAAGAATTTTCAAATTTTCAGATGGGAGGTTCAATATAAGGTCAAAAACTACATACTCAGATCTTCACCAAACTTTGCATGGATACATTGGATGTCAAGACACGTGGAAAAAACATACAAAACATAGGATTCGGAACATCAAGATTTTGGTCGAATTTTTTAAGAATTTTCAAATTTTCAGATAGGAGGTTCCATATAAGGTCAAAAACTACATACTCAGATCTTCACCAAACATTGCAGGAATACATTGGATGTCAAGACACGTGGAAAAAACGTACAAAACAAGAGATTGGGGTCATCAAGATTTTGCACGGATTTTTTAGGAATTTTCAAATTTTCAGATGGGAGGTTCCAGATAAGGTCTAAAACTACATACTCAGATCTTCACCAAACTTTGCAGGGATACATTGGATGTCAAGACACGTGGAAAAAACGTACAAAACAAGAGATTGGAGACATCAAGATTTTGGACGAATTTTTTAAGAATTTTCAAATTTTCAGATAGGAGGTTTCATATAAGGTCAAAAACTACATACTCAGATCTTCACCAAACTTTGCAGGGATACATTGGATGTCAAGACACGTGGAAAAAACGTACAAAAAAGAGATTGGAGACATCAAGATTTTGGACGAATTTTTTAACAATTTTCAAATTTTCAGAAAGAATGTTCCAGATAAGGTCAAAAACGACATACTCAGATCTTCACCAAACTTTGCATGGATACATTGGATGTCAAGACACGTGGAAAAAACGTGCAAAACAAGAGATTGGGGTCATCAAGATTTTGCACGGATTTTTTAGGAATTTTCAAATTTTCAGATGGGAGGTTCCAGATAAGGTCAAAAACTACATACTCAGATCTTCACCAAACTTTGCAGGGATACATTGGATGTCAAGACACGTGGAAAAAACGTACAAAACAAGAGATTGGAGACATCAAGATTTTGGACGAATTTTTTAAGAATTTTCAAATTTTCAGATAGGAGGTTCCATATAAGGTCAAAAACTACATACTCAGATCTTCACCAAACTTTGCATGGATACATTATGTGTCAAGACACGTGGAAAAAACGTACAAAACAAAAGATTGGAGACATCAAGATTTTGGTCGAATTTTTTAAGAATTTTCAAATTTTCAGATGGGAGGTTCCAGATAAGGTCAAAAACTACATACTCAGATCTTCACCAAACTTTGCAGGGATACATTGGATGTCAAGACACGTCGAAAAAACGTACAAAAAAGAGATTGGAGACATCAAGATTTTGGTCGAATTTTTTAAGAATTTTCAAATTTTCAGATGGGAGGTTCCAGATAAGGTCAAAAACTACATACTCAGATCTTCACCAAACTTTGCAGGGATACATTGGATGTCAAGACACGTGGAAAAAACGTACAAAAAAGAGATTGGGGTCATCAAGATTTTGGACGGATTTTTTAGGAATTTTCAAATTTTCAGATGGGAGGTTCCAGATAAGGTCAAAAACTACATACTCAGATCTTCACCAAACATTGCAGGGATACATTGGATGTCAAGACACGTGAAAAAAACGTACAAAACAAGAGATTGGAGACATCAAGATTTTGGACGAATTTTATAAGAATTTTCAAATTTTCAGATAGGAGGTTCCAGATGAGGTCAAAAACTACATACTCAGATCTTCACCAAACTTTGCAGGAATACTTTGCATGTCAAGACACGTGGAAAAAACGTACAAAACAAGAGATCGGAGACATCAAGATTTTCGACGAATTTTTTAAGAATTTTCAAATTTTCAGATAGGAGGTTCCATATAAGGTCAAAAACTACATACTCAGATCTTCACCAAACTTTGCAGGGATACATTGGAGGTCGAGACACGTGGAAAAAAAGTACAAAACAAGAGATTGGGGTCATCAAGATTTTGGACGGATTTTTTAGGAATTTTCAAATTTTCAGATGGGAGGTTCCAGATAAGGTCAAAAACTACATACTCATATCTTCACCAAACATTGCAGGGATACATTGGATGTCAAGACACGTGGAAAAAACGTACAAAACAAGAGATTGGAGACATCAAGATTTTGGACGAATTTTTTAAGAATTTTCAAATTTTCAGATAGGAGGTTCCAGATGAGGTCAAAAACTACATACTCAGATCTTCACCAAACTTTGCAGGAATACTTTGCATGTCAAGACACGTGGAAAAAACGTACAAAACAAGAGATCGGAGACATCAAGATTTTCGACGAATTTTTGAAGAATTTTCAAATTTTCAGATGGGAGGTTCCAGATAAGGTCAAAAACGACATACTCAGATCTTCACCAAACTTTGCAGGGATCCATTGGAGGTCGAGACACGTGGAAAAAACGTACAAAACAAGAGATTGGAGACATCAAGATTTTGGACGAATTTTTTAAGAATTTTCAAATTTTCAGATAGGAGGTTCCATATAAGGTCAAAAACTACATACTCAGATCTTCACCAAACTTTGCAGGGATACATTGGATGTCAAGATACGTGGAAAAAACGTACAAAACAAGAGATTGGAGACATCAAGATTTTCGACGAATTTTTTAAGAATTTTCAAATTTTCAGAAAGGATGTTCCAGATAAGGTCAAAAACGACATACTCAGATCTTCACCAAACTTTGCAGAAATCCATTGGAGGTCGAGACACGTGGAAAAAACGTACAAAACAAGAGATTGGAGACATCAAGATTTTCGACGAATTTTTGAAGAATTTTCAAATTTTCAGATGGGAGGTTCCAGATAAGGTCAAAAACTACATACTCAGATCTTCACCAAACTTTGCAGGGATACATTGGATGTCAAGACACGTGGAAAAAACGTACAAAAAAGAGATTGGAGACATCAAGATTTTGGACGAATTTTTTAACAATTTTCAAATTTTCAGAAAGGATGTTCCAGATAAGGTCAAAAACGACATACTCAGATCTTCACCAAACTTTGCATGGATACATTGGATGTCAAGACACGTGGAAAAAACGTACAAAACAAGAGATTGGGGTCATCAAGATTTTGCACGGATTTTTTAGGAATTTTCAAATTTTCAGATGGGAGGTTCCAGATAAGGTCAAAAACTACATACTCAGATCTTCACCAAACTTTGCAGGGATACATTGGATGTCAAGACACGTGGAAAAAACGTACAAAACAAGAGATTGGAGACATCAAGATTTTGGACGAATTTTTTAAGAATTTTCAAATTTTCAGATAGGAGGTTCCATATAAGGTCAAAAACTACATACTCAGATCTTCACCAAACTTTGCATGGATACATTATGTGTCAAGACACGTGGAAAAAACGTACAAAACAAAAGATTGGAGACATCAAGATTTTGGTCGAATTTTTTAAGAATTTTCAAATTTTCAGATGGGAGGTTCCAGATAAGGTCAAAAACTACATACTCAGATCTTCACCAAACTTTGCAGGGATACATTGGATGTCAAGACACGTGGAAAAAACGTACAAAAAAGAGATTGGAGACATCAAGATTTTGGACGAATTTTTTAACAATTTTCAAATTTTCAGAAAGGATGTTCCAGATAAGGTCAAAAACGACATACTCAGATCTTCACCAAACTTTGCAGGGATACATTGGATATCAAGACACGTGGAAAAAACGTACAAAACAAGAGATTGGAGACATCAAGATTTTCGACGAATTTTTTAAGAATTTTCAAATTTTCAGATAGGAGGTTCCAGATAAGGTCAAAAACTACATACTCAGATCTTCACCAAACGTTGCAGGGATACTTTGCATGTCAAGACACGTGGAAAAAACGTACAAAACAAAAGATTGGAGACATCAAGATTTTCGACGAATTTTTTAAGAATTTTCAAATTTTCAGATGGGAGGTTCCAGATAAGGTCAAAAACGACATACTCAGATCTTCACCAAACTTTGCATGGATACATTGGATGTCAAGACACGTGGAAAAAACGTACAAAACAAGAGATTGGAGACATCAAGATTTTGGACGAATTTTTTAAGAATTCTCAAATTTTCAGAAAGGAGGTTCCATATAAGGTCAAAAACTACATACTCAGATCTTCACCAAACTTTGCAGGGATACTTTGGATGTCAAGACACGTGGAAAAAACGTACAAAACAAGAGATTGGGGTCATCAAGATTTTGGACGAATTTTTTAAGAATTTTCAAATTTTCAGATGGGATGTTCAATATAAGGTCAAAAACTACATACTCAGATCTTCACCAAACTTTGCATGGATACATTGGATGTCAAGACACGTGGAAAAAACATACAAAACATAGGATTCGGAACATCAAGATTTTGGTCGAATTTTTTAAGAATTTTCAAATTTTCAGATAGGAGGTTCCATATAAGGTCAAAAACTACATACTCAGATCTTCACCAAACTTTGCATGGATACATTATGTGTCAAGACACGTGGAAAAAACGTACAAAACAAAAGATTGGAGACATCAAGATATTGGTCGAATTTTTTAAGAATTTTCAAATTTTCAGATGGGAGGTTCCAGATAAGGTCAAAAACTACATACTCAGATCTTCACCAAACTTTGCAGGGATACATTTGATGTCAAGACACGTGGAAAAAACGTTCAAAACAAGAGATAGGAGACATCAAGATTTTGGACGAATTTTTTAACAATTTTCAAATTTTCAGAAAGGATGTTCCAGATAAGGTCAAAAACAACATACTCAGATCTTCACCAAACTTTGCAGGGATACATTGGATGTCAAGACACGTGGAAAAAACGTACTAAACAAGAGATTGGAGACATCAAGATTTTGGACGAATTTTTTAAGAATTTTCAAATTTTCAGATAGGAGGTTCCATATAAGGTCAAAAACTACATACTCAGATCTTCACCAAACTTTGCATGGATACATTATGTGTCAAGACACGTGGAAAAAACGTACCAAACAAGACATTGGAGACATCAAGATTTTGGACGAATTTTTTAAGAATTTTCAAATTTTCAGATAGGAGGTTCCATATAAGGTCAAAAACTACATACTCAGATCTTCACCAAACTTTGCAGGGATACATTGGATATCAAGACACGTGGAAAAAACGTACAAAACAAGAGATTGGAGACATCAAGATTTTGGACGAATTTTTTAAGAATTTTCAAATTTTCAGATAGGAGGTTCCAGATAAGGTCAAAAACTACATACTCAGATCTTCACCAAACTTTGCAGGGATACATTGGATGTCAAGACACGTGGAAAAAACGTACAAAACAAGAGATTGGGGTCATCAAGATTTTGGACGGATTTTTTAGGAATTTTCAAATTTTCAGATGGGAGGTTCCAGATAAGGTCAAAAACTACATACTCAGATCTTCACCAAACTTTGCAGGGATACATTGGATGTCAAGACACGTGGAAAAAACGTACAAAAAAGAGATTGGAGACATCAAGATTTTGGACGAATTTTTTAACAATTTTCAAATTTTCAGAAAGGATGTTCCAGATAAGGTCAAAAACGACATACTCAGATCTTCACCAAACTTTGCAGGGATACATTGGATATCAAGACACGTGGAAAAAACGTACAAAACAAGAGATTGGAGACATCAAGATTTTCGACGAATTTTTTAAGAATTTTCAAATTTTCAGATAGGAGGTTCCAGATAAGGTCAAAAACTACATACTCAGATCTTCACCAAACGTTGCAGGGATACTTTGCATGTCAAGACACGTGGAAAAAACGTACAAAACAATAGATTGGAGACATCAAGATTTTCGACGAATTTTTTAAGAATTTTCAAATTTTCAGATGGGAGGTTCCAGATAAGGTCAAAAACGACATACTCAGATCTTCACCAAACTTTGCATGGATACATTGGATGTCAAGACACGTGGAAAAAACGTACAAAACAAGAGATTGGAGACATCAAGATTTTGGACGAATTTTTTAAGAATTCTCAAATTTTCAGAAAGGAGGTTCCATATAAGGTCAAAAACTACATACTCAGATCTTCACCAAACTTTGCAGGGATACTTTGGATGTCAAGACACGTGGAAAAAACGTACAAAACAAGAGATTGGGGTCATCAAGATTTTGGACGAATTTTTTAAGAATTTTCAAATTTTCAGATGGGATGTTCAATATAAGGTCAAAAACTACATACTCAGATCTTCACCAAACTTTGCATGGATACATTGGATGTCAAGACACGTGGAAAAAACATACAAAACATAGGATTCGGAACATCAAGATTTTGGTCGAATTTTTTAAGAATTTTCAAATTTTCAGATAGGAGGTTCCATATAAGGTCAAAAACTACATACTCAGATCTTCACCAAACTTTGCATGGATACATTATGTGTCAAGACACGTGGAAAAAACGTACAAAACAAAAGATTGGAGACATCAAGATATTGGTCGAATTTTTTAAGAATTTTCAAATTTTCAGATGGGAGGTTCCAGATAAGGTCAAAAACTACATACTCAGATCTTCACCAAACTTTGCAGGGATACATTTGATGTCAAGACACGTGGAAAAAACGTTCAAAACAAGAGATAGGAGACATCAAGATTTTGGACGAATTTTTTAACAATTTTCAAATTTTCAGAAAGGATGTTCCAGATAAGGTCAAAAACAACATACTCAGATCTTCACCAAACTTTGCAGGGATACATTGGATGTCAAGACACGTGGAAAAAACGTACAAAACAAGAGATTGGAGACATCAAGATTTTGGACGAATTTTTTAAGAATTTTCAAATTTTCAGATAGGAGGTTCCATATAAGGTCAAAAACTACATACTCAGATCTTCACCAAACTTTGCATGGATACATTATGTGTCAAGACACGTGGAAAAAACGTACCAAACAAGACATTGGAGACATCAAGATTTTGGACGAATTTTTTAAGAATTTTCAAATTTTCAGATAGGAGGTTCCATATAAGGTCAAAAACTACATACTCAGATCTTCACCAAACTTTGCAGGGATACATTGGATATCAAGACACGTGGAAAAAACGTACAAAACAAGAGATTGGAGACATCAAGATTTTGGACGAATTTTTTAAGAATTTTCAAATTTTCAGATAGGAGGTTCCAGATAAGGTCAAAAACTACATACTCAGATCTTCACCAAACTTTGCAGGGATACATTGGATGTCAAGACACGTGGAAAAAACGTACAAAACAAGAGATTGGGGTCATCAAGATTTTGGACGGATTTTTTAGGAATTTTCAAATTTTCAGATGGGAGGTTCCAGATAAGGTCAAAAACTACATACTCAGATCTTCACCAAACATTGCAGGGATACATTGGATGTCAAGACACGTGGAAAAAACGTACAAAACAAGAGATTGGAGACATCAAAATTTTGGACGAATTTTTTAAGAATTTTCAAATTTTCAGATAGGAGGTTCCAGATGAGGTCAAAAACTACATACTCAGATCTTCACCAAACTTTGCAGGAATACTTTGCATGTCAAGACACGTGGAAAAAACGTACAAAACAAGAGATCGGAGACATCAAGATTTTCGACGAATTTTTTAAGAATTTTCAAATTTTCAGATGGGAGGTTCCAGATAAGGTCAAAAACGACATACTCAGATCTTCACCAAACTTTGCATGGATACATTGGATGTCAAGACACGTGGAAAAAACATACAAAACATAGGATTGGTGACATCAAGATTTTGGACGAATTTTTTAAGAATTTTCAAATTTTCAGATAGGAGGTTCCATATAAGGTCAAAAACTACATACTCAGATCTTCACCAAACTTTGCAGGGATACATTGGAGGTCGAGACACGTGGAAAAAAAGTACAAAACAAGAGATTGGGGTCATCAAGATTTTGGACGGATTTTTTAGGAATTTTCAAATTTTCAGATGGGAGGTTCCAGATAAGGTCAAAAACTACATACTCAGATCTTCACCAAACATTGCAGGGATACATTGGATGTCAAGACACGTGGAAAAAACGTACAAAACAAGAGATTGGAGACATCAAGATTTTGGACGAATTTTTTAAGAATTTTCAAATTTTCAGATAGGAGGTTCCAGATGAGGTCAAAAACTACATACTCAGATCTTCACCAAACTTTGCAGGAATACTTTGCATGTCAAGACACGTAGAAAAAACGTACAAAACAAGAGATCGGAGACATCAAGATTTTCGACGAATTTTTTAAGAATTTTCAAATTTTCAGATGGGAGGTTCCAGATAAGGTCAAAAACTACATACTCAGATCTTCACCAAACTTTGCAGGAATACTTTGCATGTCAAGACACGTGGAAAAAACGTACAAAACAAGAGATCGGAGACATCAAGATTTTCGACGAATTTTTTAAGAATTTTCAAATTTTCAGATGGGAGGTTCCAGATAAGTTCAAAAACGACATACTCAGATCTTCACCAAACTTTGCATGGATACATTGGATGTCAAGACACGTGGAAAAAACGTACAAAACAAGAGATTGGAGACATCAAGATTTTCGACGAATTTTTTAAGAATTTTCAAATTTTCAGATAGGAGGTTCCAGATAAGGTCAAAAACTACATACTCAGATCTTCACCAAACGTTGCAGGGATACTTTGCATGTCAAGACACGTGGAAAAAACGTACAAAACAAAAGATTGGAGACATCAAGATTTTCGACGAATTTTTTAAGAATTTTCAAATTTTCAGATGGGAGGTTCCAGATAAGGTCAAAAACGACATACTCAGATCTTCACCAAACTTTGCATGGATACATTGGATGTCAAGACACGTGGAAAAAACGTACAAAACAAGAGATTGGAGACATCAAGATTTTGGACGAATTTTTTAAGAATTCTCAAATTTTCAGAAAGGAGGTTCCATATAAGGTCAAAAACTACATACTCAGATCTTCACCAAACTTTGCAGGGATACTTTGGATGTCAAGACACGTGGAAAAAACGTACAAAACAAGAGATTGGGGTCATCAAGATTTTGGACGAATTTTTTAAGAATTTTCAAATTTTCAGATGGGAGGTTCAATATAAGGTCAAAAACTACATACTCAGATCTTCACCAAACTTTGCATGGATACATTGGATGTCAAGACACGTGGAAAAAACATACAAAACATAGGATTCGGAACATCAAGATTTTGGTCGAATTTTTAAAGAATTTTCAAATTTTCAGATAGGAGGTTCCATATAAGGTCAAAAACTACATACTCAGATCTTCACCAAACTTTGCATGGATACATTATGTGTCAAGACACGTGGAAAAAACGTACAAAACAAAAGATTGGAGACATCAAGATATTGGTCGAATTTTTTAAGAATTTTCAAATTTTCAGATGGGAGGTTCCAGATAAGGTCAAAAACTACATACTCAGATCTTCACCAAACTTTGCAGGGATACATTGGATGTCAAGACACGTGGAAAAAACGTTCAAAACAAGAGATAGGAGACATCAAGATTTTGGACGAATTTTTTAACAATTTTCAAATTTTCAGAAAGGATGTTCCAGATAAGGTCAAAAACTACATACTCAGATCTTCACCAAACTTTGCAGGGATACATTGGATGTCAAGACACGTGGAAAAAACGTACAAAACAAGAGATTGGGGTCATCAAGATTTTGGACGGATTTTTTAGGAATTTTCAAATTTTCAGATGGGAGGTTCCAGATAAGGTCAAAAACTACATACTCAGATCTTCACCAAACATTGCAGGGATACCTTGGATGTCAAGACACGTGGAAAAAACGTACAAAACAAGAGATTGGAGACATCAAAATTTTGGACGAATTTTTTAAGAATTTTCAAATTTTCAGATAGGAGGTTCCAGATGAGGTCAAAAACTACATACTCAGATCTTCACCAAACTTTGCAGGAATACTTTGCATGTCAAGACACGTGGAAAAAACGTACAAAACAAGAGATCGGAGACATCAAGATTTTCGACGAATTTTTTAAGAATTTTCAAATTTTCAGATGGGAGGTTCCAGATAAGGTCAAAAACGACATACTCAGATCTTCACCAAACTTTGCATGGATACATTGGATGTCAAGACACGTGGAAAAAACATACAAAACATAGGATTGGTGACATCAAGATTATGGACGAATTTTTTAAGAATTTTCAAATTTTCAGATAGGAGGTTCCATATAAGGTCAAAAACTACATACTCAGATCTTCACCAAACTTTGCAGGGATACATTGGAGGTCGAGACACGTGGAAAAAAAGTACAAAACAAGAGATTGGGGTCATCAAGATTTTGGACGGATTTTTTAGGAATTTTCAAATTTTCAGATGGGAGGTTCCAGATAAGGTCAAAAACTACATACTCAGATCTTCACCAAACATTGCAGGGATACATTGGATGTCAAGACACGTGGAAAAAACGTACAAAACAAGAGATTGGAGACATCAAGATTTTGGACGAATTTTTTAAGAATTTTCAAATTTTCAGATAGGAGGTTCCAGATGAGGTCAAAAACTACATACTCAGATCTTCACCAAACTTTGCAGGAATACTTTGCATGTCAAGACACGTGGAAAAAACGTACAAAACAAGAGATCTTAGACATCAAGATTTTCGACGAATTTTTTAAGAATTTTCAAATTTTCAGATGGGAGGTTCCAGATAAGGTCAAAAACTACATACTCAGATCTTCACCAAACTTTGCAGGAATACTTTGCATGTCAAGACACGTGGAAAAAACGTACAAAAAAGAGATTGGAGACATCAAGATTTTGGACGAATTTTTTAAGAATTTTCAAATTTTCAGATGGGAGGTTCCAGATAAGTTCAAAAACGACATACTCAGATCTTCACCAAACTTTGCATGGATACATTGGATGTCAAGACACGTGGAAAAAACATACAAAACATAGGATTGGGGTCATCAAGATTTTGGTCGAATTTTTTAAGAATTTTCAAATTTTCAGATAGGAGGTTCCATATAAGGTCAAAAATTACTTACTCAGATCTTCACCAAACATTGCAGGAATACATTGGATGTCAAGACACGTGGAAAAAACGTACAAAACAAGAGATTGGGGTCATCAAGATTTTGCACGGATTTTTTAGGAATTTTCAAATTTTCAGATGGGAGGTTCCAGATAAGGTCAAAAACTACATACTCAGATCTTCACCAAACTTTGCAGGGATACATTGGATGTCAAGACACGTGGAAAAAACGTACAAAACAAGAGATTGGAGACATCAAGATTTTGGACGAATTTTTTAAGAATTTTCAAATTTTCAGATAGGAGGTTCCATATAAGGTCAAAAACTACATACTCAGATCTTCACCAAACTTTGCATGGATACATTATGTGTCAAGACACGTGGAAAAAACGTACAAAAAGGAGATTGGAGACATCAAGATTTTGGACGAATTTTTTAACAATTTTCAAATTTTCAGAAAGGATGTTCCAGATAAGGTCAAAAACGACATACTCAGATCTTCACCAAACTTTGCAGGGATACATTGGATATCAAGACACGTGGAAAAAACGTACAAAACAAGAGATTGGAGACATCAAGATTTTGGACGAATTTTTTAAGAATTTTCAAATTTTCAGATAGGAGGTTCCAGATAAGGTCAAAAACTACATACTCAGATCTTCACCAAACTTTGCAGGGATACATTGGATGTCAAGACACGTGGAAAAAACGTACAAAACAAGAGATTGGAGACATCAAGATTTTGGACGAATTTTTTAAGAATTTTCAAATTTTCAGATAGGAGGTTCCATATAAGGTCAAAAACTACATACTCAGATCTTCACCAAACATTGCAGGGATACATTGGATATCAAGACACGTGGAAAAAACGTACAAAACAAGAGATTGGAGACATCAAGATTTTGGACGAATTTTTTAAGAATTTTCAAATTTTCAGATAGGAGGTTCCATATAAGGTCAAAAACTACATACTCAGATCTTCACCAAACTTTGCAGGGATACATTGGATGTCAAGACACGTGGAAAAAACGTACAAAACAAGAGATTGGAGACATCAAGATTTTGGACGAATTTTTTAAGAATTTTCAAATTTTCAGATAGGAGGTTCCATATAAGGTCAAAAACTACATACTCAGATCTTCACCAAACTTTGCATGGATACATTATGTGTCAAGACACGTGGAAAAAACGTACAAAACAAAAGATTGGAGACATCAAGATTTTGGTCGAATTTTTTAAGAATTTTCAAATTTTCAGATGGGAGGTTCCAGATAAGGTCAAAAACTACATACTCAGATCTTCACCAAACTTTGCAGGGATACATTGGATGTCAAGACACGTGGAAAAAACGTACAAAAAAGAGATTGGAGACATCAAGATTTTGGACGAATTTTTTAACAATTTTCAAATTTTCAGAAAGGATGTTCCAGATAAGGTCAAAAACGACATACTCAGATCTTCACCAAACTTTGCAGGGATACATTGGATATCAAGACACGTGGAAAAAACGTACAAAACAAGAGATTGGAGACATCAAGATTTTGGACGAATTTTTTAGGAATTTTCAAATTTTCAGATGGGAGGTTCCAGATAAGGTCAAAAACTACATACTCAGATCTTCACCAAACATTGCAGGGATACATTGGATGTCAAGACACGTGGAAAAAACGTACAAAACAAGAGATTGGAGACATCAAAATTTTGGACGAATTTTTTAAGAATTTTCAAATTTTCAGATAGGAGGTTCCAGATGAGGTCAAAAACTACATACTCAGATCTTCACCAAACTTTGCAGGGATACTTTGGATGTCAAGACACGTGGAAAAAACGTACAAAACAAGAGATCGGAGACATCAAGATTTTCGACGAATTTTTTAAGAATTTTCAAATTTTCAGATGGGAGGTTCCAGATAAGGTCAAAAACGACATACTCAGATCTTCACCAAATTTTGCATGGATACATTGGATGTCAAGACACGTGGAAAAAACATACAAAACATAGGATTGGTGACATCAAGATTTTGGACGAATTTTTTAAGAATTTTCAAATTTTCAGATAGGAGGTTCCATATAAGGTCAAAAACTACATACTCAGATCTTCACCAAACTTTGCAGGGATACATTGGAGGTCGAGACACGTGGAAAAAAAGTACAAAACAAGAGATTGGGGTCATCAAGATTTTGGACTGATTTTTTAGGAATTTTCAAATTTTCAGATGGGAGGTTCCAGATAAGGTCAAAAACTACATACTCAGATCTTCACCAAACATTGCAGGGATACATTGGATGTCAAGACACGTGGAAAAAACGTACAAAACAAGAGATTGGAGACATCAAGATTTTGGACGAATTTTTTAAGAATTTTCAAATTTTCAGATAGGAGGTTCCAGATGAGGTCAAAAACTACATACTCAGATCTTCACCAAACTTTGCAGGAATACTTTGCATGTCAAGACACGTGGAAAAAACGTACAAAACAAGAGATCGGAGACATCAAGATTTTCGACGAATTTTTTAAGAATTTTCAAATTTTCAGATGGGAGGTTCCAGATAAGGTCAAAAACTACATACTCAGATCTTCACCAAACTTTGCAGGAATACTTTGCATGTCAAGACACGTGGAAAAAACGTACAAAACAAGAGATCGGAGACATCAAGATTTTCGACGAATTTTTTAAGAATTTTCAAATTTTCAGATGGGAGGTTCCAGATAAGTTCAAAAACGACATACTCAGATCTTCACCAAACTTTGCATGGATACATTGGATGTCAAGACACGTGGAAAAAACATACAAAACATAGGATTGGGGTCATCAAGATTTTGGTCGAATTTTTTAAGAATTTTCAAATTTTCAGATAGGAGGTTCCATATAAGGTCAAAAACTACATACTCAGATCTTCACCAAACATTGCAGGAATAGATTGGATGTCAAGACACGTGGAAAAAACGTACAAAACAAGAGATTGGGGTCATCAAGATTTTGCACGGATTTTTTAGGAATTTTCAAATTTTCAGATGGGAGGTTCCAGATAAGGTCAAAAACTACATACTCAGATCTTCACCAAACTTTGCAGGGATACATTGGATGTCAAGACACGTGGAAAAAACGTACAAAACAAGAGATTGGAGACATCAAGATTTTGGACGAATTTTTTAAGAATTTTCAAATTTTCAGATAGGAGGTTCCATATAAGGTCAAAAACTACATACTCAGATCTTCACCAAACTTTGCATGGATACATTATGTGTCAAGACACATGGAAAAAACGTACAAAAAAGAGATTGGAGACATCAAGATTTTCGACGAATTTTTTAACAATTTTCAAATTTTCAGAAAGGATGTTCTAGATAAGGTCAAAAACGACATACTCAGATCTTCACCAAACTTTGCAGGGATACATTGGATATCAAGACACGTGGAAAAAACGTACAAAACAAGAGATTGGAGACATCAAGATTTTGGACGAATTTTTTAAGAATTTTCAAATTTTCAGATAGGAGGTTCCAGATAAGGTCAAAAACTACATACTCAGATCTTCACCAAACTTTGCAGGGATACATTGGATGTCAAGACACGTGGAAAAAACGTACAAAACAAGAGATTGGAGACATCAAGATTTTGGACGAATTTTTTAAGAATTTTCAAATTTTCAGATAGGAGGTTCCATATAAGGTCAAAAACTACATACTCAGATCTTCACCAAACATTGCAGGGATACATTGGATATCAAGACACGTGGAAAAAACGTACAAAACAAGAGATTGGAGACATCAAGATTTTGGACGAATTTTTTAAGAATTTTCAAATTTTCAGATAGGAGGTTCCATATAAGGTCAAAAACTACATACTCAGATCTTCACCAAACTTTGCAGGGATACATTGGATGTCAAGACACGTGGAAAAAACGTACAAAACAAGAGATTGGAGACATCAAGATTTTGGACGAATTTTTTAAGAATTTTCAAATTTTCAGATAGGAGGTTCCATATAAGGTCAAAAACTACATACTCAGATCTTCACCAAACTTTGCATGGATACATTATGTGTCAAGACACGTGGAAAAAACGTACAAAACAAAAGATTGGAGACATCAAGATTTTGGTCGAATTTTTTAAGAATTTTCAAATTTTCAGATGGGAGGTTCCAGATAAGGTCAAAAACTACATACTCAGATCTTCACCAAACTTTGCAGGGATACATTGGATGTCAAGACACGTGGAAAAAACGTACAAAAAAGAGATTGGAGACATCAAGATTTTGGACGAATTTTTTAACAATTTTCAAATTTTCAGAAAGGATGTTCCAGATAAGGTCAAAAACTACATACTCAGATCTTCACCAAACTTTGCAGGGATACATTGGATATCAAGACACGTGGAAAAAACGTACAAAACAAGAGATTGGAGACATCAAGATTTTGGACGAATTTTTTAGGAATTTTCAAATTTTCAGATGGGAGGTTCCAGATAAGGTCAAAAACTACATACTCAGATCTTCACCAAACATTGCAGGGATACATTGGATGTCAAGACACGTGGAAAAAACGTACAAAACAAGAGATTGGAGACATCAAAATTTTGGACGAATTTTTTAAGAATTTTCAAATTTTCAGATAGGAGGTTCCAGATGAGGTCAAAAACTACATACTCAGATCTTCACCAAACTTTGCAGGGATACTTTGCATGTCAAGACACGTGGAAAAAACGTACAAAACAAGAGATCGGAGACATCAAGATTTTCGACGAATTTTTTAAGAATTTTCAAATTTTCAGATGGGAGGTTCCAGATAAGGTCAAAAACGACATACTCAGATCTTCACCAAATTTTGCATGGATACATTGGATGTCAAGACACGTGGAAAAAACATACAAAACATAGGATTGGTGACATCAAGATTTTGGACGAATTTTTTAAGAATTTTCAAATTTTCAGATAGGAGGTTCCATATAAGGTCAAAAACTACATACTCAGATCTTCACCAAACTTTGCAGGGATACATTGGAGGTCGAGACACGTGGAAAAAAAGTACAAAACAAGAGATTGGGGTCATCAAGATTTTGGACGGATTTTTTAGGAATTTTCAAATTTTCAGATGGGAGGTTCCAGATAAGGTCAAAAACTACATACTCAGATCTTCACCAAACATTGCAGGGATACATTGGATGTCAAGACACGTGGAAAAAACGTACAAAACAAGAGATTGGAGACATCAAGATTTTGGACGAATTTTTTAAGAATTTTCAAATTTTCAGATAGGAGGTTCCATATAAGGTCAAAAACTACATACTCAGATCTTCACCAAACTTTGCAGGGATACATTGGATGTCAAGACACGTGGAAAAAACGTACAAAACAAGAGATTGGAGACATCAAGATTTTCGACGAATTTTTTAAGAATTTTCAAATTTTCAGAAAGGATGTTCCAGATAAGGTCAAAAACGACATACTCAGATCTTCACCAAACTTTGCAGGGATCCATTGGAGGTCGAGACACGTGGAAAAAACGTACAAAACAAGAGATTGGAGACATCAAGATTTTGGACGAATTTTTGAAGAATTTTCAAATTTTCAGATAGGAGGTTCCAGATAAGATCTAAAACTACATACTCAGATCTCCACCAAACATTGCAGGAATACATTGGATGTCAAGACACGTGGAAAAAACGTACAAAACAAGAGATTGGAGACATCAAGATTTTCGACGAATTTTTGAAGAATTTTCAAATTTTCAGATATTAGGTTCCAGATAAGGTCAAAAACTACATACTCAGATCTTCACCAAACGTTGCAGGGATACTTTGCATGTCAAGACACGTGGAAAAAACGTACAAAACAAAAGATTGGAGACATCAAGATTTTCGACGAATTTTTTAAGAATTTTCAAATTTTCAGATGGGAGGTTCCAGATAAGGTCAAAAACGACATACTCAGATCTTCACCAAACTTTGCATGGATACATTGGATGTCAAGACACGTGGAAAAAACGTACAAAACAAGAGATTGGAGACATCAAGATTTTGGACGAATTTTTTAAGAATTTTCAAATTTTCAGATGGGAGGTTCAATATAAGGTCAAAAACTACATACTCAGATCTTCACCAAACTTTGCAGGGATACTTTGGATGTCAAGACACGTGGAAAAAACGTACAAAACAAGAGATTGGGGTCATCAAGATTTTGGACGAATTTTTTAAGAATTTTCAAATTTTCAGATGGGAGGTTCAATATAAGGTCAAAAACTACATACTCAGATCTTCACCAAACTTTGCATGGATACATTGGATGTCAAGACACGTGGAAAAAACATACAAAACATAGGATTCGGAACATCAAGATTTTGGTCGAATTTTTTAAGAATTTTCAAATTTTCAGATAGGAGGTTCCATATAAGGTCAAAAACTACATACTCAGATCTTGACCAAACATTGCAGGAATACATTGGATGTCAAGACACGTGGAAAAAACGTACAAAACAAGAGATTGGGGTCATCAAGATTTTGCACGGATTTTTTAGGAATTTTCAAATTTTCAGATGGGAGGTTCCAGATAAGGTCAAAAACTACATACTCAGATCTTCACCAAACTTTGCAGGGATCCATTGGAGGTCGAGACACGTGGAAAAAACGTACAAAACAAGAGATTGGAGACATCAAGATTTTGGACGAATTTTTGAAGAATTTTCAAATTTTCAGATGGGAGGTTCCAGATAAGGTCAAAAACTACATACTCAGATCTTCACCAAACTTTGCAGGGATACATTGGATGTCAAGACACGTGGAAAAAACGTACAAAAAAGAGATTGGAGACATCAAGATTTTGGACGAATTTTTTAACAATTTTCAAATTTTCAGAAAGGATGTTCCAGATAAGGTCAAAAACGACATACTCAGATCTTCACCAAACTTTGCATGGATACATTGGATGTCAAGACACGTGGAAAAAACGTACAAAACAAGAGATTGGGGTCATCAAGATTTTGCACGGATTTTTTAGGAATTTTCAAATTTTCAGATGGGAGGTTCCAGATAAGGTCAAAAACTACATACTCAGATCTTCACCAAACTTTGCAGGGATACATTGGATGTCAAGACACGTGGAAAAAACGTACAAAACAAGAGATTGGAGACATCAAGATTTTGGACGAATTTTTTAAGAATTTTCAAATTTTCAGATAGGAGGTTCCAGATAAGGTCAAAAACTACATACTCAGATCTTCACCAAACTTTGCAGGGATACATTGGATGTCAAGACACGTGGAAAAAACGTACAAAAAAGAGATTGGAGACATCAAGATTTTGGTCGAATTTTTTAAGAATTTTCAAATTTTCAGATGGGAGGTTCCAGATAAGGTCAAAAACTACATACTCAGATCTTCACCAAATTTTGCAGGGATACATTGGATGTCAAGACACGTGGAAAAAACGTACAAAAAAGAGATTGGGGTCATCAAGATTTTGGACGGATTTTTTAGGAATTTTCAAATTTTCAGATGGGAGGTTCCAGATAAGGTCAAAAACTACATACTCAGATCTTCACCAAACATTGCAGGGATACATTGGATGTCAAGACACGTGGAAAAAACGTACAAAACAAGAGATTGGAGACATCAAGATTTTGGACGAATTTTTTAAGAATTTTCAAATTTTCAGATAGGAGGTTCCAGATGAGGTCAAAAACTACATACTCAGATCTTCACCAAACTTTGCAGGAATACTTTTCATGTCAAGACACGTGGAAAAAACGTACAAAACAAGAGATCGGAGACATCAAGATTTTCGACGAATTTTTTAAGAATTTTCAAATTTTCAGATAGGAGGTTCCATATAAGGTCAAAAACTACATACTCAGATCTTCACCAAACTTTGCAGGGATACATTGGAGGTCGAGACACGTGGAAAAAAAGTACAAAACAAGAGATTGGGGTCATCAAGATTTTGGACGGATTTTTTAGGAATTTTCAAATTTTCAGATGGGAGGTTCCAGATAAGGTCAAAAACTACATACTCAGATCTTCACCAAACTTTGCAGGGATACATTGGATGTCAAGACACGTGGAAAAAACGTACAAAAAAGAGATTGGAGACATCAAGATTTTGGACGAATTTTTTAACAATTTTCAAATTTTCAGAAAGGATGTTCCAGATAAGGTCAAAAACGACATACTCAGATCTTCACCAAACTTTGCAGGGATACATTGGATATCAAGACACGTGGAAAAAACGTACAAAACAAGAGATTGGAGACATCAAGATTTTGGACGAATTTTTTAGGAATTTTCAAATTTTCAGATGGGAGGTTCCAGATAAGGTCAAAAACTACATACTCAGATCTTCACCAAACATTGCAGGGATACATTGGATGTCAAGACACGTGGAAAAAACGTACAAAACAAGAGATTGGAGACATCAAAATTTTGGACGAATTTTTTAAGAATTTTCAAATTTTCAGATAGGAGGTTCCAGATGAGGTCAAAAACTACATACTCAGATCTTCACCAAACTTTGCAGGGATACTTTGCATGTCAAGACACGTGGAAAAAACGTACAAAACAAGAGATCGGAGACATCAAGATTTTCGACGAATTTTTTAAGAATTTTCAAATTTTCAGATGGGAGGTTCCAGATAAGGTCAAAAACGACATACTCAGATCTTCACCAAATTTTGCATGGATACATTGGATGTCAAGACACGTGGAAAAAACATACAAAACATAGGATTGGTGACATCAAGATTTTGGACGAATTTTTTAAGAATTTTCAAATTTTCAGATAGGAGGTTCCATATAAGGTCAAAAACTACATACTCAGATCTTCACCAAACTTTGCAGGGATACATTGGATGTCAAGACACGTGGAAAAAACGTACAAAACAAGAGATTTGAGACATCAAGATTTTGGACGAATTTTTTAAGAATTTTCAAATTTTCAGATAGGAGGTTCCAGATGAGGTCAAAAACTACATACTCAGATCTTCACCAAACTTTGCAGGAATACTTTGCATGTCAAGACACGTGGAAAAAACGTACAAAACAAGAGATTGGAGACATCAAGATTTTGGACGAATTTTTTAAGAATTTTCAAATTTTCAGATAGGAGGTTCCATATAAGGTCAAAAACTACATACTCAGATCTTCACCAAACTTTGCAGGGATACATTGGATGTCAAGACACGTGGAAAAAACGTACAAAACAAGAGATTGGAGACATCAAGATTTTCGACGAATTTTTTAAGAATTTTCAAATTTTCAGAAAGGATGTTCCAGATAAGGTCAAAAACGACATACTCAGATCTTCACCAAACTTTGCAGGGATCCATTGGAGGTCGAGACACGTGGAAAAAACGTACAAAACAAGAGATTGGAGACATCAAGATTTTGGACGAATTTTTGAAGAATTTTCAAATTTTCAGATAGGAGGTTCCAGATAAGATCTAAAACTACATACTCAGATCTCCACCAAACATTGCAGGAATACATTGGATGTCAAGACACGTGGAAAAAACGTACAAAACAAGAGATTGGAGACATCAAGATTTTCGACGAATTTTTGAAGAATTTTCAAATTTTCAGATAGGAGGTTCCAGATAAGGTCAAAAACTACATACTCAGATCTTCACCAAACGTTGCAGGGATACTTTGCATGTCAAGACACGTGGAAAAAACGTACAAAACAAAAGATTGGAGACATCAAGATTTTCGACGAATTTTTTAAGAATTTTCAAATTTTCAGATGGGAGGTTCCAGATAAGGTCAAAAACGACATACTCAGATCTTCACCAAACTTTGCATGGATACATTGGATGTCAAGACACGTGGAAAAAACGTACAAAACAAGAGATTGGAGACATCAAGATTTTGGACGAATTTTTTAAGAATTTTCAAATTTTCAGATGGGAGGTTCAATATAAGGTCAAAAACTACATACTCAGATCTTCACCAAACTTTGCAGGGATACTTTGGATGTCAAGACACGTGGAAAAAACGTACAAAACAAGAGATTGGGGTCATCAAGATTTTGGACGAATTTTTTAAGAATTTTCAAATTTTCAGATGGGAGGTTCAATATAAGGTCAAAAACTACATACTCAGATCTTCACCAAACTTTGCATGGATACATTGGATGTCAAGACACGTGGAAAAAACATACAAAACATAGGATTCGGAACATCAAGATTTTGGTCGAATTTTTTAAGAATTTTCAAATTTTCAGATAGGAGGTTCCATATAAGGTCAAAAACTACATACTCAGATCTTCACCAAACATTGCAGGAATACATTGGATGTCAAGACACGTGGAAAAAACGTACAAAACAAGAGATTGGGGTCATCAAGATTTTGCACGGATTTTTTAGGAATTTTCAAATTTTCAGATGGGAGGTTCCAGATAAGGTCAAAAACTACATACTCAGATCTTCACCAAACATTGCAGGGATACATTGGATGTCAAGACACGTGGAAAAAACGTACAAAACAAGAGATTGGAGACATCAAGATTTTGGACGAATTTTTGAAGAATTTTCAAATTTTCAGATAGGAGGTTCCATATAAGGTCAAAAACTACATACTCAGATCTTCACCAAACATTGCAGGGATACATTGGATATCAAGACACGTGGAAAAAACGTACAAAACAAGAGATTGGAGACATCAAGATTTTGGACGAATTTTTTAAGAATTTTCAAATTTTCAGATAGGAGGTTCCATATAAGGTCAAAAACTACATACTCAGATCTTCACCAAACTTTGCATGGATACATTGGATGTCAAGACACGTGGAAAAAACATACAAAACATAGGATTCGGAACATCAAGATTTTGGTCGAATTTTTTAAGAATTTTCAAATTTTCAGATGGGAGGTTCCAGATAAGGTCAAAAACTACATACTCAGATCTTGACCAAATTTTGCAGGGATACATTGGATGTCAAGACACGTGGAAAAAACGTACAAAAAAGAGATTGGGGTCATCAAGATTTTGGACGGATTTTTTAGGAATTTTCAAATTTTCAGATGGGAGGTTCCAGATAAGGTCAAAAACTACATACTCAGATCTTCACCAAACATTGCAGGGATACATTGGATGTCAAGACACGTGGAAAAAACGTACAAAACAAGAGATTGGAGACATCAAGATTTTGGACGAATTTTTTAAGAATTTTCAAATTTTCAGATAGGAGGTTCCAGATGAGGTCAAAAACTACATACTCAGATCTTCACCAAACTTTGCAGGAATACTTTTCATGTCAAGACACGTGGAAAAAACGTACAAAACAAGAGATCGGAGACATCAAGATTTTCGACGAATTTTTTAAGAATTTTCAAATTTTCAGATAGGAGGTTCCATATAAGGTCAAAAACTACATACTCAGATCTTCACCAAACTTTGCAGGGATACATTGGAGGTCGAGACACGTGGAAAAAAAGTACAAAACAAGAGATTGGGGTCATCAAGATTTTGGACGGATTTTTTAGGAATTTTCAAATTTTCAGATGGGAGGTTCCAGATAAGGTCAAAAACTACATACTCAGATCTTCACCAAACTTTGCAGGGATACATTGGATGTCAAGACACGTGGAAAAAACGTACAAAAAAGAGATTGGAGACATCAAGATTTTGGACGAATTTTTTAACAATTTTCAAATTTTCAGAAAGGATGTTCCAGATAAGGTCAAAAACGACATACTCAGATCTTCACCAAACTTTGCAGGGATACATTGGATATCAAGACACGTGGAAAAAACGTACAAAACAAGAGATTGGAGACATCAAGATTTTGGACGAATTTTTTAGGAATTTTCAAATTTTCAGATGGGAGGTTCCAGATAAGGTCAAAAACTACATACTCAGATCTTCACCAAACATTGCAGGGATACATTGGATGTCAAGACACGTGGAAAAAACGTACAAAACAAGAGATTGGAGACATCAAAATTTTGGACGAATTTTTTAAGAATTTTCAAATTTTCAGATAGGAGGTTCCAGATGAGGTCAAAACTACATACTCAGATCTTCACCAAACTTTGCAGGGATACTTTGCATGTCAAGACACGTGGAAAAAACGTACAAAACAAGAGATCGGAGACATCAAGATTTTCGACGAATTTTTTAAGAATTTTCAAATTTTCAGATGGGAGGTTCCAGATAAGGTCAAAAACGACATACTCAGATCTTCACCAAATTTTGCATGGATACATTGGATGTCAAGACACGTGGAAAAAACATACAAAACATAGGATTGGTGACATCAAGATTTTGGACGAATTTTTTAAGAATTTTCAAATTTTCAGATAGGAGGTTCCATATAAGGTCAAAAACTACATACTCAGATCTTCACCAAACTTTGCAGGGATACATTGGATGTCAAGACACGTGGAAAAAACGTACAAAACAAGAGATTTGAGACATCAAGATTTTGGACGAATTTTTTAAGAATTTTCAAATTTTCAGATAGGAGGTTCCAGATGAGGTCAAAAACTACATACTCAGATCTTCACCAAACTTTGCAGGAATACTTTGCATGTCAAGACACGTGGAAAAAACGTACAAAACAAGAGATCGGAGACATCAAGATTTTCGACGAATTTTTTAAGAATTTTCAAATTTTCAGATGGGAGGTTCCAGATAAGGTCAAAAACGACATACTCAGATCTTCACCAAACTTTGCAGGGATCCATTGGAGGTCGAGACACGTGGAAAAAACGTACAAAACAAGAGATTGGAGACATCAAGATTTTGGACGAATTTTTTAAGAATTTTCAAATTTTCAGATAGGAGGTTCCATATAAGGTCAAAAACTACATACTCAGATCTTCACCAAACTTTGCAGGGATACATTGGATGTCAAGACACGTGGAAAAAAACGTACAAAACAAGAGATTGGAGACATCAAGATTTTCGACGAATTTTTTAAGAATTTTCAAATTTTCAGAAAGGATGTTCCAGATAAGGTCAAAAACGACATACTCAGATCTTCACCAAACTTTGCAGGGATCCATTGGAGGTCGAGACACGTGGAAAAAACGTACAAAACAAGAGATTGGAGACATCAAGATTTTGGACGAATTTTTGAAGAATTTTCAAATTTTCAGATAGGAGGTTCCAGATAAGATCTAAAACTACATACTCAGATCTCCACCAAACATTGCAGGAATACATTGGATGTCAAGACACGTGGAAAAAACGTACAAAACAAGAGATTGGAGACATCAAGATTTTCGACGAATTTTTGAAGAATTTTCAAATTTTCAGATAAGAGGTTCCAGATAAGGTCAAAAACTACATACTCAGATCTTCACCAAACGTTGCAGGGATACTTTGCATGTCAAGACACGTGGAAAAAACGTACAAAACAAAAGATTGGAGACATCAAGATTTTCGACGAATTTTTTAAGAATTTTCAAATTTTCAGATGGGAGGTTCCAGATAAGGTCAAAAACGACATACTCAGATCTTCACCAAACTTTGCATGGATACATTGGATGTCAAGACACGTGGAAAAAACGTACAAAACAAGAGATTGGAGACATCAAGATTTTGGACGAATTTTTTAAGAATTTTCAAATTTTCAGATGGGAGGTTCAATATAAGGTCAAAAACTACATACTCAGATCTTCACCAAACTTTGCAGGGATACTTTGGATGTCAAGACACGTGGAAAAAACGTACAAAACAAGAGATTGGGGTCATCAAGATTTTGGACGAATTTTTTAAGAATTTTCAAATTTTCAGATGGGAGGTTCAATATAAGGTCAAAAACTACATACTCAGATCTTCACCAAACTTTGCATGGATACATTGGATGTCAAGACACGTGGAAAAAACATACAAAACATAGGATTCGGAACATCAAGATTTTGGTCGAATTTTTTAAGAATTTTCAAATTTTCAGATAGGAGGTTCCATATAAGGTCAAAAACTACATACTCAGATCTTCACCAAACATTGCAGGAATACATTGGATGTCAAGACACGTGGAAAAAACGTACAAAACAAGAGATTGGGGTCATCAAGATTTTGCACGGATTTTTTAGGAATTTTCAAATTTTCAGATGGGAGGTTCCAGATAAGGTCAAAAACTACATACTCAGATCTTCACCAAACATTGCAGGGATACATTGGATGTCAAGACACGTGGAAAAAACGTACAAAACAAGAGATTGGAGACATCAAGATTTTGGACGAATTTTTGAAGAATTTTCAAATTTTCAGATAGGAGGTTCCATATAAGGTCAAAAACTACATACTCAGATCTTCACCAAACATTGCAGGGATACATTGGATATCAAGACACGTGGAAAAAACGTACAAAACAAGAGATTGGAGACATCAAGATTTTGGACGAATTTTTTAAGAATTTTCAAATTTTCAGATAGGAGGTTCCATATAAGGTCAAAAACTACATACTCAGATCTTCACCAAACTTTGCAGGGATACATTGGATGTCAAGACACGTGGAAAAAACGTACAAAACAAGAGATTGGAGACATCAAGATTTTGGACGAATTTTTTAAGAATTTTCAAATTTTCAGATAGGAGGTTCCATATAAGGTCAAAAACTACATACTCAGATCTTCACCAAACTTTGCATGGATACATTATGTGTCAAGACACGTGGAAAAAACGTACAAAACAAAAGATTGGAGACATCAAGATTTTGGTCGAATTTTTTAAGAATTTTCAAATTTTCAGATGGGAGGTTCCAGATAAGGTCAAAAACTACATACTCAGATCTTCACCAAACTTTGCAGGGATACATTGGATGTCAAGACACGTGGAAAAAACGTACAAAAAAGAGATTGGAGACATCAAGATTTTGGACGAATTTTTTAACAATTTTCAAATTTTCAGAAAGGATGTTCCAGATAAGGTCAAAAACGACATACTCAGATCTTCACCAAACTTTGCAGGGATACATTGGATATCAAGACACGTGGAAAAAACGTACAAAACAAGAGATTGGAGACATCAAGATTTTGGACGAATTTTTTAGGAATTTTCAAATTTTCAGATGGGAGGTTCCAGATAAGATCAAAAACTACATACTCAGATCTTCACCAAACATTGCAGGGATACATTGGATGTCAAGACACGTGGAAAAAACGTACAAAACAAGAGATTGGAGACATCAAAATTTTGGACGAATTTTTTAAGAATTTTCAAATTTTCAGATAGGAGGTTCCAGATGAGGTCAAAAACTACATACTCAGATCTTCACCAAACTTTGCAGGGATACTTTGCATGTCAAGACACGTGGAAAAAACGTACAAAACAAGAGATCGGAGACATCAAGATTTTCGACGAATTTTTTAAGAATTTTCAAATTTTCAGATGGGAGGTTCCAGATAAGGTCAAAAACGACATACTCAGATCTTCACCAAATTTTGCATGGATACATTGGATGTCAAGACACGTGGAAAAAACATACAAAACATAGGATTGGTGACATCAAGATTTTGGACGAATTTTTTAAGAATTTTCAAATTTTCAGATAGGAGGTTCCATATAAGGTCAAAAACTACATACTCAGATCTTCACCAAACTTTGCAGGGATACATTGGAGGTCGAGACACGTGGAAAAAAAGTACAAAACAAGAGATTGGGGTCATCAAGATTTTGGACGGATTTTTTAGGAATTTTCAAATTTTCAGATGGGAGGTTCCAGATAAGGTCAAAAACTACATACTCAGATCTTCACCAAACATTGCAGGGATACATTGGATGTCAAGACACGTGGAAAAAACGTACAAAACAAGAGATTGGAGACATCAAGATTTTGGACGAATTTTTTAAGAATTTTCAAATTTTCAGATAGGAGGTTCCATATAAGGTCAAAAACTACATACTCAGATCTTCACCAAACTTTGCAGGGATACATTGGATGTCAAGACACGTGGAAAAAACGTACAAAACAAGAGATTGGAGACATCAAGATTTTCGACGAATTTTTTAAGAATTTTCAAATTTTCAGAAAGGATGTTCCAGATAAGGTCAAAAACGACATACTCAGATCTTCACCAAACTTTGCAGGGATCCATTGGAGGTCGAGACACGTGGAAAAAACGTACAAAACAAGAGATTGGAGACATCAAGATTTTGGACGAATTTTTGAAGAATTTTCAAATTTTCAGATAGGAGGTTCCAGATAAGATCTAAAACTACATACTCAGATCTCCACCAAACATTGCAGGAATACATTGGATGTCAAGACACGTGGAAAAAACGTACAAAACAAGAGATTGGAGACATCAAGATTTTCGACGAATTTTTGAAGAATTTTCAAATTTTCAGATAGGAGGTTCCAGATAAGGTCAAAAACTACATACTCAGATCTTCACCAAACGTTGCAGGGATACTTTGCATGTCAAGACACGTGGAAAAAACGTACAAAACAAAAGATTGGAGACATCAAGATTTTCGACGAATTTTTTAAGAATTTTCAAATTTTCAGATGGGAGGTTCCAGATAAGGTCAAAAACGACATACTCAGATCTTCACCAAACTTTGCATGGATACATTGGATGTCAAGACACGTGGAAAAAACGTACAAAACAAGAGATTGGAGACATCAAGATTTTGGACGAATTTTTTAAGAATTTTCAAATTTTCAGATGGGAGGTTCAATATAAGGTCAAAAACTACATACTCAGATCTTCACCAAACTTTGCAGGGATACTTTGGATGTCAAGACACGTGGAAAAAACGTACAAAACAAGAGATTGGGGTCATCAAGATTTTGGACGAATTTTTTAAGAATTTTCAAATTTTCAGATGGGAGGTTCAATATAAGGTCAAAAACTACATACTCAGATCTTCACCAAACTTTGCATGGATACATTGGATGTCAAGACACGTGGAAAAAACATACAAAACATAGGATTCGGAACATCAAGATTTTGGTCGAATTTTTTAAGAATTTTCAAATTTTCAGATAGGAGGTTCCATATAAGGTCAAAAACTACATACTCAGATCTTCACCAAACATTGCAGGAATACATTGGATGTCAAGACACGTGGAAAAAACGTACAAAACAAGAGATTGGGGTCATCAAGATTTTGCACGGATTTTTTAGGAATTTTCAAATTTTCAGATGGGAGGTTCCAGATAAGGTCAAAAACTACATACTCAGATCTTCACCAAACTTTGCAGGGATCCATTGGAGGTCGAGACACGTGGAAAAAACGTACAAAACAAGAGATTGGAGACATCAAGATTTTGGACGAATTTTTGAAGAATTTTCAAATTTTCAGATGGGAGGTTCCAGATAAGGTCAAAAACTACATACTCAGATCTTCACCAAACTTTGCAGGGATACATTGGATGTCAAGACACGTGGAAAAAACGTACAAAAAAGAGATTGGAGACATCAAGATTTTGGACGAATTTTTTAACAATTTTCAAATTTTCAGAAAGGATGTTCCAGATAAGGTCAAAAACGACATACTCAGATCTTCACCAAACTTTGCATGGATACATTGGATGTCAAGACACGTGGAAAAAACGTACAAAACAAGAGATTGGGGTCATCAAGATTTTGCACGGATTTTTTAGGAATTTTCAAATTTTCAGATGGGAGGTTCCAGATAAGGTCAAAAACTACATACTCAGATCTTCACCAAACTTTGCAGGGATACATTGGATGTCAAGACACGTGGAAAAAACGTACAAAACAAGAGATTGGAGACATCAAGATTTTGGACGAATTTTTTAAGAATTTTCAAATTTTCAGATAGGAGGTTCCAGATAAGGTCAAAAACTACATACTCAGATCTTCACCAAACTTTGCAGGGATACATTGGATGTCAAGACACGTGGAAAAAACGTACAAAAAAGAGATTGGAGACATCAAGATTTTGGTCGAATTTTTTAAGAATTTTCAAATTTTCAGATGGGAGGTTCCAGATAAGGTCAAAAACTACATACTCAGATCTTCACCAAATTTTGCAGGGATACATTGGATGTCAAGACACGTGGAAAAAACGTACAAAAATGAGATTGGGGTCATCAAGATTTTGGACGGATTTTTTAGGAATTTTCAAATTTTCAGATGGGAGGTTCCAGATAAGGTCAAAAACTACATACTCAGATCTTCACCAAACATTGCAGGGATACATTGGATGTCAAGACACGTGGAAAAAACGTACAAAACAAGAGATTGGAGACATCAAGATTTTGGACGAATTTTTTAAGAATTTTCAAATTTTCAGATAGGAGGTTCCAGATGAGGTCAAAAACTACATACTCAGATCTTCACCAAACTTTGCAGGAATACTTTGCATGTCAAGACACGTGGAAAAAACGTACAAAACAAGAGATCGGAGACATCAAGATTTTCGACGAATTTTTTAAGAATTTTCAAATTTTCAGATAGGAGGTTCCATATAAGGTCAAAAACTACATACTCAGATCTTCACCAAACTTTGCAGGGATACATTGGATGTCAAGACACGTGGAAAAAACGTACAAAAAAGAGATTGGAGACATCAAGATTTTGGACGAATTTTTTAGGAATTTTCAAATTTTCAGATGGGAGGTTCCAGATAAGGTCAAAAACTACATACTCAGATCTTCACCAAACATTGCAGGGATACATTGGATGTCAAGACACGTGGAAAAAACGTACAAAACAAGAGATTGGAGACATCAAAATTTTGGACGAATTTTTTAAGAATTTTCAAATTTTCAGATAGGAGGTTCCAGATGAGGTCAAAAACTACATACTCAGATCTTCACCAAACTTTGCAGGGATACTTTGCATGTCAAGACACGTGGAAAAAACGTACAAAACAAGAGATCGGAGACATCAAGATTTTCGACGAATTTTTTAAGAATTTTCAAATTTTCAGATGGGAGGTTCCAGATAAGGTCAAAAACGACATACTCAGATCTTCACCAAATTTTGCATGGATACATTGGATGTCAAGACACGTGGAAAAAACATACAAAACATAGGATTGGTGACATCAAGATTTTGGACGAATTTTTTAAGAATTTTCAAATTTTCAGATAGGAGGTTCCATATAAGGTCAAAAACTACATACTCAGATCTTCACCAAACTTTGCAGGGATACATTGGATGTCAAGACACGTGGAAAAAACGTACAAAACAAGAGATTTGAGACATCAAGATTTTGGACGAATTTTTTAAGAATTTTCAAATTTTCAGATAGGAGGTTCCAGATGAGGTCAAAAACTACATACTCAGATCTTCACCAAACTTTGCAGGAATACTTTGCATGTCAAGACACGTGGAAAAAACGTACAAAACAAGAGATCGGAGACATCAAGATTTTCGACGAATTTTTTAAGAATTTTCAAATTTTCAGATGGGAGGTTCCAGATAAGGTCAAAAACGACATACTCAGATCTTCACCAAACTTTGCAGGGATCCATTGGAGGTCGAGACACGTGGAAAAAACGTACAAAACAAGAGATTGGAGACATCAAGATTTTGGACGAATTTTTTAAGAATTTTCAAATTTTCAGATAGGAGGTTCCATATAAGGTCAAAAACTACATACTCAGATCTTCACCAAACTTTGCAGGGATACATTGGATGTCAAGACACGTGGAAAAAACGTACAAAACAAGAGATTGGAGACATCAAGATTTTCGACGAATTTTTTAAGAATTTTCAAATTTTCAGAAAGGATGTTCCAGATAAGGTCAAAAACGACATACTCAGATCTTCACCAAACTTTGCAGGGATCCATTGGAGGTCGAGACACGTGGAAAAAACGTACAAAACAAGAGATTGGAGACATCAAGATTTTGGACGAATTTTTGAAGAATTTTCAAATTTTCAGATAGGAGGTTCCAGATAAGATCTAAAACTACATACTCAGATCTCCACCAAACATTGCAGGAATACATTGGATGTCAAGACACGTGGAAAAAACGTACAAAACAAGAGATTGGAGACATCAAGATTTTCGACGAATTTTTGAAGAATTTTCAAATTTTCAGATAGGAGGTTCCAGATAAGGTCAAAAACTACATACTCAGATCTTCACCAAACGTTGCAGGGATACTTTGCATGTCAAGACACGTGGAAAAAACGTACAAAACAAAAGATTGGAGACATCAAGATTTTCGACGAATTTTTTAAGAATTTTCAAATTTTCAGATGGGAGGTTCCAGATAAGGTCAAAAACGACATACTCAGATCTTCACCAAACTTTGCATGGATACATTGGATGTCAAGACACGTGGAAAAAACGTACAAAACAAGAGATTGGAGACATCAAGATTTTGGACGAATTTTTTAAGAATTTTCAAATTTTCAGATGGGAGGTTCAATATAAGGTCAAAAACTACATACTCAGATCTTCACCAAACTTTGCAGGGATACTTTGGATGTCAAGACACGTGGAAAAAACGTACAAAACAAGAGATTGGGGTCATCAAGATTTTGGACGAATTTTTTAAGAATTTTCAAATTTTCAGATGGGAGGTTCAATATAAGGTCAAAAACTACATACTCAGATCTTCACCAAACTTTGCATGGATACATTGGATGTCAAGACACGTGGAAAAAACATACAAAACATAGGATTCGGAACATCAAGATTTTGGTCGAATTTTTTAAGAATTTTCAAATTTTCAGATAGGAGGTTCCATATAAGGTCAAAAACTACATACTCAGATCTTCACCAAACATTGCAGGAATACATTGGATGTCAAGACACGTGGAAAAAACGTACAAAACAAGAGATTGGGGTCATCAAGATTTTGCACGGATTTTTTAGGAATTTTCAAATTTTCAGATGGGAGGTTCCAGATAAGGTCAAAAACTACATACTCAGATCTTCACCAAACATTGCAGGGATACATTGGATGTCAAGACACGTGGAAAAAACGTACAAAACAAGAGATTGGAGACATCAAGATTTTGGACGAATTTTTGAAGAATTTTCAAATTTTCAGATAGGAGGTTCCATATAAGGTCAAAAACTACATACTCAGATCTTCACCAAACATTGCAGGGATACATTGGATATCAAGACACGTGGAAAAAACGTACAAAACAAGAGATTGGAGACATCAAGATTTTGGACGAATTTTTTAAGAATTTTCAAATTTTCAGATAGGAGGTTCCATATAAGGTCAAAAACTACATACTCAGATCTTCACCAAACTTTGCAGGGATACATTGGATGTCAAGACACGTGGAAAAAACGTACAAAACAAGAGATTGGAGACATCAAGATTTTGGACGAATTTTTTAAGAATTTTCAAATTTTCAGATAGGAGGTTCCATATAAGGTCAAAAACTACATACTCAGATCTTCACCAAACTTTGCATGGATACATTATGTGTCAAGACACGTGGAAAAAACGTACAAAACAAAAGATTGGAGACATCAAGATTTTGGTCGAATTTTTTAAGAATTTTCAAATTTTCAGATGGGAGGTTCCAGATAAGGTCAAAAACTACATACTCAGATCTTCACCAAACTTTGCAGGGATACATTGGATGTCAAGACACGTGGAAAAAACGTACAAAAAAGAGATTGGAGACATCAAGATTTTGGACGAATTTTTTAACAATTTTCAAATTTTCAGAAAGGATGTTCCAGATAAGGTCAAAAACGACATACTCAGATCTTCACCAAACTTTGCAGGGATACATTGGATATCAAGACACGTGGAAAAAACGTACAAAACAAGAGATTGGAGACATCAAGATTTTGGACGAATTTTTTAGGAATTTTCAAATTTTCAGATGGGAGGTTCCAGATAAGGTCAAAAACTACATACTCAGATCTTCACCAAACATTGCAGGGATACATTGGATGTCAAGACACGTGGAAAAAACGTACAAAACAAGAGATTGGAGACATCAAAATTTTGGACGAATTTTTTAAGAATTTTCAAATTTTCAGATAGGAGGTTCCAGATGAGGTCAAAAACTACATACTCAGATCTTCACCAAACTTTGCAGGGATACTTTGCATGTCAAGACACGTGGAAAGAACGTACAAAACAAGAGATCGGAGACATCAAGATTTTCGACGAATTTTTTAAGAATTTTCAAATTTTCAGATGGGAGGTTCCAGATAAGGTCAAAAACGACATACTCAGATCTTCACCAAATTTTGCATGGATACATTGGATGTCAAGACACGTGGAAAAAACATACAAAACATAGGATTGGTGACATCAAGATTTTGGACGAATTTTTTAAGAATTTTCAAATTTTCAGATAGGAGGTTCCATATAAGGTCAAAAACTACATACTCAGATCTTCACCAAACTTTGCAGGGATACATTGGAGGTCGAGACACGTGGAAAAAAAGTACAAAACAAGAGATTGGGGTCATCAAGATTTTGGACGGATTTTTTAGGAATTTTCAAATTTTCAGATGGGAGGTTCCAGATAAGGTCAAAAACTACATACTCAGATCTTCACCAAACATTGCAGGGATACATTGGATGTCAAGACACGTGGAAAAAACGTACAAAACAAGAGATTGGAGACATCAAGATTTTGGACGAATTTTTTAAGAATTTTCAAATTTTCAGATAGGAGGTTCCATATAAGGTCAAAAACTACATACTCAGATCTTCACCAAACTTTGCAGGGATACATTGGATGTCAAGACACGTGGAAAAAACGTACAAAACAAGAGATTGGAGACATCAAGATTTTCGACGAATTTTTTAAGAATTTTCAAATTTTCAGAAAGGATGTTCCAGATAAGGTCAAAAACGACATACTCAGATCTTCACCAAACTTTGCAGGGATCCATTGGAGGTCGAGACACGTGGAAAAAACGTACAAAACAAGAGATTGGAGACATCAAGATTTTGGACGAATTTTTGAAGAATTTTCAAATTTTCAGATAGGAGGTTCCAGATAAGATCTAAAACTACATACTCAGATCTCCACCAAACATTGCAGGAATACATTGGATGTCAAGACACGTGGAAAAAACGTACAAAACAAGAGATTGGAGACATCAAGATTTTCGACGAATTTTTGAAGAATTTTCAAATTTTCAGATAGGAGGTTCCAGATAAGGTCAAAAACTACATACTCAGATCTTCACCAAACGTTGCAGGGATACTTTGCATGTCAAGACACGTGGAAAAAACGTACAAAACAAAAGATTGGAGACATCAAGATTTTCGACGAATTTTTTAAGAATTTTCAAATTTTCAGATGGGAGGTTCCAGATAAGGTCAAAAACGACATACTCAGATCTTCACCAAACTTTGCATGGATACATTGGATGTCAAGACACGTGGAAAAAACGTACAAAACAAGAGATTGGAGACATCAAGATTTTGGACGAATTTTTTAAGAATTTTCAAATTTTCAGATGGGAGGTTCAATATAAGGTCAAAAACTACATACTCAGATCTTCACCAAACTTTGCAGGGATACTTTGGATGTCAAGACACGTGGAAAAAACGTACAAAACAAGAGATTGGGGTCATCAAGATTTTGGACGAATTTTTTAAGAATTTTCAAATTTTCAGATGGGAGGTTCAATATAAGGTCAAAAACTACATACTCAGATCTTCACCAAACTTTGCATGGATACATTGGATGTCAAGACACGTGGAAAAAACATACAAAACATAGGATTCGGAACATCAAGATTTTGGTCGAATTTTTTAAGAATTTTCAAATTTTCAGATAGGAGGTTCCATATAAGGTCAAAAACTACATACTCAGATCTTCACCAAACATTGCAGGAATACATTGGATGTCAAGACACGTGGAAAAAACGTACAAAACAAGAGATTGGGGTCATCAAGATTTTGCACGGATTTTTTAGGAATTTTCAAATTTTCAGATGGGAGGTTCCAGATAAGGTCAAAAACTACATACTCAGATCTTCACCAAACTTTGCAGGGATCCATTGGAGGTCGAGACACGTGGAAAAAACGTACAAAACAAGAGATTGGAGACATCAAGATTTTGGACGAATTTTTGAAGAATTTTCAAATTTTCAGATGGGAGGTTCCAGATAAGGTCAAAAACTACATACTCAGATCTTCACCAAACTTTGCAGGGATACATTGGATGTCAAGACACGTGGAAAAAACGTACAAAAAAGAGATTGGAGACATCAAGATTTTGGACGAATTTTTTAACAATTTTCAAATTTTCAGAAAGGATGTTCCAGATAAGGTCAAAAACGACATACTCAGATCTTCACCAAACTTTGCATGGATACATTGGATGTCAAGACACGTGGAAAAAACGTACAAAACAAGAGATTGGGGTCATCAAGATTTTGCACGGATTTTTTAGGAATTTTCAAATTTTCAGATGGGAGGTTCCAGATAAGGTCAAAAACTACATACTCAGATCTTCACCAAACTTTGCAGGGATACATTGGATGTCAAGACACGTGGAAAAAACGTACAAAACAAGAGATTGGAGACATCAAGATTTTGGACGAATTTTTTAAGAATTTTCAAATATTCAGATAGGAGGTTCCAGATAAGGTCAAAAACTACATACTCAGATCTTCACCAAACTTTGCAGGGATACATTGGATGTCAAGACACGTGGAAAAAACGTACAAAAAAGAGATTGGAGACATCAAGATTTTGGTCGAATTTTTTAAGAATTTTCAAATTTTCAGATGGGAGGTTCCAGATAAGGTCAAAAACTACATACTCAGATCTTCACCAAATTTTGCAGGGATACATTGGATGTCAAGACACGTGGAAAAAACGTACAAAAATGAGATTGGGGTCATCAAGATTTTGGACGGATTTTTTAGGAATTTTCAAATTTTCAGATGGGAGGTTCCAGATAAGGTCAAAAACTACATACTCAGATCTTCACCAAACATTGCAGGGATACATTGGATGTCAAGACACGTGGAAAAAACGTACAAAACAAGAGATTGGAGACATCAAGATTTTGGACGAATTTTTTAAGAATTTTCAAATTTTCAGATAGGAGGTTCCAGATGAGGTCAAAAACTACATACTCAGATCTTCACCAAACTTTGCAGGAATACTTTGCATGTCAAGACACGTGGAAAAAACGTACAAAACAAGAGATCGGAGACATCAAGATTTTCGACGAATTTTTTAAGAATTTTCAAATTTTCAGATAGGAGGTTCCATATAAGGTCAAAAACTACATACTCAGATCTTCACCAAACTTTGCAGGGATACATTGGAGGTCGAGACACGTGGAAAAAAAGTACAAAACAAGAGATTGGGGTCATCAAGATTTTGGACGGATTTTTTAGGAATTTTCAAATTTTCAGATGGGAGGTTCCAGATAAGGTCAAAAACTACATACTCAGATCTTCACCAAACTTTGCAGGGATACATTGGATGTCAAGACACGTGGAAAAAACGTACAAAAAAGAGATTGGAGACATCAAGATTTTGGACGAATTTTTTAACAATTTTCAAATTTTCAGAAAGGATGTTCCAGATAAGGTCAAAAACGACATACTCAGATCTTCACCAAACTTTGCAGGGATACATTGGATATCAAGACACGTGGAAAAAACGTACAAAACAAGAGATTGGAGACATCAAGATTTTGGACGAATTTTTTAGGAATTTTCAAATTTTCAGATGGGAGGTTCCAGATAAGGTCAAAAACTACATACTCAGATCTTCACCAAACTTTGCAGGGATACATTGGAGGTCGAGACACGTGGAAAAAAAGTACAAAACAAGAGATTGGGGTCATCAAGATTTTGGACGGATTTTTTAGGAATTTTCAAATTTTCAGATGGGAGGTTCCAGATAAGGTCAAAAACTACATACTCAGATCTTCACCAAACATTGCAGGGATACATTGGATGTCAAGACACGTGGAAAAAACGTACAAAACAAGAGATTTGAGACATCAAGATTTTGGACGAATTTTTTAAGAATTTTCAAATTTTCAGATAGGAGGTTCCAGATGAGGTCAAAAACTACATACTCAGATCTTCACCAAACTTTGCAGGAATACTTTGCATGTCAAGACACGTGGAAAAAACGTACAAAACAAGAGATCGGAGACATCAAGATTTTCGACGAATTTTTTAAGAATTTTCAAATTTTCAGATGGGAGGTTCCAGATAAGGTCAAAAACGACATACTCAGATCTTCACCAAACTTTGCAGGGATCCATTGGAGGTCGAGACACGTGGAAAAAACGTACAAAACAAGAGATTGGAGACATCAAGATTTTGGACGAATTTTTTAAGAATTTTCAAATTTTCAGATAGGAGGTTCCATATAAGGTCAAAAACTACATACTCAGATCTTCACCAAACTTTGCAGGGATACATTGGATGTCAAGACACGTGGAAAAAACGTACAAAACAAGAGATTGGAGACATCAAGATTTTCGACGAATTTTTTAAGAATTTTCAAATTTTCAGAAAGGATGTTCCAGATAAGGTCAAAAACGACATACTCAGATCTTCACCAAACTTTGCAGGGATCCATTGGAGGTCGAGACACGTGGAAAAAACGTACAAAACAAGAGATTGGAGACATCAAGATTTTGGACGAATTTTTGAAGAATTTTCAAATTTTCAGATAGGAGGTTCCAGATAAGATCTAAAACTACATACTCAGATCTCCACCAAACATTGCAGGAATACATTGGATGTCAAGACACGTGGAAAAAACGTACAAAACAAGAGATTGGAGACATCAAGATTTTCGACGAATTTTTGAAGAATTTTCAAATTTTCAGATAGGAGGTTCCAGATAAGGTCAAAAACTACATACTCAGATCTTCACCAAACGTTGCAGGGATACTTTGCATGTCAAGACACGTGGAAAAAACGTACAAAACAAAAGATTGGAGACATCAAGATTTTCGACGAATTTTTTAAGAATTTTCAAATTTTCAGATGGGAGGTTCCAGATAAGGTCAAAAACGACATACTCAGATCTTCACCAAACTTTGCATGGATACATTGGATGTCAAGACACGTGGAAAAAACGTACAAAACAAGAGATTGGAGACATCAAGATTTTGGACGAATTTTTTAAGAATTTTCAAATTTTCAGATGGGAGGTTCAATATAAGGTCAAAAACTACATACTCAGATCTTCACCAAACTTTGCAGGAATACTTTGGATGTCAAGACACGTGGAAAAAACGTACAAAACAAGAGATTGGGGTCATCAAGATTTTGGACGAATTTTTTAAGAATTTTCAAATTTTCAGATGGGAGGTTCAATATAAGGTCAAAAACTACATACTCAGATCTTCACCAAACTTTGCATGGATACATTGGATGTCAAGACACGTGGAAAAAACATACAAAACATAGGATTCGGAACATCAAGATTTTGGTCGAATTTTTTAAGAATTTTCAAATTTTCAGATAGGAGGTTCCATATAAGGTCAAAAACTACATACTCAGATCTTCACCAAACATTGCAGGAATACATTGGATGTCAAGACACGTGGAAAAAACGTACAAAACAAGAGATTGGGGTCATCAAGATTTTGCACGGATTTTTTAGGAATTTTCAAATTTTCAGATGGGAGGTTCCAGATAAGGTCAAAAACTACATACTCAGATCTTCACCAAACTTTGCAGGGATCCATTGGAGGTCGAGACACGTGGAAAAAACGTACAAAACAAGAGATTGGAGACATCAAGATTTTGGACGAATTTTTGAAGAATTTTCAAATTTTCAGATGGGAGGTTCCAGATAAGGTCAAAAACTACATACTCAGATCTTCACCAAACTTTGCAGGGATACATTGGATGTCAAGACACGTGGAAAAAACGTACAAAAAAGAGATTGGAGACATCAAGATTTTGGACGAATTTTTTAACAATTTTCAAATTTTCAGAAAGGATGTTCCAGATAAGGTCAAAAACGACATACTCAGATCTTCACCAAACTTTGCAGGGATACATTGGATGTCAAGACACGTGGAAAAAACGTACAAAACAAGAGATTGGAGACATCAAGATTTTGGACGAATTTTTTAAGAATTTTCAAATTTTCAGATAGGAGGTTCCAGATAAGGTCAAAAACTACATACTCAGATCTTCACCAAACTTTGCAGGGATACATTGGATGTCAAGACACGTGGAAAAAACGTACAAAACAAGAGATTGGAGACATCAAGATTTTGGACGAATTTTTTAAGAATTTTCAAATTTTCAGATAGGAGGTTCCAGATAAGGTCAAAAACTACATACTCAGATCTTCACCAAACTTTGCAGGGATACATTGGATGTCAAGACACGTGGAAAAAACGTACAAAAAAGAGATTGGAGACATCAAGATTTTGGTCGAATTTTTTAAGAATTTTCGAATTTTCAGATGGGAGGTTCCAGATAAGGTCAAAAACTACATACTCAGATCTTCACCAAATTTTGCAGGGATACATTGGATGTCAAGACACGTGGAAAAAACGTACAAAAAAGAGATTGGGGTCATCAAGATTTTGGACGGATTTTTTAGGAATTTTCAAATTTTCAGATGGGAGGTTCCAGATAAGGTCAAAAACTACATACTCAGATCTTCACCAAACATTGCAGGGATACATTGGATGTCAAGACACGTGGAAAAAACGTACAAAACAAGAGATTGGAGACATCAAGATTTTGGACGAATTTTTTAAGAATTTTCAAATTTTCAGATAGGAGGTTCCAGATGAGGTCAAAAACTACATACTCAGATCTTCACCAAACTTTGCAGGAATACTTTGCATGTCAAGACACGTGGAAAAAACGTACAAAACAAGAGATCGGAGACATCAAGATTTTCGACGAATTTTTTAAGAATTTTCAAATTTTCAGATAGGAGGTTCCATATAAGGTCAAAAACTACATACTCAGATCTTCACCAAACTTTGCAGGGATACATTGGAGGTCGAGACACGTGGAAAAAAAGTACAAAACAAGAGATTGGGGTCATCAAGATTTTGGACGGATTTTTTAGGAATTTTCAAATTTTCAGATGGGAGGTTCCAGATAAGGTCAAAAACTACATACTCAGATCTTCACCAAACATTGCAGGGATACATTGGATGTCAAGACACGTGGAAAAAACGTACAAAACAAGAGATTGGAGACATCAAGATTTTGGACGAATTTTTTAAGAATTTTCAAATTTTCAGATAGGAGGTTCCAGATGAGGTCAAAAACTACATACTCAGATCTTCACCAAACTTTGCAGGAATACTTTGCATGTCAAGACACGTGGAAAAAACGTACAAAACAAGAGATCGGAGACATCAAGATTTTCGACGAATTTTTTAAGAATTTTCATATTTTCAGATGGGAGGTTCCAGATAAGGTCAAAAACGACATACTCAGATCTTCACCAAACTTTGCAGGGATCCATTGGAGGTCGAGACACGTGGAAAAAACGTACAAAACAAGAGATTGGAGACATCAAGATTTTGGAAGAATTTTTTAAGAATTTTCAAATTTTCAGATAGGAGGTTCCATATAAGGTCAAAAACTACATACTCAGATCTTCACCAAACTTTGCAGGGATACATTGGATGTCAAGACACGTGGAAAAAACGTACAAAACAAGAGATTGGAGACATCAAGATTTTCGACGAATTTTTTAAGAATTTTCAAATTTTCAGAAAGGATGTTCCAGATAAGGTCAAAAACGACATACTCAGATCTTCACCAAACTTTGCAGGGATCCATTGGAGGTCGAGACACGTGGAAAAAACGTACAAAACAAGAGATTGGAGACATCAAGATTTTCGACGAATTTTTGAAGAATTTTCAAATTTTCAGATGGGAGTTCCAGATAAGGTCAAAAACTACATACTCAGATCTTCACCAAACTTTGCAGGGATACATTGGATGTCAAGACACGTGGAAAAAACGTACAAAAAAGAGATTGGAGACATCAAGATTTTGGACGAATTTTTTAACAATTTTCAAATTTTCAGAAAGGATGTTCCAGATAAGGTCAAAAACGACATACTCAGATCTTCACCAAACTTTGCATGGATACATTGGATGTCAAGACACGTGGAAAAAACGTACAAAACAAGAGATTGGGGTCATCAAGATTTTGCACGGATTTTTTAGGAATTTTCAAATTTTCAGATGGGAGGTTCCAGATAAGGTCAAAAACTACATACTCAGATCTTCACCAAACTTTGCAGGGATACATTGGATGTCAAGACACGTGGAAAAAACGTACAAAACAAGAGATTGGAGACATCAAGATTTTGGACGAATTTTTTAAGAATTTTCAAATTTTCAGATAGGAGGTTCCATATAAGGTCAAAAACTACATACTCAGATCTTCACCAAACTTTGCATGGATACATTATGTGTCAAGACACGTGGAAAAAACGTACAAAACAAAAGATTGGAGACATCAAGATTTTGGTCGAATTTTTTAAGAATTTTCAAATTTTCAGATGGGAGGTTCCAGATAAGGTCAAAAACTACATACTCAGATCTTCACCAAACTTTGCAGGGATACATTGGATGTCAAGACACGTGGAAAAAACGTACAAAAAAGAGATTGGAGACATCAAGATTTTGGACGAATTTTTTAAGAATTTTCAAATTTTCAGAAAGGATGTTCCAGATAAGGTCAAAAACGACATACTCAGATCTTCACCAAACTTTGCAGGGATACATTGGATGTCAAGACACGTGGAAAAAACGTACAAAACAAGAGATTGGAGACATCAAGATTTTCGACGAATTTTTTAAGAATTTTCAAATTTTCAGATAGGAGGTTCCAGATAAGGTCAAAAACTACATACTCAGATCTTCACCAAACGTTGCAGGGATACTTTGCATGTCAAGACACGTGGAAAAAACGTACAAAACAAGAGATTGGAGACATCAAGATTTTCGACGAATTTTTGAAGAATTTTCAAATTTTCAGATAGGAGGTTCCAGATAAGGTCAAAAACTACATACTCAGATCTTCACCAAACGTTGCAGGGATACTTTGCATGTCAAGACACGTGGAAAAAACGTACAAAACAAAAGATTGGAGACATCAAGATTTTCGACGAATTTTTTAAGAATTTTCAAATTTTCAGATGGGAGGTTCCAGATAAGGTCAATAACGACATACTCAGATCTTCACCAAACTTTGCAGGGATCCATTGGAGGTCGAGACACGTGGAAAAAACGTACAAAACAAGAGATTGGAGACATCAAGATTTTGGACGAATTTTTTAAGAATTTTCAAATTTTCAGATAGGAGGTTCCATATAAGGTCAAAAACTACATACTCAGATCTTCACCAAACTTTGCAGGGATACATTGGATGTCAAGACACGTGGAAAAAACGTACAAAACAAGAGATTGGAGACATCAAGATTTTCGACGAATTTTTTAAGAATTTTCAAATTTTCAGAAAGGATGTTCCAGATAAGGTCAAAAACGACATACTCAGATCTTCACCAAACTTTGCAGGGATCCATTGGAGGTCGAGACACGTGGAAAAAACGTACAAAACAAGAGATTGGAGACATCAAGATTTTGGACGAATTTTTGAAGAATTTTCAAATTTTCAGATAGGAGGTTCCAGATAAGATCTAAAACTACATACTCAGATCTCCACCAAACATTGCAGGAATACATTGGATGTCAAGACACGTGGAAAAAACGTACAAAACAAGAGATTGGAGACATCAAGATTTTCGACGAATTTTTGAAGAATTTTCAAATTTTCAGATAGGAGGTTCCAGATAAGGTCAAAAACTACATACTCAGATCTTCACCAAACGTTGCAGGGATACTTTGCATGTCAAGACACGTGGAAAAGACGTACAAAACAAGAGATTGGGGTCATCAAGATTTTGGACGAATTTTTTAAGAATTTTCAAATTTTCAGATGGGAGGTTCAATATAAGGTCAAAAACTACATACTCAGATCTTCACCAAACTTTGCATGGATACATTGGACGTCAAGACACGTGGAAAAAACATACAAAACATAGGATTCGGAACATCAAGATTTTGGTCGAATTTTTTAAGAATTTTCAAATTTTCAGATAGGAGGTTCCATATAAGGTCAAAAACTACATACTCAGATCTTCACCAAACATTGCAGGAATACATTGGATGTCAAGACACGTGGAAAAAACGTACAAAACAAGAGATTGGGGTCATCAAGATTTTGCACGGATTTTTTAGGAATTTTCAAATTTTCAGATGGGAGGTTCCAGATAAGGTCAAAAACTACATACTCAGATCTTCACCAAACTTTGCAGGGATCCATTGGAGGTCGAGACACGTGGAAAAAACGTACAAAACAAGAGATTGGAGACATCAAGATTTTGGACGAATTTTTGAAGAATTTTCAAATTTTCAGATGGGAGGTTCCAGATAAGGTCAAAAACTACATACTCAGATCTTCACCAAACTTTGCAGGGATACATTGGATGTCAAGACACGTGGAAAAAACGTACAAAAAAGAGATTGGAGACATCAAGATTTTGGACGAATTTTTTAACAATTTTCAAATTTTCAGAAAGGATGTTCCAGATTAGGTCAAAAACGACATACTCAGATCTTCACCAAACTTTGCATGGATACATTGGATGTCAAGACACGTGGAAAAAACGTACAAAACAAGAGATTGGGGTCATCAAGATTTTGCACGGATTTTTTAGGAATTTTCAAATTTTCAGATGGGAGGTTCCAGATAAGGTCAAAAACTACATACTCAGATCTTCACCAAACTTTGCAGGGATACATTGGATGTCAAGACACGTGGAAAAAACGTACAAAACAAGAGATTGGAGACATCAAGATTTTGGACGAATTTTTTAAGAATTTTCAAATTTTCAGATAGGAGGTTCCAGATAAGGTCAAAAACTACATACTCAGATCTTCACCAAACTTTGCAGGGATACATTGGATGTCAAGACACGTGGAAAAAACGTACAAAAAAGAGATTGGAGACATCAAGATTTTGGTCGAATTTTTTAAGAATTTTCAAATTTTCAGATGGGAGGTTCCAGATAAGGTCAAAAACTACATACTCAGATCTTCACCAAATTTTGCAGGGATACATTGGATGTCAAGACACGTGGAAAAAACGTACAAAAAAGTGATTGGGGTCATCAAGATTTTGGACGGATTTTTTAGGAATTTTCAAATTTTCAGATGGGAGGTTCCAGATAAGGTCAAAAACTACATACTCAGATCTTCACCAAACATTGCAGGGATACATTGCATGTCAAGACACGTGGAAAAAACGTACAAAACAAGAGATTGGAGACATCAAGATTTTGGACGAATTTTTTAAGAATTTTCAAATTTTCAGATAGGAGGTTCCAGATGAGGTCAAAAACTACATACTCAGATCTTCACCAAACTTTGCAGGAATACTTTGCATGTCAAGACACGTGGAAAAAACGTACAAAACAAGAGATCGGAGACATCAAGATTTTCGACGAATTTTTTAAGAATTTTCAAATTTTCAGATAGGAGGTTCCATATAAGGTCAAAAACTACATACTCAGATCTTCACCAAACTTTGCAGGGATACATTGGAGGTCGAGACACGTGGAAAAAAAGTACAAAACAAGAGATTGGGGTCATCAAGATTTTGGACGGATTTTTTAGGAATTTTCAAATTTTCAGATGGGAGGTTCCAGATAAGGTCAAAAACTACATACTCAGATCTTCACCAAACATTGCAGGGATACATTGGATGTCAAGACACGTGGAAAAAACGTACAAAACAAGAGATTGGAGACATCAAGATTTTGGACGAATTTTTTAAGAATTTTCAAATTTTCAGATAGGAGGTTCCAGATGAGGTCAAAAACTACATACTCAGATCTTCACCAAACTTTGCAGGAATACTTTGCATGTCAAGACACGTGGAAAAAACGTACAAAACAAGAGATCGGAGACATCAAGATTTTCGACGAATTTTTTAAGAATTTTCAAATTTTCAGAAAGGATGTTCCAGATAAGGTCAAAAACGACATACTCAGATCTTCACCAAACTTTGCAGGGATCCATTGGAGGTCGAGACACGTGGAAAAAACGTACAAAACAAGAGATTGGAGACATCAAGATTTTGGACGAATTTTTGAAGAATTTTCAAATTTTCAGATAGGAGGTTCCAGATAAGATCTAAAACTACATACTCAGATCTCCACCAAACATTGCAGGAATACATTGGATGTCAAGACACGTGGAAAAAACGTACAAAACAAGAGATTGGAGACATCAAGATTTTCGACGAATTTTTGAAGAATTTTCAAATTTTCAGATAGGAGGTTCCAGATAAGGTCAAAAACTACATACTCAGATCTTCACCAAACGTTGCAGGGATACTTTGCATGTCAAGACACGTGGAAAAAACGTACAAAACAAAAGATTGGAGACATCAAGATTTTCGACGAATTTTTTAAGAATTTTCAAATTTTCAGATGGGAGGTTCCAGATAAGGTCAAAAACGACATACTCAGATCTTCACCAAACTTTGCATGGATACATTGGATGTCAAGACACGTGGAAAAAACGTACAAAACAAGAGATTGGAGACATCAAGATTTTGGACGAATTTTTTAAGAATTTTCAAATTTTCAGATGGGAGGTTCAATATAAGGTCAAAAACTACATACTCAGATCTTCACCAAACTTTGCAGGGATACTTTGGATGTCAAGACACGTGGAAAAAACGTACAAAACAAGAGATTGGGGTCATCAAGATTTTGGACGAATTTTTTAAGAATTTTCAAATTTTCAGATGGGAGGTTCAATATAAGGTCAAAAACTACATACTCAGATCTTCACCAAACTTTGCATGGATACATTGGATGTCAAGACACGTGGAAAAAACATACAAAACATAGGATTCGGAAAATCAAGATTTTGGTCGAATTTTTTAAGAATTTTCAAATTTTCAGATAGGAGGTTCCATATAAGGTCAAAAACTACATACTCAGATCTTCACCAAACATTGCAGGAATACATTGGATGTCAAGACACGTGGAAAAAACGTACAAAACAAGAGATTGGGGTCATCAAGATTTTGCACGGATTTTTTAGGAATTTTCAAATTTTCAGATGGGAGGTTCCAGATAAGGTCAAAAACTACATACTCAGATCTTCACCAAACTTTGCAGGGATCCATTGGAGGTCGAGACACGTGGAAAAAACGTACAAAACAAGAGATTGGAGACATCAAGATTTTGGACGAATTTTTGAAGAATTTTCAAATTTTCAGATGGGAGGTTCCAGATAAGGTCAAAAACTACATACTCAGATCTTCACCAAACTTTGCAGGGATACATTGGATGTCAAGACACGTGGAAAAAACGTACAAAAAAGAGATTGGAGACATCAAGATTTTGGACGAATTTTTTAACAATTTTCAAATTTTCAGAAAGGATGTTCCAGATAAGGTCAAAAACGACATACTCAGATCTTCACCAAACTTTGCATGGATACATTGGATGTCAAGACACGTGGAAAAAACGTACAAAACAAGAGATTGGGGTCATCAAGATTTTGCACGGATTTTTTAGGAATTTTCAAATTTTCAGATGGGAGGTTCCAGATAAGGTCAAAAACTACATACTCAGATCTTCACCAAACTTTGCAGGGATACATTGGATGTCAAGACACGTGGAAAAAACGTACAAAACAAGAGATTGGAGACATCAAGATTTTGGACGAATTTTTTAAGAATTTTCAAATTTTCAGATAGGAGGTTCCAGATAAGGTCAAAAACTACATACTCAGATCTTCACCAAACTTTGCAGGGATACATTGGATGTCAAGACACGTGGAAAAAACGTACAAAAAAGAGATTGGAGACATCAAGATTTTGGTCGAATTTTTTAAGAATTTTCAAATTTTCAGATGGGAGGTTCCAGATAAGGTCAAAAACTACATACTCAGATCTTCACCAAATTTTGCAGGGATACATTGGATGTCAAGACACGTGGAAAAAACGTACAAAAAAGAGATTGGGGTCATCAAGATTTTGGACGGATTTTTTAGGAATTTTCAAATTTTCAGATGGGAGGTTCCAGATAAGGTCAAAAACTACATACTCAGATCTTCACCAAACATTGCAGGGATACATTGGATGTCAAGACACGTGGAAAAAACGTACAAAACAAGAGATTGGAGACATCAAGATTTTGGACGAATTTTTTAAGAATTTTCAAATTTTCAGATAGGAGGTTCCAGATGAGGTCAAAAACTACATACTCAGATCTTCACCAAACTTTGCAGGAATACTTTGCATGTCAAGACACGTGGAAAAAACGTACAAAACAAGAGATCGGAGACATCAAGATTTTCGACGAATTTTTTAAGAATTTTCAAATTTTCAGATAGGAGGTTCCATATAAGGTCAAAAACTACATACTCAGATCTTCACCAAACTTTGCAGGGATACATTGGAGGTCGAGACACGTGGAAAAAAAGTACAAAACAAGAGATTGGGGTCATCAAGATTTTGGACGGATTTTTTAGGAATTTTCAAATTTTCAGATGGGAGGTTCCAGATAAGGTCAAAAACTACATACTCAGATCTTCACCAAACATTGCAGGGATACATTGGATGTCAAGACACGTGGAAAAAACGTACAAAACAAGAGATTGGAGACATCAAGATTTTGGACGAATTTTTTAAGAATTTTCAAATTTTCAGATAGGAGGTTCCAGATGAGGTCAAAAACTACATACTCAGATCTTCACCAAACTTTGCAGGAATACTTTGCATGTCAAGACACGTGGAAAAAACGTACAAAACAAGAGATCGGAGACATCAAGATTTTCGACGAATTTTTGAAGAATTTTCAAATTTTCAGATGGGAGGTTCCAGATAAGTTCAAAAACGACATACTCAGATCTTCACCAAACTTTGCAGGGATCCATTGGAGGTCGAGACACGTGGAAAAAACGTACAAAACAAGAGATTGGAGACATCAAGATTTTGGACGAATTTTTTAAGAATTTTCAAATTTTCAGATAGGAGGTTCCATATAAGGTCAAAAACTACATACTCAGATCTTCACCAAACTTTGCAGGGATACATTGGATGTCAAGACACGTGGAAAAAACGTACAAAACAAGAGATTGGAGACATCAAGATTTTCGACGAATTTTTTAAGAATTTTCAAATTTTCAGAAAGGATGTTCCAGATAAGGTCAAAAACGACATACTCAGATCTTCACCAAACTTTGCAGGGATCCATTGGAGGTCGAGACACGTGGAAAAAACGTACAAAACAAGAGATTGGAGACATCAAGATTTTCGACGAATTTTTGAAGAATTTTCAAATTTTCAGATGGGAGGTTCCAGATAAGGTCAAAAACTACATACTCAGATCTTCACCAAACTTTGCAGGGATACATTGGATGTCAAGACACGTGGAAAAAACGTACAAAAAAGAGATTGGAGACATCAAGATTTTGGACGAATTTTTTAACAATTTTCAAATTTTCAGAAAGGATGTTCCAGATAAGGTCAAAAACGACATACTCAGATCTTCACCAAACTTTGCATGGATACATTGGATGTCAAGACACGTGGAAAAAACGTACAAAACAAGAGATTGGGGTCATCAAGATTTTGCACGGATTTTTTAGGAATTTTCAAATTTTCAGATGGGAGGTTCCAGATAAGGTCAAAAACTACATACTCAGATCTTCACCAAACTTTGCAGGGATACATTGGATGTCAAGACACGTGGAAAAAACGTACAAAACAAGAGATTGGAGACATCAAGATTTTGGACGAATTTTTTAAGAATTTTCAAATTTTCAGATAGGAGGTTCCATATAAGGTCAAAAACGACATACTCAGATCTTCACCAAACTTTGCATGGATACATTATGTGTCAAGACACGTGGAAAAAACGTACAAAATAAAAGATTGGAGACATCAAGATTTTGGTCGAATTTTTTAAGAATTTTCAAATTTTCAGATGGGAGGTTCCAGATAAGGTCAAAAACTACATACTCAGATCTTCACCAAACTTTGCAGGGATACATTGGATGTCAAGACACGTGGAAAAAACGTACAAAAAAGAGATTGGAGACATCAAGATTTTGGACGAATTTTTTAAGAATTTTCAAATTTTCAGAAAGGATGTTCCAGATAAGGTCAAAAACGACATACTCAGATCTTCACCAAACTTTGCAGGGATACATTGGATATCAAGACACGTGGAAAAAACGTACAAAACAAGAGATTGGAGACATCAAGATTTTCGACGAATTTTTTAAGAATTTTCAAATTTTCAGATAGGAGGTTCCAGATAAGGTCAAAAACTACATACTCAGATCTTCAACAAACGTTGCAGGGATACTTTGCATGTCAAGACACGTGGAAAAAACGTACAAAACAAAAGATTGGAGACATCAAGATTTTCGACGAATTTTTTAAGAATTTTCAAATTTTCAGATGGGAGGTTCCAGATAAGGTCAAAAACTACATACTCAGATCTTCACCAAACTTTGCAGGGATCCATTGGAGGTCGAGACACGTGGAAAAAACGTACAAAACAAGAGATTGGAGACATCAAGATTTTGGACGAATTTTTGAAGAATTTTCAAATTTTCAGATGGGAGGTTCCAGATAAGGTCAAAAACTACATACTCAGATCTTCACCAAACTTTGCAGGGATACATTGGATGTCAAGACACGTGGAAAAAACGTACAAAAAAGAGATTGGAGACATCAAGATTTTGGACGAATTTTTTAACAATTTTCAAATTTTCAGAAAGGATGTTCCAGATAAGGTCAAAAACGACATACTCAGATCTTCACCAAACTTTGCATGGATACATTGGATGTCAAGACACGTGGAAAAAACGTACAAAACAAGAGATTGGGGTCATCAAGATTTTGCACGGATTTTTTAGGAATTTTCAAATTTTCAGATGGGAGGTTCCAGATAAGGTCAAAAACTACATACTCAGATCTTCACCAAACTTTGCAGGGATACATTGGATGTCAAGACACGTGGAAAAAACGTACAAAACAAGAGATTGGAGACATCAAGATTTTGGACGAATTTTTTAAGAATTTTCAAATTTTCAGATAGGAGGTTCCAGATAAGGTCAAAAACTACATACTCAGATCTTCACCAAACTTTGCAGGGATACATTGGATGTCAAGACACGTGGAAAAAACGTACAAAAAAGAGATTGGAGACATCAAGATTTTGGTCGAATTTTTTAAGAATTTTCAAATTTTCAGATGGGAGGTTCGAGATAAGGTCAAAAACTACATACTCAGATCTTCACCAAATTTTGCAGGGATACATTGGATGTCAAGACACGTGGAAAAAACGTACAAAAAAGAGATTGGGGTCATCAAGATTTTGGACGGATTTTTTAGGAATTTTCAAATTTTCAGATGGGAGGTTCCAGATAAGGTCAAAAACTACATACTCAGATCTTCACCAAACATTGCAGGGATACATTGGATGTCAAGACACGTGGAAAAAACGTACAAAACAAGAGATTGGAGACATCAAGATTTTGGACGAATTTTTTAAGAATTTTCAAATTTTCAGATAGGAGGTTCCAGATGAGGTCAAAAACTACATACTCAGATCTTCACCAAACTTTGCAGGAATACTTTGCATGTCAAGACACGTGGAAAAAACGTACAAAACAAGAGATCGGAGACATCAAGATTTTCGACGAATTTTTGAAGAATTTTCAAATTTTCAGATGGGAGGTTCCAGATAAGGTCAAAAACGACATACTCAGATCTTCACCAAACTTTGCAGGGATCCATTGGAGGTCGAGACACGTGGAAAAAACGTACAAAACAAGAGATTGGAGACATCAAGATTTTGGACGAATTTTTTAAGAATTTTCAAATTTTCAGATAGGAGGTTCCATATAAGGTCAAAAACTACATACTCAGATCTTCACCAAACTTTGCAGGGATACATTGGATGTCAAGACACGTGGAAAAAACGTACAAAACAAGAGATTGGAGACATCAAGATTTTCGACGAATTTTTTAAGAATTTTCAAATTTTCAGAAAGGATGTTCCAGATAAGGTCAAAAACGACATACTCAGATCTTCACCAAACTTTGCAGGGATCCATTGGAGGTCGAGACACGTGGAAAAAACGTACAAAACAAGAGATTGGAGACATCAAGATTTTCGACGAATTTTTGAAGAATTTTCAAATTTTCAGATGGGAGGTTCCAGATAAGGTCAAAAACGACATACTCAGATCTTCACCAAACTTTGCAGGGATACATTGGAGGTCGAGACACGTGGAAAAAAAGTACAAAACAAGAGATTGGGGTCATCAAGATTTTGGACGGATTTTTTAGGAATTTTCAAATTTTCAGATGGGAGGTTCCAGATAAGGTCAAAAACTACATACTCAGATCTTCACCAAACATTGCAGGGATACATTGGATGTCAAGACACGTGGAAAAAACGTACAAAACAAGAGATTGGAGACATCAAGATTTTGGACGAATTTTTTAAGAATTTTCAAATTTTCAGATAGGAGGTTCCAGATGAGGTCAAAAACTACATACTCAGATCTTCACCAAACTTTGCAGGAATACTTTGCATGTCAAGACACGTGGAAAAAACGTACAAAACAAGAGATCGGAGACATCAAGATTTTCGACGAATTTTTGAAGAATTTTCAAATTTTCAGATGGGAGGTTCCAGATAAGGTCAAAAACGACATACTCAGATCTTCACCAAACTTTGCAGGGATCCATTGGAGGTCGAGACACGTGGAAAAAACGTACAAAACAAGAGATTGGAGACATCAAGATTTTGGACGAATTTTTTAAGAATTTTCAAATTTTCAGATAGGAGGTTCCATATAAGGTCAAAAACTACATACTCAGATCTTCACCAAACTTTGCAGGGATACATTGGATGTCAAGACACGTGGAAAAAACGTACAAAACAAGAGATTGGAGACATCAAGATTTTCGACGAATTTTTTAAGAATTTTCAAATTTTCAGAAAGGATGTTCCAGATAAGGTCAAAAACGACATACTCAGATCTTCACCAAACTTTGCAGGGATCCATTGGAGGTCGAGACACGTGGAAAAAACGTACAAAACAAGAGATTGGAGACATCAAGATTTTCGACGAATTTTTGAAGAATTTTCAAATTTTCAGATGGGAGGTTCCAGATAAGGTCAAAAACTACATACTCAGATCTTCACCAAACTTTGCAGGGATACATTGGATGTCAAGACACGTGGAAAAAACGTACAAAAAAGAGATTGGAGACATCAAGATTTTGGACGAATTTTTTAACAATTTTCAAATTTTCAGAAAGGATGTTCCAGATAAGGTCAAAAACGACATACTCAGATCTTCACCAAACTTTGCATGGATACATTGGATGTCAAGACACGTGGAAAAAACGTACAAAACAAGAGATTGGGGTCATCAAGATTTTGCACGGATTTTTTAGGAATTTTCAAATTTTCAGATGGGAGGTTCCAGATAAGGTCAAAAACTACATACTCAGATCTTCACCAAACTTTGCAGGGATACATTGGATGTCAAGACACGTGGAAAAAACGTACAAAACAAGAGATTGGAGACATCAAGATTTTGGACGAATTTTTTAAGAATTTTCAAATTTTCAGATAGGAGGTTCCATATAAGGTCAAAAACGACATACTCAGATCTTCACCAAACTTTGCATGGATACATTATGTGTCAAGACACGTGGAAAAAACGTACAAAATAAAAGATTGGAGACATCAAGATTTTGGTCGAATTTTTTAAGAATTTTCAAATTTTCAGATGGGAGGTTCCAGATAAGGTCAAAAACTACATACTCAGATCTTCACCAAACTTTGCAGGGATACATTGGATGTCAAGACACGTGGAAAAAACGTACAAAAAAGAGATTGGAGACATCAAGATTTTGGACGAATTTTTTAAGAATTTTCAAATTTTCAGAAAGGATGTTCCAGATAAGGTCAAAAACGACATACTCAGATCTTCACCAAACTTTGCAGGGATACATTGGATATCAAGACACGTGGAAAAAACGTACAAAACAAGAGATTGGAGACATCAAGATTTTCGACGAATTTTTTAAGAATTTTCAAATTTTCAGATAGGAGGTTCCAGATAAGGTCAAAAACTACGTACTCAGATCTTCAACAAACGTTGCAGGGATACTTTGCATGTCAAGACACGTGGAAAAAACGTACAAAACAAAAGATTGGAGACATCAAGATTTTCGACGAATTTTTTAAGAATTTTCAAATTTTCAGATGGGAGGTTCCAGATAAGGTCAAAAACGACATACTCAGATCTTCACCAAACTTTGCATGGATACATTGGATGTCAAGACACGTGGAAAAAACGTACAAAACAAGAGATTGGAGACATCAAGATTTTGGACGAATTTTTTAAGAATTCTCAAATTTTCAGAAAGGAGGTTCCATATAAGGTCAAAAACTACATACTCAGATCTTCACCAAACTTTGCAGGGATACTTTGGATGTCAAGACACGTGGAAAAAACGTACAAAACAAGAGATTGGGGTCATCAAGATTTTGGACGAATTTTTTAAGAATTTTCAAATTTTCAGATGGGAGGTTCAATATAAGGTCAAAAACTACATACTCAGATCTTCACCAAACTTTGCATGGATACATTGGATGTCAAGACACGTGGAAAAAACATACAAAACATAGGATTCGGAACATCAAGATTTTGGTCGAATTTTTTAAGAATTTTCAAATTTTCAGATAGGAGGTTCCATATAAGGTCAAAAACTACATACTCAGATCTTCACCAAACATTGCAGGAATACATTGGATGTCAAGACACGTGGAAAAAACGTACAAAACAAGAGATTGGGGTCATCAAGATTTTGCACGGATTTTTTAGGAATTTTCAAATTTTCAGATGGGAGGTTCCAGATAAGGTCTAAAACTACATACTCAGATCTCCACCAAACATTGCAGGAATACATTGGATGTCAAGACACGTGGAAAAAACGTACAAAACAAGAGATTGGAGACATCAAGATTTTCGACGAATTTTTGAAGAATTTTCAAATTTTCAGATAGGAGGTTCCAGATAAGGTCAAAAACTACATACTCAGATCTTCACCAAACGTTGCAGGGATACTTTGCATGTCAAGACACGTGGAAAAAACGTACAAAACAAAAGATTGGAGACATCAAGATTTTCGACGAATTTTTTAAGAATTTTCAAATTTTCAGATGGGAGGTTCCAGATAAGGTCAAAAACGACATACTCAGATCTTCACCAAACTTTGCAGGGATCCATTGGAGGTCGAGACACGTGGAAAAAACGTACAAAACAAGAGATTGGAGACATCAAGATTTTGGACGAATTTTTTAAGAATTTTCAAATTTTCAGATAGGAGGTTCCATATAAGGTCAAAAACTACATACTCAGATCTTCACCAAACTTTGCAGGGATACATTGGATGTCAAGACACGTGGAAAAAACGTACAAAACAAGAGATTGGAGACATCAAGATTTTCGACGAATTTTTTAAGAATTTTCAAATTTTCAGAAAGGATGTTCCAGATAAGGTCAAAAACGACATACTCAGATCTTCACCAAACTTTGCAGGGATCCATTGGAGGTCGAGACACGTGGAAAAAACGTACAAAACAAGAGATTGGAGACATCAAGATTTTGGACGAATTTTTGAAGAATTTTCAAATTTTCAGATAGGAGGTTCCAGATAAGATCTAAAACTACATACTCAGATCTCCACCAAACATTGCAGGAATACATTGGATGTCAAGACACGTGGAAAAAACGTACAAAACAAGAGATTGGAGACATCAAGATTTTCGACGAATTTTTGAAGAATTTTCAAATTTTCAGATAGGAGGTTCCAGATAAGGTCAAAAACTACATACTCAGATCTTCACCAAACGTTGCAGGGATACTTTGCATGTCAAGACACGTGGAAAAAACGTACAAAACAAAAGATTGGAGACATCAAGATTTTCGACGAATTTTTTAAGAATTTTCAAATTTTCAGATGGGAGGTTCCAGATAAGGTCAAAAACGACATACTCAGATCTTCACCAAACTTTGCAGGGATACATTGGATGTCAAGACACGTGGAAAAAACGTACAAAACAAGAGATTGGAGACATCAAGATTTTGGACGAATTTTTTAAGAATTTTCAAATTTTCAGATGGGAGGTTCAATATAAGGTCAAAAACTACATACTCAGATCTTCACCAAACTTTGCAGGGATACTTTGGATGTCAAGACACGTGGAAAAAACGTACAAAACAAGAGATTGGGGTCATCAAGATTTTGGACGAATTTTTTAAGAATTTTCAAATTTTCAGATGGGAGGTTCAATATAAGGTCAAAACTACATACTCAGATCTTCACCAAACTTTGCATGGATACATTGGATGTCAAGACACGTGGAAAAAACATACAAAACATAGGATTCGGAACATCAAGATTTTGGTCGAATTTTTTAAGAATTTTCAAATTTTCAGATAGGAGGTTCCATATAAGGTCAAAAACTACATACTCAGATCTTCACCAAACATTGCAGGAATACATTGGATGTCAAGACACGTGGAAAAAACGTACAAAACAAGAGATTGGGGTCATCAAGATTTTGCACGGATTTTTTAGGAATTTTCAAATTTTCAGATGGGAGGTTCCAGATAAGGTCAAAAACTACATACTCAGATCTTCACCAAACTTTGCAGGGATCCATTGGAGGTCGAGACACGTGGAAAAAACGTACAAAACAAGAGATTGGAGACATCAAGATTTTGGACGAATTTTTGAAGAATTTTCAAATTTTCAGATGGGAGGTTCCAGATAAGGTCAAAAACTACATACTCAGATCTTCACCAAACTTTGCAGGGATACATTGGATGTCAAGACACGTGGAAAAAACGTACAAAAAAGAGATTGGAGACATCAAGATTTTGGACGAATTTTTTAACAATTTTCAAATTTTCAGAAAGGATGTTCCAGATAAGGTCAAAAACGACATACTCAGATCTTCACCAAACTTTGCATGGATACATTGGATGTCAAGACACGTGGAAAAAACGTACAAAACAAGAGATTGGGGTCATCAAGATTTTGCACGGATTTTTTAGGAATTTTCAAATTTTCAGATGGGAGGTTCCAGATAAGGTCAAAAACTACATACTCAGATCTTCACCAAACTTTGCAGGGATACATTGGATGTCAAGACACGTGGAAAAAACGTACAAAACAAGAGATTGGAGACATCAAGATTTTGGACGAATTTTTTAAGAATTTTCAAATTTTCAGATAGGAGGTTCCAGATAAGGTCAAAAACTACATACTCAGATCTTCACCAAACTTTGCAGGGATACATTGGATGTCAAGACACGTGGAAAAAACGTACAAAAAAGAGATTGGAGACATCAAGATTTTGGTCGAATTTTTTAAGAATTTTCAAATTTTCAGATGGGAGGTTCTAGATAAGGTCAAAAACTACATACTCAGATCTTCACCAAATTTTGCAGGGATACATTGGATGTCAAGACACGTGGAAAAAACGTACAAAAAAGAGATTGGGGTCATCAAGATTTTGGACGGATTTTTTAGGAATTTTCAAATTTTCAGATGGGAGGTTCCAGATAAGGTCAAAAAATACATACTCAGATCTTCACCAAACATTGCAGGGATACATTGGATGTCAAGACACGTGGAAAAAACGTACAAAACAAGAGATTGGAGACATCAAGATTTTGGACGAATTTTTTAAGAATTTTCAAATTTTCAGATAGGAGGTTCCAGATGAGGTCAAAAACTACATACTCAGATCTTCACCAAACTTTGCAGGAATACTTTGCATGTCAAGACACGTGGAAAAAACGTACAAAACAAGAGATCGGAGACATCAAGATTTTCGACGAATTTTTTAAGAATTTTCAAATTTTCAGATAGGAGGTTCCATATAAGGTCAAAAACTACATACTCAGATCTTCACCAAACTTTGCAGGGATACATTGGAGGTCGAGACACGTGGAAAAAAAGTACAAAACAAGAGATTGGGGTCATCAAGATTTTGGACGGATTTTTTAGGAATTTTCAAATTTTCAGATGGGAGGTTCCAGATAAGGTCAAAAACTACATACTCAGATCTTCACCAAACATTGCAGGGATACATTGGATGTCAAGACACGTGGAAAAAACGTACAAAACAAGAGATTGGAGACATCAAGATTTTGGACGAATTTTTTAAGAATTTTCAAATTTTCAGATAGGAGGTTCCAGATGAGGTCAAAAACTACATACTCAGATCTTCACCAAACTTTGCAGGAATACTTTGCATGTCAAGACACGTGGAAAAAACGTACAAAACAAGAGATCGGAGACATCAAGATTTTCGACGAATTTTTTAAGAATTTTCAAATTTTCAGATGGGAGGTTCCAGATAAGGTCAAAAACGACATACTCAGATCTTCACCAAACTTTGCAGGGATCCATTGGAGGTCGAGACACGTGGAAAAAACGTACAAAACAAGAGATTGGAGACATCAAGATTTTGGACGAATTTTTTAAGAATTTTCAAATTTTCAGATAGGAGGTTCCATATAAGGTCAAAAACTACATACTCAGATCTTCACCAAACTTTGCAGGGATACATTGGATGTCAAGACACGTGGAAAAAACGTACAAAACAAGAGATTGGAGACATCAAGATTTTCGACGAATTTTTTAAGAATTTTCAAATTTTCAGAAAGGATGTTCCAGATAAGGTCAAAAACGACATACTCAGATCTTCACCAAACTTTGCAGGGATCCATTGGAGGTCGAGACACGTGGAAAAAACGTACAAAACAAGAGATTGGAGACATCAAGATTTTCGACGAATTTTTGAAGAATTTTCAAATTTTCAGATGGGAGGTTCCAGATAAGGTCAAAAACTACATACTCAGATCTTCACCAAACTTTGCAGGGATACATTGGATGTCAAGACACGTGGAAAAAACGTACAAAAAAGAGATTGGAGACATCAAGATTTTGGACGAATTTTTTAACAATTTTCAAATTTTCAGAAAGGATGTTCCAGATAAGGTCAAAAACGACATACTCAGATCTTCACCAAACTTTGCATGGATACATTGGATGTCAAGACACGTGGAAAAAACGTACAAAACAAGAGATTGGGGTCATCAAGATTTTGCACGGATTTTTTAGGAATTTTCAAATTTTCAGATGGGAGGTTCCAGATAAGGTCAAAAACTACATACTCAGATCTTCACCAAACTTTGCAGGGATACATTGGATGTCAAGACACGTGGAAAAAACGTACAAAACAAGAGATTGGAGACATCAAGATTTTGGACGAATTTTTTAAGAATTTTCAAATTTTCAGATAGGAGGTTCCATATAAGGTCAAAAACTACATACTCAGATCTTCACCAAACTTTGCATGGATACATTATGTGTCAAGACACGTGGAAAAAACGTACAAAACAAAAGATTGGAGACATCAAGATTTTGGTCGAATTTTTTAAGAATTTTCAAATTTTCAGATGGGAGGTTCCAGATAAGGTCAAAAACTACATACTCAGATCTTCACCAAACTTTGCAGGGATACATTGGATGTCAAGACACGTGGAAAAAACGTACAAAAAAGAGATTGGAGACATCAAGATTTTGGACGAATTTTTTAAGAATTTTCAAATTTTCAGAAAGGATGTTCCAGATAAGGTCAAAAACGACATACTCAGATCTTCACCAAACTTTGCAGGGATACATTGGATATCAAGACACCTGGAAAAAACGTACAAAACAAGAGATTGGAGACATCAAGATTTTCGACGAATTTTTTAAGAATTTTCAAATTTTCAGATAGGAGGTTCCAGATAAGGTCAAAAACTACATACTCAGATCTTCACCAAACGTTGCAGGGATACTTTGCATGTCAAGACACGTGGAAAAAACGTACAAAACAAAAGATTGGAGACATCAAGATTTTCGACGAATTTTTTAAGAATTTTCAAATTTTCAGATGGGAGGTTCCAGATAAGGTCAAAAACGACATACTCAGATCTTCACCAAACTTTGCATGGATACATTGGATGTCAAGACACGTGGAAAAAACGTACAAAACAAGAGATTGGAGACATCAAGATTTTGGAAGAATTTTTTAAGAATTCTCAAATTTTCAGAAAGGAGGTTCCATATAAGGTCAAAAACTACATACTCAGATCTTCACCAAACTTTGCAGGGATACTTTGGATGTCAAGACACGTGGAAAAAACGTACAAAACAAGAGATTGGGGTCATCAAGATTTTGGACGAATTTTTTAAGAATTTTCAAATTTTCAGATGGGAGGTTCAATATAAGGTCAAAAACTACATACTCAGATCTTCACCAAACTTTGCATGGATACATTGGATGTCAAGACACGTGGAAAAAACATACAAAACATAGGATTCGGAACATCAAGATTTTGGTCGAATTTTTTAAGAATTTTCAAATTTTCAGATAGGAGGTTCCATATAAGGTCAAAAACTACATACTCAGATCTTCACCAAACATTGCAGGAATACATTGGATGTCAAGACACGTGGAAAAAACGTACAAAACAAGAGATTGGGGTCATCAAGATTTTGCACGGATTTTTTAGGAATTTTCAAATTTTCAGATGGGAGGTTCCAGATAAGGTCAAAAACTACATACTCAGATCTTCACCAAACTTTGCAGAGATACATTGGATGTCAAGACACGTGGAAAAAACGTACAAAACAAGAGATTGGAGACATCAAGATTTTGGACGAATTTTTTAAGAATTTTCAAATTTTCAGATAGGAGGTTCCATATAAGGTCAAAAACTACATACTCAGATCTTCACCAAACTTTGCATGGATACATTATGTGTCAAGACACGTGGAAAAAACGTACAAAACAAAAGATTGGAGACATCAAGATTTTGGTCGAATTTTTTAAGAATTTTCAAATTTTCAGATGGGAGGTTCCAGATAAGGTCAAAAACTACATACTCAGATCTTCACCAAACTTTGCAGGGATACATTGGATGTCAAGACACGTGGAAAAAACGTACAAAAAAGAGATTGGAGACATCAAGATTTTGGACGAATTTTTTAACAATTTTCAAATTTTCAGAAAGGATGTTCCAGATAAGGTCAAAAACGACATACTCATATCTTCACCAAACTTTGCAGGGATACATTGGATATCAAGACACGTGGAAAAAACGTACAAAACAAGAGATTGGAGACATCAAGATTTTGGACGAATTTTTTAAGAATTTTCAAATTTTCAGATAGGAGGTTCCAGATAAGGTCAAAAACTACATACTCAGATCTTCACCAAACTTCGCAGGGATACATTGGATGTCAAGACACGTGGAAAAAACGTACAAAACAAGAGATTGGAGACATCAAGATTTTGGACGAATTTTTTAAGAATTTTCAAATTTTCAGATAGGAGGTTCCAGATGAGGTCAAAAACTACATACTCAGATCTTCACCAAACTTTGCAGGAATACTTTGCATGTCAAGACACGTGGAAAAAACGTACAAAACAAGAGATCGGAGACATCAAGATTTTCGACGAATTTTTTAAGAATTTTCAAATTTTCAGATAGGAGGTTCCAGATAAGGTCAAAAACGACATACTCAGATCTTCACCAAACTTTGCAGGGATACATTGGAGGTCGAGACACGTGGAAAAAAAGTACAAAACAAGAGATTGGGGTCATCAAGATTTTGGACGGATTTTTTAGGAATTTTCAAATTTTCAGATGGGAGGTTCCAGATAAGGTCAAAAACTACATACTCAGATCTTCACCAAACATTGCAGGGATACATTGGATGTCAAGACACGTGGAAAAAACGTACAAAACAAGAGATTGGAGACATCAAGATTTTGGACGAATTTTTTAAGAATTTTCAAATTTTCAGATAAGAGGTTCCAGATGAGGTCAAAAACTACATACTCAGATCTTCACCAAACTTTGCAGGAATACTTTGCATGTCAAGACACGTGGAAAAAACGTACAAAACAAGAGATCGGAGACATCAAGATTTTCGACGAATTTTTTAAGAATTTTCAAATTTTCAGATGGGAGGTTCCAGATAAGGTCAAAAACGACATACTCAGATCTTCACCAAACTTTGCAGGGATCCATTGGATGTCAAGACACGTGGAAAAAACATGCAAAACATAGGAATGGTGACATCAAGATTTTGGACGAATTTTTTAAGAATTTTCAAATTTTCAGATAGGAGGTTCCATATAAGGTCAAAAACTACATACTCAGATCTTCACCAAACTTTGCAGGGATACATTGGAGGTCGAGACACGTGGAAAAAAAGTACAAAACAAGAGATTGGGGTCATCAAGATTTTGGACGGATTTTTTAGGAATTTTCAAATTTTCAGATGGGAGGTTCCAGATAAGGTCAAAAACTACATACTCAGATCTTCACCAAACATTGCAGGGATACATTGGATGTCAAGACACGTGGAAAAAACGTACAAAACAAGAGATTGGAGACATCAAGATTTTGGACGAATTTTTTAAGAATTTTCAAATTTTCAGATAGGAGGTTCCAGATGAGGTCAAAAACTACATACTCAGATCTTCACCAAACTTTGCAGGAATACTTTGCATGTCAAGACACGTGGAAAAAACGTACAAAACAAGAGATCGGAGACATCAAGATTTTCGACGAATTTTTTAAGAATTTTCAAATTTTCAGATAGGAGGTTCCATATAAGGTCAAAAACTACATACTCAGATCTTCACCAAACTTTGCAGGGATACATTGGAGGTCGAGACACGTGGAAAAAAAGTACAAAACAAGAGATTGGGGTCATCAAGATTTTGGACGGATTTTTTAGGAATTTTCAAATTTTCAGATGGGAGGTTCCAGATAAGGTCAAAAACTACATACTCAGATCTTCACCAAACATTGCAGGGATACATTGGATGTCAAGACACGTGGAAAAAACGTACAAAACAAGAGATTGGAGACATCAAGATTTTGGACGAATTTTTTAAGAATTTTCAAATTTTCAGATAGGAGGTTCCAGATGAGGTCAAAAACTACATACTCAGATCTTCACCAAACTTTGCAGGAATACTTTGCATGTCAAGACACGTGGAAAAAACGTACAAAACAAGAGATCGGAGACATCAAGATTTTCGACGAATTTTTTAAGAATTTTCAAATTTTCAGATGGGAGGTTCCAGATAAGGTCAAAAACGACATACTCAGATCTTCACCAAACTTTGCATGGATCCATTGGAGGTCGAGACACGTGGAAAAAACGTACAAAACAAGAGATTGGAGACATCAAGATTTTGGACGAATTTTTTAAGAATTTTCAAATTTTCAGATAGGAGGTTCCATATAAGGTCAAAAACTACATACTCAGATCTTCACCAAACTTTGCAGGGATACATTGGATGTCAAGACACGTGGAAAAAACGTACAAAACAAGAGATTGGAGACATCAAGATTTTCGACGAATTTTTTAAGAATTTTCAAATTTTCAGAAAGGATGTTCCAGATAAGGTCAAAAACGACATACTCAGATCTTCACCAAACTTTGCAGGGATCCATTGGAGGTCGAGACACGTGGAAAAAACGTACAAAACAAGAGATTGGAGACATCAAGATTTTGGACGAATTTTTGAAGAATTTTCAAATTTTCAGATGGGAGGTTCCAGATAAGGTCAAAAACTACATACTCAGATCTTCACCAAACTTTGCAGGGATACATTGGATGTCAAGACACGTGGAAAAAACGTACAAAAAAGAGATTGGAGACATCAAGATTTTCGACGAATTTTTGAAGAATTTTCAAATTTTCAGATAGGAGGTTCCAGATAAGGTCAAAAACTACATACTCAGATCTTCACCAAACTTTGCATGGATACATTGGATGTCAAGACACGTGGAAAAAACGTACAAAACAAAAGATTGGAGACATCAAGATTTTCGACGAATTTTTTAAGAATTTTCAAATTTTCAGATGGGAGGTTCCAGATAAGGTCAAAAACGACATACTCAGATCTTCACCAAACTTTGCAGGGATCCATTGGAGGTCGAGACACGTGGAAAAAACGTACAAAACAAGAGATTGGAGACATCAAGATTTTGGACGAATTTTTTAAGAATTTTCAAATTTTCAGATACGAGGTTCCATATAAGGTCAAAAACTACATACTCAGATCTTCACCAAACTTTGCAGGGATACATTGGATGTCAAGACACGTGGAAAAAACGTACAAAACAAGAGATTGGAGACATCAAGATTTTCGACGAATTTTTTAAGAATTTTCAAATTTTCAGAAAGGATGTTCCAGATAAGGTCAAAAACGACATACTCAGATCTTCACCAAACTTTGCAGGGATCCATTGGAGGTCGAGACACGTGGAAAAAACGTACAAAACAAGAGATTGGAGACATCAAGATTTTCGACGAATTTTTGAAGAATTTTCAAATTTTCAGATGGGAGGTTCCATATAAGGTCAAAAACTACATACTCAGATCTTCACCAAACTTTGCATGGATACATTATGTGTCAAGACACGTGGAAAAAACGTACAAAACAAAAGATTGGAGACATCAAGATTTTGGTCGAATTTTTTAAGAATTTTCAAATTTTCAGATGGGAGGTTCCAGATAAGGTCAAAAACTACATACTCAGATCTTCACCAAACTTTGCAGGGATACATTGGATGTCAAGACACGTGGAAAAAACGTACAAAAAAGAGATTGGAGACATCAAGATTTTGGACGAATTTTTTAACAATTTTCAAATTTTCAGAAAGGATGTTCCAGATAAGGTCAAAAACGACATACTCAGATCTTCACCAAACTTTGCAGGGATACATTGGATATCAAGACACGTGGAAAAAACGTACAAAACAAGAGATTGGAGACATCAAGATTTTCGACGAATTTTTTAAGAATTTTCAAATTTTCAGATAGGAGGTTCCAGATAAGGTCAAAAACTACATACTCAGATCTTCACCAAACGTTGCAGGGATACTTTGCATGTCAAGACACGTGGAAAAAACGTACAAAACAAAAGATTGGAGACATCAAGATTTTCGACGAATTTTTTAAGAATTTTCAAATTTTCAGATTGGAGGTTCCAGATAAGGTCAAAAACGACATACTCAGATCTTCACCAAACTTTGCATGGATACATTGGATGTCAAGACACGTGGAAAAAACGTACAAAACAAGAGATTGGAGACATCAAGATTTTGGACGAATTTTTTAAGAATTCTCTAATTTTCAGAAAGGAGGTTCCATATAAGGTCAAAAACTACATACTCAGATCTTCACCAAACTTTGCAGGGATACTTTGGATGTCAAGACACGTGGAAAAAACGTACAAAACAAGAGATTGGGGTCATCAAGATTTTGGACGAATTTTTTAAGAATTTTCAAATTTTCAGATGGGAGGTTCAATATAAGGTCAAAAACTACATACTCAGATCTTCACCAAACTTTGCATGGATACATTGGATGTCAAGACACGTGGAAAAAACATACAAAACATAGGATTCGGAACATCAAGATTTTGGTCGAATTTTTTTAAGGATTTTCAAATTTTCAGATAGGAGGTTCCATATAAGGTCAAAAACTACATACTCAGATCTTCACCAAACATTGCAGGAATACATTGGATGTCAAGACACGTGGAAAAAACGTACAAAACAAGAGATTGGGGTCATCAAGATTTTGCACGGATTTTTTAGGAATTTTCAAATTTTCAGATGGGAGGTTCCAGATAAGGTCAAAAACTACATACTCAGATCTTCACCAAACTTTGCAGGGATACATTGGATGTCAAGACACGTGGAAAAAACGTACAAAACAAGAGATTGGAGACATCAAGATTTTGGACGAATTTTTTAAGAATTTTCAAATTTTCAGATAGGAGGTTCCATATAAGGTCAAAAACTACATACTCAGATCTTCACCAAACTTTGCATGGATACATTATGTGTCAAGACACGTGGAAAAAACGTACAAAACAAAAGATTGGAGACATCAAGATTTTGGTCGAATTTTTTAAGAATTTTCAAATTTTCAGATGGGAGGTTCCAGATAAGGTCAAAAACTACATACTCAGATCTTCACCAAACTTTGCAGGGATACATTGGATGTCAAGACACGTGGAAAAAACGTACAAAAAAGAGATTGGAGACATCAAGATTTTGGACGAATTTTTTAACAATTTTCAAATTTTCAGAAAGGATGTTCCAGATAAGGTCAAAAACGACATACTCAGATCTTCACCAAACTTTGCAGGGATACATTGGATATCAAGACACGTGGAAAAAACGTACAAAACAAGAGATTGGAGACATCAAGATTTTGGACGAATTTTTTAAGAATTTTCAAATTTTCAGATAGGAGGTTCCAGATAAGGTCAAAAACTACATACTCAGATCTTCACCAAACTTTGCAGGGATACATTGGATGTCAAGACACGTGGAAAAAACGTACAAAACAAGAGATTGGAGACATCAAGATTTTGGACGAATTTTTTAAGAATTTTCAAATTTTTAGATAGGAGGTTCCAGATGAGGTCAAAAACTACATACTCAGATCTTCACCAAACTTTGCAGGAATACTTTGCATGTCAAGACACGTGGAAAAAACGTACAAAACAAGAGATCGGAGACATCAAGATTTTCGACGAATTTTTTAAGAATTTTCAAATTTTCAGATAGGAGGTTCCATATAAGGTCAAAAACTACATACTCAGATCTTCACCAAACTTTGCAGGGATACATTGGAGGTCGAGACACGTGGAAAAAAAGTACAAAACAAGAGATTGGGGTCATCAAGATTTTGGACGGATTTTTTAGGAATTTTCAAATTTTCAGATGGGAGGTTCCAGATAAGGTCAAAAACTACATACTCAGATCTTCACCAAACATTGCAGGGATACATTGGATGTCAAGACACGTGGAAAAAACGTACAAAACAAGAGATTGGAGACATCAAGATTTTGGACGAATTTTTTAAGAATTTTCAAATTTTCAGATAGGAGGTTCCAGATGAGGTCAAAAACTACATACTCAGATCTTCACCAAACTTTGCAGGAATACTTTGCATGTCAAGACACGTGGAAAAAACGTACAAAACAAGAGATCGGAGACATCAAGATTTTCGACGAATTTTTTAAGAATTTTCAAATTTTCAGATGGGAGGTTCCAGATAAGGTCAAAAACGACATACTCAGATCTTCACCAAACTTTGCAGGGATCCATTGGATGTCAAGACACGTGGAAAAAACATACAAAACATAGGATTGGTGACATCAAGATTTTGGACGAATTTTTTAAGAATTTTCAAATTTTCAGATAGGAGGTTCCATATAAGGTCAAAAATTACATACTCAGATCTTCACCAAACTTTGCAGGGATACATTGGAGGTCGAGACACGTGGAAAAAAAGTACAAAACAAGAGATTGGGGTCATCAAGATTTTGGACGGATTTTTTAGGAATTTTCAAATTTTCAGATAGGAGGTTCCAGATAAGGTCAAAAACTACATACTCAGATCTTCACCAAACATTGCAGAGATACATTGGATGTCAAGACACGTGGAAAAAACGTACAAAACAAGAGATTGGAGACATCAAAATTTTGGACGAATTTTTTAAGAATTTTCAAATTTTCAGATAGGAGGTTCCAGATGAGGTCAAAAACTACATACTCAGATCTTCACCAAACTTTGCAGGAATACTTTGCATGTCAAGACACGTGGAAAAAACGTACAAAACAAGAGATCGGAGACATCAAGATTTTCGACGAATTTTTTAAGAATTTTCAAATTTTCAGATAGGAGGTACCATATAAGGTCAAAAACTACATACTCAGATCTTCACCAAACTTTGCAGGGATACATTGGAGGTCGAGACACGTGGAAAAAAAGTACAAAACAAGAGATTGGGGTCATCAAGATTTTGGACGGATTTTTTAGGAATTTTCAAATTTTCAGATGGGAGGTTCCAGATAAGGTCAAAAACTACATACTCAGATCTTCACCAAACGTTGCAGGGATACTTTGCATGTCAAGACACGTGGAAAAAACGTACAAAACAAAAGATTGGAGACATCAAGATTTTCGACGAATTTTTTAAGAATTTTCAAATTTTCAGATGGGAGGTTCCAGATAAGGTCAAAAACGACATACTCAGATCTTCACCAAACTTTGCATGGATACATTGGATGTCAAGACACGTGGAAAAAACGTACAAAACAAGAGATTGGAGACATCAAGATTTTGGACGAATTTTTTAAGAATTCTCTAATTTTCAGAAAGGAGGTTCCATATAAGGTCAAAAACTACATACTCAGATCTTCACCAAACTTTGCAGGGATACTTTGGATGTCAAGACACGTGGAAAAAACGTACAAAACAAGAGATTGGGGTCATCAAGATTTTGGACGAATTTTTTAAGAATTTTCAAATTTTCAGATGGGAGGTTCAATATAAGGTCAAAAACTACATACTCAGATCTTCACCAAACTTTGCATGGATACATTGGATGTCAAGACACGTGGAAAAAACATACAAAACATAGGATTCGGAACATCAAGATTTTGGTCGAATTTTTTTAAGGATTTTCAAATTTTCAGATAGGAGGTTCCATATAAGGTCAAAAACTACATACTCAGATCTTCACCAAACATTGCAGGAATACATTGGATGTCAAGACACGTGGAAAAAACGTACAAAACAAGAGATTGGGGTCATCAAGATTTTGCACGGATTTTTTAGGAATTTTCAAATTTTCAGATGGGAGGTTCCAGATAAGGTCAAAAACTACATACTCAGATCTTCACCAAACTTTGCAGGGATACATTGGATGTCAAGACACGTGGAAAAAACGTACAAAACAAGAGATTGGAGACATCAAGATTTTGGACGAATTTTTTAAGAATTTTCAAATTTTCAGATAGGAGGTTCCATATAAGGTCAAAAACTACATACTCAGATCTTCACCAAACTTTGCATGGATACATTATGTGTCAAGACACGTGGAAAAAACGTACAAAACAAAAGATTGGAGACATCAAGATTTTGGTCGAATTTTTTAAGAATTTTCAAATTTTCAGATGGGAGGTTCCAGATAAGGTCAAAAACTACATACTCAGATCTTCACCAAACTTTGCAGGGATACATTGGATGTCAAGACACGTGGAAAAAACGTACAAAAAAGAGATTGGAGACATCAAGATTTTGGACGAATTTTTTAACAATTTTCAAATTTTCAGAAAGGATGTTCCAGATAAGGTCAAAAACGACATACTCAGATCTTCACCAAACTTTGCAGGGATACATTGGATATCAAGACACGTGGAAAAAACGTACAAAACAAGAGATTGGAGACATCAAGATTTTGGACGAATTTTTTAAGAATTTTCAAATTTTCAGATAGGAGGTTCCAGATAAGGTCAAAAACGACATACTCAGATCTTCACCAAACTTTGCAGGGATACATTGGAGGTCGAGACACGTCGAAAAAAAGTACAAAACAAGAGATTGGGGTCATCAAGATTTTGGACGGATTTTTTAGGAATTTTCAAATTTTCAGATGGGAGGTTCCAGATAAGGTCAAAAACTACATACTCAGATCTTCACCAAACATTGCAGGGATACATTGGATGTCAAGACACGTGGAAAAAACGTACAAAACAAGAGATTGGAGACATCAAGATTTTGGACGAATTTTTTAAGAATTTTCAAATTTTCAGATAGGAGGTTCCAGATGAGGTCAAAAACTACATACTCAGATCTTCACCAAACTTTGCAGGAATACTTTGCATGTCAAGACACGTGGAAAAAACGTACAAAACAAGAGATCGGAGACATCAAGATTTTCGACGAATTTTTTAAGAATTTTCAAATTTTCAGATGGGAGGTTCCAGATAAGGTCAAAAACGACATACTCAGATCTTCACCAAACTTTGCAGGGATCCATTGGATGTCAAGACACGTGGAAAAAACATACAAAACATAGGATTGGTGACATCAAGATTTTGGACGAATTTTTTAAGAATTTTCAAATTTTCAGATAGGAGGTTCCATATAAGGTCAAAAATTACATACTCAGATCTTCACCAAACTTTGCAGGGATACATTGGAGGTCGAGACACGTGGAAAAAAAGTACAAAACAAGAGATTGGGGTCATCAAGATTTTGGACGGATTTTTTAGGAATTTTCAAATTTTCAGATGGGAGGTTCCAGATAAGGTCAAAAACTACATACTCAGATCTTCACCAAACATTGCAGAGATACATTGGATGTCAAGACACGTGGAAAAAACGTACAAAACAAGAGATTGGAGACATCAAGATTTTGGACGAATTTTTTAAGAATTTTCAAATTTTCAGATAGGAGGTTCCAGATGAGGTCAAAAACTACATACTCAGATCTTCACCAAACTTTGCAGGAATACTTTGCATGTCAAGACACGTGGAAAAAACGTACAAAACAAGAGATCGGAGACATCAAGATTTTCGACGAATTTTTTAAGAATTTTCAAATTTTCAGATAGGAGGTTCCATATAAGGTCAAAAACTACATACTCAGATCTTCACCAAACTTTGCAGGGATACATTGGAGGTCGAGACACGTGGAAAAAAAGTACAAAACAAGAGATTGGGGTCATCAAGATTTTGGACGGATTTTTTAGGAATTTTCAAATTTTCAGATGGGAGGTTCCAGATAAGGTCAAAAACTACATACTCAGATCTTCACCAAACGTTGCAGGGATACTTTGCATGTCAAGACACGTGGAAAAAACGTACAAAACAAAAGATTGGAGACATCAAGATTTTCGACGAATTTTTTAAGAATTTTCAAATTTTCAGATGGGAGGTTCCAGATAAGGTCAAAAACGACATACTCAGATCTTCACCAAACTTTGCATGGATACATTGGATGTCAAGACACGTGGAAAAAACGTACAAAACAAGAGATTGGAGACATCAAGATTTTGGACGAATTTTTTAAGAATTCTCTAATTTTCAGAAAGGAGGTTCCATATAAGGTCAAAAACTACATACTCAGATCTTCACCAAACTTTGCAGGGATACTTTGGATGTCAAGACACGTGGAAAAAACGTACAAAACAAGAGATTGGGGTCATCTAGATTTTGGACGAATTTTTTAAGAATTTTCAAATTTTCAGATGGGAGGTTCAATATAAGGTCAAAAACTACATACTCAGATCTTCACCAAACTTTGCATGGATACATTGGATGTCAAGACACGTGGAAAAAACATACAAAACATAGGATTCGGAACATCAAGATTTTGGTCGAATTTTTTTAAGGATTTTCAAATTTTCAGATAGGAGGTTCCATATAAGGTCAAAAACTACATACTCAGATCTTCACCAAACATTGCAGGAATACATTGGATGTCAAGACACGTGGAAAAAACGTACAAAACAAGAGATTGGGGTCATCAAGATTTTGCACGGATTTTTTAGGAATTTTCAAATTTTCAGATGGGAGGTTCCAGATAAGGTCAAAAACTACATACTCAGATCTTCACCAAACTTTGCAGGGATACATTGGATGTCAAGACACGTGGAAAAAACGTACAAAACAAGAGATTGGAGACATCAAGATTTTGGACGAATTTTTTAAGAATTTTCAAATTTTCAGATAGGAGGTTCCATATAAGGTCAAAAACTACATACTCAGATCTTCACCAAACTTTGCATGGATACATTATGTGTCAAGACACGTGGAAAAAACGTACAAAACAAAAGATTGGAGACATCAAGATTTTGGTCGAATTTTTTAAGAATTTTCAAATTTTCAGATGGGAGGTTCCAGATAAGGTCAAAAACTACATACTCAGATCTTCACCAAACTTTGCAGGGATACATTGGATGTCAAGACACGTGGAAAAAACGTACAAAAAAGAGATTGGAGACATCAAGATTTTGGACGAATTTTTTAACAATTTTCAAATTTTCAGAAAGGATGTTCCAGATAAGGTCAAAAACGACATACTCAGATCTTCACCAAACTTTGCAGGGATACATTGGATATCAAGACACGTGGAAAAAACGTACAAAACAAGAGATTGGAGACATCAAGATTTTGGACGAATTTTTTAAGAATTTTCAAATTTTCAGATAGGAGGTTCCAGATAAGGTCAAAAACTACATACTCAGATCTTCACCAAACTTTGCAGGGATACATTGGATGTCAAGACACGTGGAAAAAACGTACAAAACAAGAGATTGGAGACATCAAGATTTTGGACGAATTTTTTAAGAATTTTCAAATTTTTAGATAGGAGGTTCCAGATGAGGTCAAAAACTACATACTCAGATCTTCACCAAACTTTGCAGGAATACTTTGCATGTCAAGACACGTGGAAAAAACGTACAAAACAAGAGATCGGAGACATCAAGATTTTCGACGAATTTTTTAAGAATTTTCAAATTTTCAGATGGGAGGTTCCAGATAAGGTCAAAAACGACATACTCAGATCTTCACCAAACTTTGCAGGGATCCATTGGATGTCAAGACACGTGGAAAAAACATACAAAATATAGGATTGGTGACATCAAGATTTTGGACGAATTTTTTAAGAATTTTCAAATTTTCAGATAGGAGGTTCCATATAAGGTCAAAAATTACATACTCAGATCTTCACCAAACTTTGCAGGGATACATTGGAGGTCGAGACACGTGGAAAAAAAGTACAAAACAAGAGATTGGGGTCATCAAGATTTTGGACGGATTTTTTAGGAATTTTCAAATTTTCAGATGGGAGGTTCCAGATAAGGTCAAAAACTACATACTCAGATCTTCACCAAACATTGCAGAGATACATTGGATGTCAAGACACGTGGAAAAAACGTACAAAACAAGAGATTGGAGACATCAAGATTTTGGACGAATTTTTTAAGAATTTTCAAATTTTCAGATAGGAGGTTCCAGATGAGGTCAAAAACTACATACTCAGATCTTCACCAAACTTTGCAGGAATACTTTGCATGTCAAGACACGTGGAAAAAACGTACAAAACAAGAGATCGGAGACATCAAGATTTTCGACGAATTTTTTAAGAATTTTCAAATTTTCAGATAGGAGGTTCCATATAAGGTCAAAAACTACATACTCAGATCTTCACCAAACTTTGCAGGGATACATTGGAGGTCGAGACACGTGGAAAAAAAGTACAAAACAAGAGATTGGGGTCATCAAGATTTTGGACGGATTTTTTAGGAATTTTCAAATTTTCAGATGGGAGGTTCCAGATAAGGTCAAAAACTACATACTCAGATCTTCACCAAACGTTGCAGGGATACTTTGCATGTCAAGACACGTGGAAAAAACGTACAAAACAAAAGATTGGAGACATCAAGATTTTCGACGAATTTTTTAAGAATTTTCAAATTTTCAGATGGGAGGTTCCAGATAAGGTCAAAAACGACATACTCAGATCTTCACCAAACTTTGCATGGATACATTGGATGTCAAGACACGTGGAAAAAACGTACAAAACAAGAGATTGGAGACATCAAGATTTTGGACGAATTTTTTAAGAATTCTCAAATTTTCAGAAAGGAGGTTCCATATAAGTTCAAAAACTACATACTCAGATCTTCACCAAACTTTGCAGGGATACTTTGGATGTCAAGACACGTGGAAAAAACGAACAAAACAAGAGATTGGGGTCATCAAGATTTTGGACGAATTTTTTAAGAATTTTCAAATTTTCAGATGGGAGGTTCAATATAAGGTCAAAAACTACATACTCAGATCTTCACCAAACTTTGCATGGATACATTGGATGTCAAGACACGTGGAAAAAACATACAAAACATAGGATTCGGAACATCAAGATTTTGGTCGAATTTTTTAAGAATTTTCAAATTTTCAGATAGGAGGTTCCATATAAGGTCAAAAACTACATACTCAGATCTTCACCAAACATTGCAGGAATACATTGGATGTCAAGACACGTGGAAAAAACGTACAAAACAAGAGATTGGGGTCATCAAGATTTTGCACGGATTTTTTAGGAATTTTCAAATTTTCAGATGGGAGGTTCCAGATAAGGTCAAAAACTACATACTCAGATCTTCACCAAACTTTGCAGGGATACATTGGATGTCAAGACACGTGGAAAAAACGTACAAAACAAGAGATTGGAGACATCAAGATTTTGCACGGATTTTTTAGGAATTTTCAAATTTTCAGATGGGAGGTTCCAGATAAGGTCAAAAACTACATACTCAGATCTTCACCAAACTTTGCAGGGATACATTCTAGGTCGAGACACGTGGAAAAAAAGTACAAAACAAGAGATTGGGGTCATCAAGATTTTGGACGGATTTTTTAGGAATTTTCAAATTTTCAGATGGGAGGTTCCAGATAAGGTCAAAAACGACATACTCAGATCTTCACCAAACTTTGCAGGGATCCATTGGATGTCAAGACACGTGGAAAAAACATACAAAACATAGGATTGGTGACATCAAGATTTTGGACGAATTTTTTAAGAATTTTCAAATTTTCAGATAGGAGGTTCCATATAAGGTCAAAAACTACATACTCAGATCTTCACCAAACTTTGCAGGGATACATTGGAGGTCGAGACACGTGGAAAAAAAGTACAAAACAAGAGATTGGGGTCATCAAGATTTTGGACGGATTTTTTAGGAATTTTCAAATTTTCAGATGGGAGGTTCCAGATAAGGTCAAAAACTACATACTCAGATCTTCACCAAACATTGCAGGGATACATTGGATGTCAAGACACGTGGAAAAAACGTACAAAACAAGAGATTGGAGACATCAAGATTTTGGACGAATTTTTTAAGAATTTTCAAATTTTCAGATAGGAGGTTCCAGATGAGGTCAAAAACTACATACTCAGATCTTCACCAAACTTTGCAGGAATACTTTGCATGTCAAGACACGTGGAAAAAACGTACAAAACAAGAGATCGGAGACATCAAGATTTTGGACGAATTTTTTAAGAATTTTCAAATTTTCAGATAGGAGGTTCCATATAAGGTCAAAAACTACATACTCAGATCTTCACCAAACTTTGCAGGGATACATTGGAGGTCGAGACACGTGGAAAAAAAGTACAAAACAAGAGATTGGGGTCATCAAGATTTTGGACGAATTTTTTAAGAATTTTCAAATTTTCAGATAGGAGGTTCCAGATAAGGTCAAAAACTACATACTCAGATCTTCACCAAACGTTGCAGGGATACTTTGCATGTCAAGACACGTGGAAAAAACGTACAAAACAAAAGATTGGAGACATCAAGATTTTCGAAGAATTTTTTAAGAATTTTCAAATTTTCAGATGGGAGGTTCCAGATAAGGTCAAAAACGACATACTCAGATCTTCACCAAACTTTGCATGGATACATTGGATGTCAAGACACGTGGAAAAAACGTACAAAACAAGAGATTGGAGACATCAAGATTTTGGACGAATTTTTTAAGAATTCTCAAATTTTCAGAAAGGAGGTTCCATATAAGGTCAAAAACTACATACTCAGATCTTCACCAAACTTTGCAGGGATACTTTGGATGTCAAGACACGTGGAAAAAACGTACAAAACAAGAGATTGGGGTCATCAAGATTTTGGACGAATTTTTTAAGAATTTTCAAATTTTCAGATGGGAGGTTCAATATAAGGTCAAAAACTACATACTCAGATCTTCACCAAACTTTGCATGGATACATTGGATGTCAAGACACGTGGAAAAAACATACAAAACATAGGATTCGGAACATCAAGATTTTGGTCGAATTTTTTAAGAATTTTCAAATTTTCAGATAGGAGGTTCCATATAAGGTCAAAAACTACATACTCAGATCTTCACCAAACATTGCAGGAATACATTGGATGTCAAGACACGTGGAAAAAACGTACAAAACAAGAGATTGGGGTCATCAAGATTTTGCATGGATTTTTTAGGAATTTTCAAATTTTCAGATGGGAGGTTCCAGATAAGGTCAAAAACTACATACTCAGATCTTCACCAAACTTTGCAGGGATACATTGGATGTCAAGACACGTGAAAAAAACGTACAAAACAAGAGATTGGAGACATCAAGATTTTGGACGAATTTTTTAAGAATTTTCAAATTTTCAGATAGGAGGTTCCATATAAGGTCAAAAACTACATACTCAGATCTTCACCAAACTTTGCATGGATACATTATGTGTCAAGACACGTGGAAAAAACGTACAAAACAAAAGATTGGAGACATCAAGATTTTGGTCGAATTTTTTAAGAATTTTCAAATTTTCAGATGGGAGGTTCCAGATAAGGTCAAAAACTACATACTCAGATCTTCACCAAACTTTGCATGGATACATTGGATGTCAAGACACGTGGAAAAAACGTACAAAAAAGAGATTGGAGACATCAAGATTTTGGACGAATTTTTTAACAATTTTCAAATTTTCAGAAAGGATGTTCCAGATAAGGTCAAAAACGACATACTCAGATCTTCACCAAACTTTGCAGGGATACATTGGATATCAAGACACGTGGAAAAAACGTACAAAACAAGAGATTGGAGACATCAAGATTTTGGACGAATTTTTTAAGAATTTTCAAATTTTCAGATAGGAGGTTCCAGATAAGGTCAAAAACTACATACTCAGATCTTCACCAAACTTTGCAGGGATACATTGGATGTCAAGACACGTGGAAAAAACGTACAAAACAAGAGATTGGAGACATCAAGATTTTGGTCGAATTTTTTAAGAATTTTCAAATTTTCAGATGGGAGGTTCCAGATAAGGTCAAAAACTACATACTCAGATCTTCACCAAACTTTGCAGGGATACATTGGATGTCAAGACACGTGGAAAAAACGTACAAAAAAGAGATTGGAGACATCAAGATTTTCGACGAATTTTTTAAGAATTTTCAAATTTTCAGATAGGAGGTTCCAGATAAGGTCAAAAACTACATACTCAGATCTTCACCAAACTTTGCATGGATACATTGGATGTCAAGACACGTGGAAAAAACGTACAAAACAAAAGATTGGAGACATCAAGATTTTCGACGAATTTTTTAAGAATTTACAAATTTTCAGATGGGAGGTTCCAGATAAGGTCAAAAACGACATACTCAGATCTTCACCAAACTTTGCAGGGATCCATTGGAGGTCGAGACACGTGGAAAAAACGTACAAAACAAGAGATTGGAGACATCAAGATTTTGGACGAATTTTTTAAGAATTTTCAAATTTTCAGATAGGAGGTTCCATATAAGGTCAAAAACTACATACTCAGATCTTCACCAAACTTTGCAGGGATACATTGGATGTCAAGACACGTGGAAAAAACGTACAAAACAAGAGATTGGAGACATCAAGATTTTCGACGAATTTTTTAAGAATTTTCAAATTTTCAGAAAGGATGTTAAAGATAAGGTCAAAAACGACATACTCAGATCTTCACCAAACTTTGCAGGGATCCATTGGAGGTCGAGACACGTGGAAAAAACGTACAAAACAAGAGATTGGAGACATCAAGATTTTCGACGAATTTTTGAAGAATTTTCAAATTTTCAGATGGGAGGTTCCAGGTAAGGTCAAAAACTACATACTCAGATCTTCACCAAACTTTGCAGGGATACATTGGATGTCAAGACACGTGGAAAAAACGTACAAAAAAGAGATTGGAGACATCAAGATTTTGGACGAATTTTTTAACAATTTTCAAATTTTCAGAAAGGATGTTCCAGATAAGGTCAAAAACGACATACTCAGATCTTCACCAAACTTTGCATGGATACATTGGATGTCAAGACACGTGGAAAAAACGTACAAAACAAGAGATTGGGGTCATCAAGATTTTGCACGGATTTTTTAGGAATTTTCAAATTTTCAGATGGGAGGTTCCAGATAAGGTCAAAAACTACATACTCAGATCTTCACCAAACTTTGCAGGGATACATTGGAGGTCGAGACACGTGGAAAAAAAGTACAAAACAAGAGATTGGGGTCATCAAGATTTTGGACGGATTTTTTAGGAATTTTCAAATTTTCAGATGGGAGGTTCCAGATAAGGTCAAAAACTACATACTCAGATCTTCACCAAACATTGCAGGGATACATTGGATGTCAAGACACGTGGAAAAAACGTACAAAACAAGAGATTGGAGACATCAAGATTTTGGACGAATTTTTTAAGAATTTTCAAATTTTCAGATAGGAGGTTCCATATAAGGTCAAAAATTACATACTCAGATCTTCACCAAACTTTGCAGGGATACATTGGAGGTCGAGACACGTGGAAAAAAAGTACAAAACAAGAGATTGGGGTCATCAAGATTTTGGACGGATTTTTTAGGAATTTTCAAATTTTCAGATGGGAGGTTCCAGATAAGGTCAAAAACTACATACTCAGATCTTCACCAAACATTGCAGAGATACATTGGATGTCAAGACACGTGGAAAAAACGTACAAAACAAGAGATTGGAGACATCAAGATTTTGGACGAATTTTTTAAGAATTTTCAAATTTTCAGATAGGAGGTTCCAGATGAGGTCAAAAACTACATACTCAGATCTTCACCAAACTTTGCAGGAATACTTTGCATGTCAAGACACGTGGAAAAAACGTACAAAACAAGAGATCGGAGACATCAAGATTTTCGACGAATTTTTTAAGAATTTTCAAATTTTCAGATAGGAGGTTCCAGATGAGGTCAAAAACTACATACTCAGATCTTCACCAAACTTTGCAGGAATACTTTGCATGTCAAGACACGTGGAAAAAACGTACAAAACAAGAGATCGGAGACATCAAGATTTTCGACGAATTTTTTAAGAATTTTCAAATTTTCAGATGGGAGGTTCCAGATAAGGTCAAAAACGACATACTCAGATCTTCACCAAACTTTGCAGGGATCCATTGGATGTCAAGACACGTGGAAAAAACATACAAAACATAGGATTGGTGACATCAAGATTTTGGACGAATTTTTTAAGAATTTTCAAATTTTCAGATAGGAGGTTCCATATAAGGTCAAAAATTACATACTCAGATCTTCACCAAACTTTGCAGGGATACATTGGAGGTCGAGACACGTGGAAAAAAAGTACAAAACAAGAGATTGGGGTCATCAAGATTTTGGACGGATTTTTTAGGAATTTTCAAATTTTCAGATGGGAGGTTCCAGATAAGGTCAAAAACTACATACTCAGATCTTCACCAAACATTGCAGAGATACATTGGATGTCAAGACACGTGGAAAAAACGTACAAAACAAGAGATTGGAGACATCAAGATTTTGGACGAATTTTTTAAGAATTTTCAAATTTTCAGATAGGAGGTTCCAGATGAGGTCAAAAACTACATACTCAGATCTTCACCAAACTTTGCAGGAATACTTTGCATGTCAAGACACGTGGAAAAAACGTACAAAACAAGAGATCGGAGACATCAAGATTTTCGACGAATTTTTTAAGAATTTTCAAATTTTCAGATAGGAGGTTCCATATAAGGTCAAAAACTACATACTCAGATCTTCACCAAACTTTGCAGGGATACATTGGAGGTCGAGACACGTGGAAAAAAAGTACAAAACAAGAGATTGGGGTCATCAAGATTTTGGACGGATTTTTTAGGAATTTTCAAATTTTCAGATGGGAGGTTCCAGATAAGGTCAAAAACTACATACTCAGATCTTCACCAAACGTTGCAGGGATACTTTGCATGTCAAGACACGTGGAAAAAACGTACAAAACAAAAGATTGGAGACATCAAGATTTTCGACGAATTTTTTAAGAATTTTCAAATTTTCAGATGGGAGGTTCCAGATAAGGTCAAAAACGACATACTCAGATCTTCACCAAACTTTGCATGGATACATTGGATGTCAAGACACGTGGAAAAAACGTACAAAACAAGAGATTGGAGACATCAAGATTTTGGACGAATTTTTTAAGAATTCTCTAATTTTCAGAAAGGAGGTTCCATATAAGGTCAAAAACTACATACTCAGATCTTCACCAAACTTTGCAGGGATACTTTGGATGTCAAGACACGTGGAAAAAACGTACAAAACAAGAGATTGGGGTCATCTAGATTTTGGACGAATTTTTTAAGAATTTTCAAATTTTCAGATGGGAGGTTCAATATAAGGTCAAAAACTACATACTCAGATCTTCACCAAACTTTGCATGGATACATTGGATGTCAAGACACGTGGAAAAAACATACAAAACATAGGATTCGGAACATCAAGATTTTGGTCGAATTTTTTTAAGGATTTTCAAATTTTCAGATAGGAGGTTCCATATAAGGTCAAAAACTACATACTCAGATCTTCACCAAACATTGCAGGAATACATTGGATGTCAAGACACGTGGAAAAAACGTACAAAACAAGAGATTGGGGTCATCAAGATTTTGCACGGATTTTTTAGGAATTTTCAAATTTTCAGATGGGAGGTTCCAGATAAGGTCAAAAACTACATACTCAGATCTTCACCAAACTTTGCAGGGATACATTGGATGTCAAGACACGTGGAAAAAACGTACAAAACAAGAGATTGGAGACATCAAGATTTTGGACGAATTTTTTAAGAATTTTCAAATTTTCAGATAGGAGGTTCCATATAAGGTCAAAAACTACATACTCAGATCTTCACCAAACTTTGCATGGATACATTATGTGTCAAGACACGTGGAAAAAACGTACAAAACAAAAGATTGGAGACATCAAGATTTTGGTCGAATTTTTTAAGAATTTTCAAATTTTCAGATGGGAGGTTCCAGATAAGGTCAAAAACTACATACTCAGATCTTCACCAAACTTTGCAGGGATACATTGGATGTCAAGACACGTGGAAAAAACGTACAAAAAAGAGATTGGAGACATCAAGATTTTGGACGAATTTTTTAACAATTTTCAAATTTTCAGAAAGGATGTTCCAGATAAGGTCAAAAACGACATACTCAGATCTTCACCAAACTTTGCAGGGATACATTGGATATCAAGACACGTGGAAAAAACGTACAAAACAAGAGATTGGAGACATCAAGATTTTGGACGAATTTTTTAAGAATTTTCAAATTTTCAGATAGGAGGTTCCAGATAAGGTCAAAAACTACATACTCAGATCTTCACCAAACTTTGCAGGGATACATTGGATGTCAAGACACGTGGAAAAAACGTACAAAACAAGAGATTGGAGACATCAAGATTTTGGACGAATTTTTTAAGAATTTTCAAATTTTTAGATAGGAGGTTCCAGATGAGGTCAAAAACTACATACTCAGATCTTCACCAAACTTTGCAGGAATACTTTGCATGTCAAGACACGTGGAAAAAACGTACAAAACAAGAGATCGGAGACATCAAGATTTTCGACGAATTTTTTAAGAATTTTCAAATTTTCAGATGGGAGGTTCCAGATAAGGTCAAAAACGACATACTCAGATCTTCACCAAACTTTGCAGGGATCCATTGGATGTCAAGACACGTGGAAAAAACATACAAAATATAGGATTGGTGACATCAAGATTTTGGACGAATTTTTTAAGAATTTTCAAATTTTCAGATAGGAGGTTCCATATAAGGTCAAAAATTACATACTCAGATCTTCACCAAACTTTGCAGGGATACATTGGAGGTCGAGACACGTGGAAAAAAAGTACAAAACAAGAGATTGGGGTCATCAAGATTTTGGACGGATTTTTTAGGAATTTTCAAATTTTCAGATGGGAGGTTCCAGATAAGGTCAAAAACTACATACTCAGATCTTCACCAAACATTGCAGAGATACATTGGATGTCAAGACACGTGGAAAAAACGTACAAAACAAGAGATTGGAGACATCAAGATTTTGGACGAATTTTTTAAGAATTTTCAAATTTTCAGATAGGAGGTTCCAGATGAGGTCAAAAACTACATACTCAGATCTTCACCAAACTTTGCAGGAATACTTTGCATGTCAAGACACGTGGAAAAAACGTACAAAACAAGAGATCGGAGACATCAAGATTTTCGACGAATTTTTTAAGAATTTTCAAATTTTCAGATAGGAGGTTCCATATAAGGTCAAAAACTACATACTCAGATCTTCACCAAACTTTGCAGGGATACATTGGAGGTCGAGACACGTGGAAAAAAAGTACAAAACAAGAGATTGGGGTCATCAAGATTTTGGACGGATTTTTTAGGAATTTTCAAATTTTCAGATGGGAGGTTCCAGATAAGGTCAAAAACTACATACTCAGATCTTCACCAAACGTTGCAGGGATACTTTGCATGTCAAGACACGTGGAAAAAACGTACAAAACAAAAGATTGGAGACATCAAGATTTTCGACGAATTTTTTAAGAATTTTCAAATTTTCAGATGGGAGGTTCCAGATAAGGTCAAAAACGACATACTCAGATCTTCACCAAACTTTGCATGGATACATTGGATGTCAAGACACGTGGAAAAAACGTACAAAACAAGAGATTGGAGACATCAAGATTTTGGACGAATTTTTTAAGAATTCTCAAATTTTCAGAAAGGAGGTTCCATATAAGTTCAAAAACTACATACTCAGATCTTCACCAAACTTTGCAGGGATACTTTGGATGTCAAGACACGTGGAAAAAACGAACAAAACAAGAGATTGGGGTCATCAAGATTTTGGACGAATTTTTTAAGAATTTTCAAATTTTCAGATGGGAGGTTCAATATAAGGTCAAAAACTACATACTCAGATCTTCACCAAACTTTGCATGGATACATTGGATGTCAAGACACGTGGAAAAAACATACAAAACATAGGATTCGGAACATCAAGATTTTGGTCGAATTTTTTAAGAATTTTCAAATTTTCAGATAGGAGGTTCCATATAAGGTCAAAAACTACATACTCAGATCTTCACCAAACATTGCAGGAATACATTGGATGTCAAGACACGTGGAAAAAACGTACAAAACAAGAGATTGGGGTCATCAAGATTTTGCACGGATTTTTTAGGAATTTTCAAATTTTCAGATGGGAGGTTCCAGATAAGGTCAAAAACTACATACTCAGATCTTCACCAAACTTTGCAGGGATACATTGGATGTCAAGACACGTGGAAAAAACGTACAAAACAAGAGATTGGAGACATCTAGATTTTGCACGGATTTTTTAGGAATTTTCAAATTTTCAGATGGGAGGTTCCAGATAAGGTCAAAAACTACATACTCAGATCTTCACCAAACTTTGCAGGGATACATTCTAGGTCGAGACACGTGGAAAAAAAGTACAAAACAAGAGATTGGGGTCATCAAGATTTTGGACGGATTTTTTAGGAATTTTCAAATTTTCAGATGGGAGGTTCCAGATAAGGTCAAAAACGACATACTCAGATCTTCACCAAACTTTGCAGGGATCCATTGGATGTCAAGACACGTGGAAAAAACATACAAAACATAGGATTGGTGACATCAAGATTTTGGACGAATTTTTTAAGAATTTTCAAATTTTCAGATAGGAGGTTCCATATAAGGTCAAAAACTACATACTCAGATCTTCACCAAACTTTGCAGGGATACATTGGAGGTCGAGACACGTGGAAAAAAAGTACAAAACAAGAGATTGGGGTCATCAAGATTTTGGACGGATTTTTTAGGAATTTTCAAATTTTCAGATGGGAGGTTCCAGATAAGGTCAAAAACTACATACTCAGATCTTCACCAAACATTGCAGGGATACATTGGATGTCAAGACACGTGGAAAAAACGTACAAAACAAGAGATTGGAGACATCAAGATTTTGGACGAATTTTTTAAGAATTTTCAAATTTTCAGATGGGAGGTTCCAGATGAGGTCAAAAACTACATACTCAGATCTTCACCAAACTTTGCAGGAATACTTTGCATGTCAAGACACGTGGAAAAAACGTACAAAACAAGAGATCGGAGACATCAAGATTTTGGACGAATTTTTTAAGAATTTTCAAATTTTCAGATAGGAGGTTCCATATAAGGTCAAAAACTACATACTCAGATCTTCACCAAACTTTGCAGGGATACATTGGAGGTCGAGACACGTGGAAAAAAAGTACAAAACAAGAGATTGGGGTCATCAAGATTTTGGACGAATTTTTTAAGAATTTTCAAATTTTCAGATAGGAGGTTCCAGATAAGGTCAAAAACTACATACTCAGATCTTCACCAAACGTTGCAGGGATACTTTGCATGTCAAGACACGTGGAAAAAACGTACAAAACAAAAGATTGGAGACATCAAGATTTTCGAAGAATTTTTTAAGAATTTTCAAATTTTCAGATGGGAGGTTCCAGATAAGGTCAAAAACGACATACTCAGATCTTCACCAAACTTTGCATGGATACATTGGATGTCAAGACACGTGGAAAAAACGTACAAAACAAGAGATTGGAGACATCAAGATTTTGGACGAATTTTTTAAGAATTCTCAAATTTTCAGAAAGGAGGTTCCATATAAGGTCAAAAACTACATACTCAGATCTTCACCAAACTTTGCAGGGATACTTTGGATGTCAAGACACGTGGAAAAAACGTACAAAACAAGAGATTGGGGTCATCAAGATTTTGGACGAATTTTTTAAGAATTTTCAAATTTTCAGATGGGAGGTTCAATATAAGGTCAAAAACTACATACTCAGATCTTCACCAAACTTTGCATGGATACATTGGATGTCAAGACACGTGGAAAAAACATACAAAACATAGGATTCGGAACATCAAGATTTTGGTCGAATTTTTTAAGAATTTTCAAATTTTCAGATAGGAGGTTCCATATAAGGTCAAAAACTACATACTCAGATCTTCACCAAACATTGCAGGAATACATTGGATGTCAAGACACGTGGAAAAAACGTACAAAACAAGAGATTGGGGTCATCAAGATTTTGCATGGATTTTTTAGGAATTTTCAAATTTTCAGATGGGAGGTTCCAGATAAGGTCAAAAACTACATACTCAGATCTTCACCAAACTTTGCAGGGATACATTGGATGTCAAGACACGTGAAAAAAACGTACAAAACAAGAGATTGGAGACATCAAGATTTTGGACGAATTTTTTAAGAATTTTCAAATTTTCAGATAGGAGGTTCCATATAAGGTCAAAAACTACATACTCAGATCTTCACCAAACTTTGCATGGATACATTATGTGTCAAGACACGTGGAAAAAACGTACAAAACAAAAGATTGGAGACATCAAGATTTTGGTCGAATTTTTTAAGAATTTTCAAATTTTCAGATGGGAGGTTCCAGATAAGGTCAAAAACTACATACTCAGATCTTCACCAAACTTTGCATGGATACATTGGATGTCAAGACACGTGGAAAAAACGTACAAAAAAGAGATTGGAGACATCAAGATTTTGGACGAATTTTTTAACAATTTTCAAATTTTCAGAAAGGATGTTCCAGATAAGGTCAAAAACGACATACTCAGATCTTCACCAAACTTTGCAGGGATACATTGGATATCAAGACACGTGGAAAAAACGTACAAAACAAGAGATTGGAGACATCAAGATTTTGGACGAATTTTTTAAGAATTTTCAAATTTTCAGATAGGAGGTTCCAGATAAGGTCAAAAACTACATACTCAGATCTTCACCAAACTTTGCAGGGATACATTGGATGTCAAGACACGTGGAAAAAACGTACAAAACAAGAGATTGGAGACATCAAGATTTTGGTCGAATTTTTTAAGAATTTTCAAATTTTCAGATGGGAGGTTCCAGATAAGGTCAAAAACTACATACTCAGATCTTCACCAAACTTTGCAGGGATACATTGGATGTCAAGACACGTGGAAAAAACGTACAAAAAAGAGATTGGAGACATCAAGATTTTCGACGAATTTTTTAAGAATTTTCAAATTTTCAGATAGGAGGTTCCAGATAAGGTCAAAAACTACATACTCAGATCTTCACCAAACTTTGCATGGATACATTGGATGTCAAGACACGTGGAAAAAACGTACAAAACAAAAGATTGGAGACATCAAGATTTTCGACGAATTTTTTAAGAATTTACAAATTTTCAGATGGGAGGTTCCAGATAAGGTCAAAAACGACATACTCAGATCTTCACCAAACTTTGCAGGGATCCATTGGAGGTCGAGACACGTGGAAAAAACGTACAAAACAAGAGATTGGAGACATCAAGATTTTGGACGAATTTTTTAAGAATTTTCAAATTTTCAGATAGGAGGTTCCATATAAGGTCAAAAACTACATACTCAGATCTTCACCAAACTTTGCAGGGATACATTGGATGTCAAGACACGTGGAAAAAACGTACAAAACAAGAGATTGGAGACATCAAGATTTTCGACGAATTTTTTAAGAATTTTCAAATTTTCAGAAAGGATGTTCCAGATAAGGTCAAAAACGACATACTCAGATCTTCACCAAACTTTGCAGGGATCCATTGGAGGTCGAGACACGTGGAAAAAACGTACAAAACAAGAGATTGGAGACATCAAGATTTTCGACGAATTTTTGAAGAATTTTCAAATTTTCAGATGGGAGGTTCCAGGTAAGGTCAAAAACTACATACTCAGATCTTCACCAAACTTTGCAGGGATACATTGGATGTCAAGACACGTGGAAAAAACGTACAAAAAAGAGATTGGAGACATCAAGATTTTGGACGAATTTTTTAACAATTTTCAAATTTTCAGAAAGGATGTTCCAGATAAGGTCAAAAACGACATACTCAGATCTTCACCAAACTTTGCATGGATACATTGGATGTCAAGACACGTGGAAAAAACGTACAAAACAAGAGATTGGGGTCATCAAGATTTTGCACGGATTTTTTAGGAATTTTCAAATTTTCAGATGGGAGGTTCCAGATAAGGTCAAAAACTACATACTCAGATCTTCACCAAACTTTGCAGGGATACATTGGAGGTCGAGACACGTGGAAAAAAAGTACAAAACAAGAGATTGGGGTCATCAAGATTTTGGACGGATTTTTTAGGAATTTTCAAATTTTCAGATGGGAGGTTCCAGATAAGGTCAAAAACTACATACTCAGATCTTCACCAAACATTGCAGGGATACATTGGATGTCAAGACACGTGGAAAAAACGTACAAAACAAGAGATTGGAGACATCAAGATTTTGGACGAATTTTTTAAGAATTTTCAAATTTTCAGATAGGAGGTTCCATATAAGGTCAAAAATTACATACTCAGATCTTCACCAAACTTTGCAGGGATACATTGGAGGTCGAGACACGTGGAAAAAAAGTACAAAACAAGAGATTGGGGTCATCAAGATTTTGGACGGATTTTTTAGGAATTTTCAAATTTTCAGATGGGAGGTTCCAGATAAGGTCAAAAACTACATACTCAGATCTTCACCAAACATTGCAGAGATACATTGGATGTCAAGACACGTGGAAAAAACGTACAAAACAAGAGATTGGAGACATCAAGATTTTGGACGAATTTTTTAAGAATTTTCAAATTTTCAGATAGGAGGTTCCAGATGAGGTCAAAAACTACATACTCAGATCTTCACCAAACTTTGCAGGAATACTTTGCATGTCAAGACACGTGGAAAAAACGTACAAAACAAGAGATCGGAGACATCAAGATTTTCGACGAATTTTTTAAGAATTTTCAAATTTTCAGATAGGAGGTTCCATATAAGGTCAAAAACTACATACTCAGATCTTCACCAAACTTTGCAGGGATACATTGGAGGTCGAGACACGTGGAAAAAAGTACAAAACAAGAGATTGGGGTCATCAAGATTTTGGACGGATTTTTTAGGAATTTTCAAATTTTCAGATGGGAGGTTCCAGATAAGGTCAAAAACTACATACTCAGATCTTCACCAAACGTTGCAGGGATACTTTGCATGTCAAGACACGTGGAAAAAACGTACAAAACAAAAGATTGGAGACATGAAGATTTTCGACGAATTTTTTAAGAATTTTCAAATTTTCAGATGGGAGGTTCCAGATAAGGTCAAAAACGACATACTCAGATCTTCACCAAACTTTGCATGGATACATTGGATGTCAAGACACGTGGAAAAAACGTACAAAACAAGAGATTGGAGACATCAAGATTTTGGACGAATTTTTTAAGAATTCTCAAATTTTCAGAAAGGAGGTTCCATATAAGGTCAAAAACTACATACTCAGATCTTCACCAAACTTTGCAGGGATACTTTGGATGTCAAGACACGTGGAAAAAACGTACAAAACAAGAGATTGGGGTCATCAAGATTTTGGACGAATTTTTTAAGAATTTTCAAATTTTCAGATGGGAGGTTCAATATAAGGTCAAAAACTACATACTCAGATCTTCACCAAACTTTGCATGGATACATTGGATGTCAAGACACGTGGAAAAAACATACAAAACATAGGATTCGGAACATCAAGATTTTGGTCGAATTTTTTAAGAATTTTCAAATTTTCAGATAGGAGGTTCCATATAAGGTCAAAAACTACATACTCAGATCTTCACCAAACATTGCAGGAATACATTGGATGTCAAGACACGTGGAAAAAACGTACAAAACAAGAGATTGGGGTCATCAAGATTTTGCACGGATTTTTTAGGAATTTTCAAATTTTCAGATGGGAGGTTCCAGATAAGGTCAAAAACTACATACTCAGATCTTCACCAAACTTTGCAGGGATACATTGGATGTCAAGACACGTGGAAAAAACGTACAAAACAAGAGATTGGAGACATCAAGATTTTGCACGGATTTTTTAGGAATTTTCAAATTTTCAGATGGGAGGTTCCAGATAAGGTCAAAAACTACATACTCAGATCTTCACCAAACTTTGCAGGGATACATTGGAGGTCGAGACACGTGGAAAAAAAGTACAAAACAAGAGATTGGGGTCATCAAGATTTTGGACGGATTTTTTAGGAATTTTCAAATTTTCAGATGGGAGGTTCCAGATAAGGTCAAAAACTACATACTCAGATCTTCACCAAACATTGCAGGGATACATTGGATGTCAAGACACGTGGAAAAAACGTACAAAACAAGAGATTGGAGACATCAAGATTTTGGACGAATTTTTTAAGAATTTTCAAATTTTCAGATAGGAGGTTCCAGATGAGGTCAAAAACTACATACTCAGATCTTCACCAAACTTTGCAGGAATACTTTGCATGTCAAGACACGTGGAAAAAACGTACAAAACAAGAGATCGGAGACATCAAGATTTTCGACGAATTTTTTAAGAATTTTCAAATTTTCAGATGGGAGGTTCCAGATAAGGTCAAAAACGACATACTCAGATCTTCACCAAACTTTGCAGGGATCCATTGGATGTCAAGACACGTGGAAAAAACATACAAAACATAGGATTGGTGACATCAAGATTTTGGACGAATTTTTTAAGAATTTTCAAATTTTCAGATAGGAGGTTCCATATAAGGTCAAAAACTACATACTCAGATCTTCACCAAACTTTGCAGGGATACATTGGAGGTCGAGACACGTGGAAAAAAAGTACAAAACAAGAGATTGGGGTCATCAAGATTTTGGACGGATTTTTTAGGAATTTTCAAATTTTCAGATGGGAGGTTCCAGATAAGGTCAAAAACTACATACTCAGATCTTCACCAAACATTGCAGGGATACATTGGATGTCAAGACACGTGGAAAAAACGTACAAAACAAGAGATTGGAGACATCAAGATTTTGGACGAATTTTTTAAGAATTTTCAAATTTTCAGATAGGAGGTTCCAGATGAGGTCAAAAACTACATACTCAGATCTTCACCAAACTTTGCAGGAATACTTTGCATGTCAAGACACGTGGAAAAAACGTACAAAACAAGAGATCGGAGACATCAAGATTTTCGACGAATTTTTTAAGAATTTTCAAATTTTCAGATAGGAGGTTCCATATAAGGTCAAAAACTACATACTCAGATCTTCACCAAACTTTGCAGGGATACATTGGAGGTCGAGACACGTGGAAAAAAAGTACAAAACAAGAGATTGGGGTCATCAAGATTTTGGACGAATTTTTTAAGAATTTTCAAATTTTCAGATAGGAGGTTCCAGATAAGGTCAAAAACTACATACTCAGATCTTCACCAAACGTTGCAGGGATACTTTGCATGTCAAGACACGTGGAAAAAACGTACAAAACAAAAGATTGGAGACATCAAGATTTTCGACGAATTTTTTAAGAATTTTCAAATTTTCAGATGGGAGGTTCCAGATAAGGTCAAAAACGACATACTCAGATCTTCACCAAACTTTGCATGGATACATTGGATGTCAAGACACGTGGAAAAAACGTACAAAACAAGAGATTGGAGACATCAAGATTTTGGACGAATTTTTTAAGAATTCTCAAATTTTCAGAAAGGAGGTTCCATATAAGGTCAAAAACTACATACTCAGATCTTCACCAAACTTTGCAGGGATACTTTGGATGTCAAGACACGTGGAAAAAACGTACAAAACAAGAGATTGGGGTCATCAAGATTTTGGACGAATTTTTTAAGAATTTTCAAATTTTCAGATGGGAGGTTCAATATAAGGTCAAAAACTACATACTCAGATCTTCACCAAACTTTGCATGGATACATTGGATGTCAAGACACGTGGAAAAAACATACAAAACATAGGATTCGGAACATCAAGATTTTGGTCGAATTTTTTAAGAATTTTCAAATTTTCAGATAGGAGGTTCCATATAAGGTCAAAAACTACATACTCAGATCTTCACCAAACATTGCAGGAATACATTGGATGTCAAGACACGTGGAAAAAACGTACAAAACAAGAGATTGGGGTCATCAAGATTTTGCACGGATTTTTTAGGAATTTTCAAATTTTCAGATGGGAGGTTCCAGATAAGGTCAAAAACTACATACTCAGATCTTCACCAAACTTTGCAGGGATACATTGGATGTCAAGACACGTGGAAAAAACGTACAAAACAAGAGATTGGAGACATCAAGATTTTGGACGAATTTTTTAAGAATTTTCAAATTTTCAGATAGGAGGTTCCATATAAGGTCAAAAACTACATACTCAGATCTTCACCAAACTTTGCATGGATACATTATGTGTCAAGACACGTGGAAAAAACGTACAAAACAAAAGATTGGAGACATCAAGATTTTGGTCGAATTTTTTAAGAATTTTCAAATTTTCAGATGGGAGGTTCCAGATAAGGTCAAAAACTACATACTCAGATCTTCACCAAACTTTGCAGGGATACATTGGATGTCAAGACACGTGGAAAAAACGTACAAAAAAGAGATTGGAGACATCAAGATTTTGGACGAATTTTTTAACAATTTTCAAATTTTCAGAAAGGATGTTCCAGATAAGGTCAAAAACGACATACTCAGATCTTCACCAAACTTTGCAGGGATACATTGGATATCAAGACACGTGGAAAAAACGTACAAAACAAGAGATTGGAGACATCAAGATTTTGGACGAATTTTTTAAGAATTTTCAAATTTTCAGATAGGAGGTTCCAGATAAGGTCAAAAACTACATACTCAGATCTTCACCAAACTTTGCAGGGATACATTGGATGTCAAGACACGTGGAAAAAACGTACAAAACAAGAGATTGGAGACATCAAGATTTTGGTCGAATTTTTTAAGAATTTTCAAATTTTCAGATGGGAGGTTCCAGATAAGGTCAAAAACTACATACTCAGATCTTCACCAAACTTTGCAGGGATACATTGGATGTCAAGACACGTGGAAAAAACGTACAAAAAGAGATTGGAGACATCAAGATTTTCGACGAATTTTTGAAGAATTTTCAAATTTTCAGATAGGAGGTTCCAGATAAGGTCAAAAACTACATACTCAGATCTTCACCAAACTTTGCATGGATACATTGGATGTCAAGACACGTGGAAAAAACGTACAAAACAAAAGATTGGAGACATCAAGATTTTCGACGAATTTTTTAAGAATTTTCAAATTTTCAGATAGGAGGTTCCAGATAAGGTCAAAAACTACATACTCAGATCTTCACCAAACTTTGCAGGGATACATTGGATGTCAAGACACGTGGAAAAAACGTACAAAACAAGAGATTGGAGACATCAAGATTTTGCACGGATTTTTTAGGAATTTTCAAATTTTCAGATGGGAGGTTCCAGATAAGGTCAAAAACTACATACTCAGATCTTCACCAAACTTTGCAGGGATACATTGGAGGTCGAGACACGTGGAAAAAAAGTACAAAACAAGAGATTGGGGTCATCAAGATTTTGGACGGATTTTTTAGGAATTTTCAAATTTTCAGATGGGAGGTTCCAGATAAGGTCAAAAACTACATACTCAGATCTTCACCAAACATTGCAGGGATACATTGGTTGTCAAGACACGTGGAAAAAACGTACAAAACAAGAGATTGGAGACATCAAGATTTTGGACGAATTTTTTAAGAATTTTCAAATTTTCAGATAGGAGGTTCCAGATGAGGTCAAAAACTACATACTCAGATCTTCACCAAACTTTGCAGGAATACTTTGCATGTCAAGACACGTGGAAAAAACGTACAAAACAAGAGATCGGAGACATCAAGATTTTCGACGAATTTTTTAAGAATTTTCAAATTTTCAGATGGGAGGTTCCAGATAAGGTCAAAACGACATACTCAGATCTTCACCAAACTTTGCAGGGATCCATTGGATGTCAAGACACGTGGAAAAAACATACAAAACATAGGATTGGTGACATCAAGATTTTGGACGAATTTTTTAAGAATTTTCAAATTTTCAGATAGGAGGTTCCATATAAGGTCAAAAACTACATACTCAGATCTTCACCAAACTTTGCAGGGATACATTGGAGGTCGAGACACGTGGAAAAAAAGTACAAAACAAGAGATTGGGGTCATCAAGATTTTGGACGGATTTTTTAGGAATTTTCAAATTTTCAGATGGGAGGTTCCAGATAAGGTCAAAAACTACATACTCAGATCTTCACCAAACATTGCAGGGATACATTGGATGTCAAGACACGTGGAAAAAACGTACAAAACAAGAGATTGGAGACATCAAGATTTTGGACGAATTTTTTAAGAATTTTCAAATTTTCAGATAGGAGGTTCCAGATGAGGTCAAAAACTACATACTCAGATCTTCACCAAACTTTGCAGGAATACTTTGCATGTCAAGACACGTGGAAAAAACGTACAAAACAAGAGATCGGAGACATCAAGATTTTGGACGAATTTTTTAAGAATTTTCAAATTTTCAGATGGGAGGTTCCATATAAGGTCAAAAACTACATACTCAGATCTTCACCAAACTTTGCAGGGATACATTGGAGGTCGAGACACGTGGAAAAAAAGTACAAAACAAGAGATTGGGGTCATCAAGATTTTGGACGAATTTTTTAAGAATTTTCAAATTTTCAGATAGGAGGTTCCAGATAAGGTCAAAAACTACATACTCAGATCTTCACCAAACGTTGCAGGGATACTTTGCATGTCAAGACACGTGGAAAAAACGTACAAAACAAAAGATTGGAGACATCAAGATTTTCGACGAATTTTTTAAGAATTTTCAAATTTTCAGATGGGAAGTTCCAGATAAGGTCAAAAACGACATACTCAGATCTTCACCAAACTTTGCATGGATACATTGGATGTCAAGACACGTGGAAAAAACGTACAAAACAAGAGATTGGAGACATCAAGATTTTGGACGAATTTTTTAAGAATTCTCAAATTTTCAGAAAGGAGGTTCCATATAAGGTCAAAAACTACATACTCAGATCTTCACCAAACTTTGCAGGGATACTTTGGATGTCAAGACACGTGGAAAAAACGTACAAAACAAGAGATTGGGGTCATCAAGATTTTGGACGAATTTTTTAAGAATTTTCAAATTTTCAGATGGGAGGTTCAATATAAGGTCAAAAACTACATACTCAGATCTTCACCAAACTTTGCATGGATACATTGGATGTCAAGACACGTGGAAAAAACATACAAAACATAGGATTCGGAACATCAAGATTTTGGTCGAATTTTTTAAGAATTTTCAAATTTTCAGATAGGAGGTTCCATATAAGGTCAAAAACTACATACTCAGATCTTCACCAAACATTGCAGGAATACATTGGATGTCAAGACACGTGGAAAAAACGTACAAAACAAGAGATTGGGGTCATCAAGATTTTGCACGGATTTTTTAGGAATTTTCAAATTTTCAGATGGGAGGTTCCAGATAAGGTCAAAAACTACATACTCAGATCTTCACCAAACTTTGCAGGGATACATTGGATGTCAAGACACGTGAAAAAAACGTACAAAACAAGAGATTGGAGACATCAAGATTTTGGACGAATTTTTTAAGAATTTTCAAATTTTCAGATAGGAGGTTCCATATAAGGTCAAAAACTACATACTCAGATCTTCACCAAACTTTGCATGGATACATTATGTGTCAAGACACGTGGAAAAAACGTACAAAACAAAAGATTGGAGACATCAAGATTTTGGTCGAATTTTTTAAGAATTTTCAAATTTTCAGATGGGAGGTTCCAGATAAGGTCAAAAACTACATACTCAGATCTTCACCAAACTTTGCATGGATACATTGGATGTCAAGACACGTGGAAAAAACGTACAAAAAAGAGATTGGAGACATCAAGATTTTGGACGAATTTTTTAACAATTTTCAAATTTTCAGAAAGGATGTTCCAGATAAGGTCAAAAACGACATACTCAGATCTTCACCAAACTTTGCAGGGATACATTGGATATCAAGACACGTGGAAAAAACGTACAAAACAAGAGATTGGAGACATCAAGATTTTGGACGAATTTTTTAAGAATTTTCAAATTTTCAGATAGGAGGTTCCAGATAAGGTCAAAAACTACATACTCAGATCTTCACCAAACTTTGCAGGGATACATTGGATGTCAAGACACGTGGAAAAAACGTACAAAACAAGAGATTGGAGACATCAAGATTTTGGTCGAATTTTTTAAGAATTTTCAAATTTTCAGATGGGAGGTTCCAGATAAGGTCAAAAACTACATACTCAGATCTTCACCAAACTTTGCAGGGATACATTGGATGTCAAGACACGTGGAAAAAACGTACAAAAAAGAGATTGGAGACATCAAGATTTTCGACGAATTTTTTAAGAATTTTCAAATTTTCAGATAGGAGGTTCCAGATAAGGTCAAAAACTACATACTCAGATCTTCACCAAACTTTGCATGGATACATTGGATGTCAAGACACGTGGAAAAAACGTACAAAACAAAAGATTGGAGACATCAAGATTTTCGACGAATTTTTTAAGAATTTACAAATTTTCAGATGGGAGGTTCCAGATAAGGTCAAAAACGACATACTCAGATCTTCACCAAACTTTGCAGGGATCCATTGGAGGTCGAGACACGTGGAAAAAACGTACAAAACAAGAGATTGGAGACATCAAGATTTTGGACGAATTTTTTAAGAATTTTCAAATTTTCAGATAGGAGGTTCCATATAAGGTCAAAAACTACATACTCAGATCTTCACCAAACTTTGCAGGGATACATTGGATGTCAAGACACGTGGAAAAAACGTACAAAACAAGAGATTGGAGACATCAAGATTTTCGACGAATTTTTTAAGAATTTTCAAATTTTCAGAAAGGATGTTCCAGATAAGGTCAAAAACGACATACTCAGATCTTCACCAAACTTTGCAGGGATCCATTGGAGGTCGAGACACGTGGAAAAAACGTACAAAACAAGAGATTGGAGACATCAAGATTTTCGACGAATTTTTGAAGAATTTTCAAATTTTCAGATGGGAGGTTCCAGGTAAGGTCAAAAACTACATACTCAGATCTTCACCAAACTTTGCAGGGATACATTGGATGTCAAGACACGTGGAAAAAACGTACAAAAAAGAGATTGGAGACATCAAGATTTTGGACGAATTTTTTAACAATTTTCAAATTTTCAGAAAGGATGTTCCAGATAAGGTCAAAAACGACATACTCAGATCTTCACCAAACTTTGCATGGATACATTGGATGTCAAGACACGTGGAAAAAACGTACAAAACAAGAGATTGGGGTCATCAAGATTTTGCACGGATTTTTTAGGAATTTTCAAATTTTCAGATGGGAGGTTCCAGATAAGGTCAAAAACTACATACTCAGATCTTCACCAAACTTTGCAGGGATACATTGGAGGTCGAGACACGTGGAAAAAAAGTACAAAACAAGAGATTGGGGTCATCAAGATTTTGGACGGATTTTTTAGGAATTTTCAAATTTTCAGATGGGAGGTTCCAGATAAGGTCAAAAACTACATACTCAGATCTTCACCAAACATTGCAGGGATACATTGGATGTCAAGACACGTGGAAAAAACGTACAAAACAAGAGATTGGAGACATCAAGATTTTGGACGAATTTTTTAAGAATTTTCAAATTTTCAGATAGGAGGTTCCATATAAGGTCAAAAATTACATACTCAGATCTTCACCAAACTTTGCAGGGATACATTGGAGGTCGAGACACGTGGAAAAAAAGTACAAAACAAGAGATTGGGGTCATCAAGATTTTGGACGGATTTTTTAGGAATTTTCAAATTTTCAGATGGGAGGTTCCAGATAAGGTCAAAAACTACATACTCAGATCTTCACCAAACATTGCAGAGATACATTGGATGTCAAGACACGTGGAAAAAACGTACAAAACAAGAGATTGGAGACATCAAGATTTTGGACGAATTTTTTAAGAATTTTCAAATTTTCAGATAGGAGGTTCCAGATGAGGTCAAAAACTACATACTCAGATCTTCACCAAACTTTGCAGGAATACTTTGCATGTCAAGACACGTGGAAAAAACGTACAAAACAAGAGATCGGAGACATCAAGATTTTCGACGAATTTTTTAAGAATTTTCAAATTTTCAGATAGGAGGTTCCATATAAGGTCAAAAACTACATACTCAGATCTTCACCAAACTTTGCAGGGATACATTGGAGGTCGAGACACGTGGAAAAAAGTACAAAACAAGAGATTGGGGTCATCAAGATTTTGGACGGATTTTTTAGGAATTTTCAAATTTTCAGATGGGAGGTTCCAGATAAGGTCAAAAACTACATACTCAGATCTTCACCAAACGTTGCAGGGATACTTTGCATGTCAAGACACGTGGAAAAAACGTACAAAACAAAAGATTGGAGACATGAAGATTTTCGACGAATTTTTTAAGAATTTTCAAATTTTCAGATGGGAGGTTCCAGATAAGGTCAAAAACGACATACTCAGATCTTCACCAAACTTTGCATGGATACATTGGATGTCAAGACACGTGGAAAAAACGTACAAAACAAGAGATTGGAGACATCAAGATTTTGGACGAATTTTTTAAGAATTCTCAAATTTTCAGAAAGGAGGTTCCATATAAGGTCAAAAACTACATACTCAGATCTTCACCAAACTTTGCAGGGATACTTTGGATGTCAAGACACGTGGAAAAAACGTACAAAACAAGAGATTGGGGTCATCAAGATTTTGGACGAATTTTTTAAGAATTTTCAAATTTTCAGATGGGAGGTTCAATATAAGGTCAAAAACTACATACTCAGATCTTCACCAAACTTTGCATGGATACATTGGATGTCAAGACACGTGGAAAAAACATACAAAACATAGGATTCGGAACATCAAGATTTTGGTCGAATTTTTTAAGAATTTTCAAATTTTCAGATAGGAGGTTCCATATAAGGTCAAAAACTACATACTCAGATCTTCACCAAACATTGCAGGAATACATTGGATGTCAAGACACGTGGAAAAAACGTACAAAACAAGAGATTGGGGTCATCAAGATTTTGCACGGATTTTTTAGGAATTTTCAAATTTTCAGATGGGAGGTTCCAGATAAGGTCAAAAACTACATACTCAGATCTTCACCAAACTTTGCAGGGATACATTGGATGTCAAGACACGTGGAAAAAACGTACAAAACAAGAGATTGGAGACATCAAGATTTTGCACGGATTTTTTAGGAATTTTCAAATTTTCAGATGGGAGGTTCCAGATAAGGTCAAAAACTACATACTCAGATCTTCACCAAACTTTGCAGGGATACATTGGAGGTCGAGACACGTGGAAAAAAAGTACAAAACAAGAGATTGGGGTCATCAAGATTTTGGACGGATTTTTTAGGAATTTTCAAATTTTCAGATGGGAGGTTCCAGATAAGGTCAAAAACTACATACTCAGATCTTCACCAAACATTGCAGGGATACATTGGATGTCAAGACACGTGGAAAAAACGTACAAAACAAGAGATTGGAGACATCAAGATTTTGGACGAATTTTTTAAGAATTTTCAAATTTTCAGATAGGAGGTTCCAGATGAGGTCAAAAACTACATACTCAGATCTTCACCAAACTTTGCAGGAATACTTTGCATGTCAAGACACGTGGAAAAAACGTACAAAACAAGAGATCGGAGACATCAAGATTTTCGACGAATTTTTTAAGAATTTTCAAATTTTCAGATGGGAGGTTCCAGATAAGGTCAAAAACGACATACTCAGATCTTCACCAAACTTTGCAGGGATCCATTGGATGTCAAGACACGTGGAAAAAACATACAAAACATAGGATTGGTGACATCAAGATTTTGGACGAATTTTTTAAGAATTTTCAAATTTTCAGATAGGAGGTTCCATATAAGGTCAAAAACTACATACTCAGATCTTCACCAAACTTTGCAGGGATACATTGGAGGTCGAGACACGTGGAAAAAAAGTACAAAACAAGAGATTGGGGTCATCAAGATTTTGGACGGATTTTTTAGGAATTTTCAAATTTTCAGATGGGAGGTTCCAGATAAGGTCAAAAACTACATACTCAGATCTTCACCAAACATTGCAGGGATACATTGGATGTCAAGACACGTGGAAAAAACGTACAAAACAAGAGATTGGAGACATCAAGATTTTGGACGAATTTTTTAAGAATTTTCAAATTTTCAGATAGGAGGTTCCAGATGAGGTCAAAAACTACATACTCAGATCTTCACCAAACTTTGCAGGAATACTTTGCATGTCAAGACACGTGGAAAAAACGTACAAAACAAGAGATCGGAGACATCAAGATTTTCGACGAATTTTTTAAGAATTTTCAAATTTTCAGATAGGAGGTTCCATATAAGGTCAAAAACTACATACTCAGATCTTCACCAAACTTTGCAGGGATACATTGGAGGTCGAGACACGTGGAAAAAAAGTACAAAACAAGAGATTGGGGTCATCAAGATTTTGGACGAATTTTTTAAGAATTTTCAAATTTTCAGATAGGAGGTTCCAGATAAGGTCAAAAACTACATACTCAGATCTTCACCAAACGTTGCAGGGATACTTTGCATGTCAAGACACGTGGAAAAAACGTACAAAACAAAAGATTGGAGACATCAAGATTTTCGACGAATTTTTTAAGAATTTTCAAATTTTCAGATGGGAGGTTCCAGATAAGGTCAAAAACGACATACTCAGATCTTCACCAAACTTTGCATGGATACATTGGATGTCAAGACACGTGGAAAAAACGTACAAAACAAGAGATTGGAGACATCAAGATTTTGGACGAATTTTTTAAGAATTCTCAAATTTTCAGAAAGGAGGTTCCATATAAGGTCAAAAACTACATACTCAGATCTTCACCAAACTTTGCAGGGATACTTTGGATGTCAAGACACGTGGAAAAAACGTACAAAACAAGAGATTGGGGTCATCAAGATTTTGGACGAATTTTTTAAGAATTTTCAAATTTTCAGATGGGAGGTTCAATATAAGGTCAAAAACTACATACTCAGATCTTCACCAAACTTTGCATGGATACATTGGATGTCAAGACACGTGGAAAAAACATACAAAACATAGGATTCGGAACATCAAGATTTTGGTCGAATTTTTTAAGAATTTTCAAATTTTCAGATAGGAGGTTCCATATAAGGTCAAAAACTACATACTCAGATCTTCACCAAACATTGCAGGAATACATTGGATGTCAAGACACGTGGAAAAAACGTACAAAACAAGAGATTGGGGTCATCAAGATTTTGCACGGATTTTTTAGGAATTTTCAAATTTTCAGATGGGAGGTTCCAGATAAGGTCAAAAACTACATACTCAGATCTTCACCAAACTTTGCAGGGATACATTGGATGTCAAGACACGTGGAAAAAACGTACAAAACAAGAGATTGGAGACATCAAGATTTTGGACGAATTTTTTAAGAATTTTCAAATTTTCAGATAGGAGGTTCCATATAAGGTCAAAAACTACATACTCAGATCTTCACCAAACTTTGCATGGATACATTATGTGTCAAGACACGTGGAAAAAACGTACAAAACAAAAGATTGGAGACATCAAGATTTTGGTCGAATTTTTTAAGAATTTTCAAATTTTCAGATGGGAGGTTCCAGATAAGGTCAAAAACTACATACTCAGATCTTCACCAAACTTTGCAGGGATACATTGGATGTCAAGACACGTGGAAAAAACGTACAAAAAAGAGATTGGAGACATCAAGATTTTGGACGAATTTTTTAACAATTTTCAAATTTTCAGAAGGGATGTTCCAGATAAGGTCAAAAACGACATACTCAGATCTTCACCAAACTTTGCAGGGATACATTGGATATCAAGACACGTGGAAAAAACGTACAAAACAAGAGATTGGAGACATCAAGATTTTGGACGAATTTTTTAAGAATTTTCAAATTTTCAGATAGGAGGTTCCAGATAAGGTCAAAAACTACATACTCAGATCTTCACCAAACTTTGCAGGGATACATTGGATGTCAAGACACGTGGAAAAAACGTACAAAACAAGAGATTGGAGACATCAAGATTTTGGTCGAATTTTTTAAGAATTTTCAAATTTTCAGATGGGAGGTTCCAGATAAGGTCAAAAACTACATACTCAGATCTTCACCAAACTTTGCAGGGATACATTGGATGTCAAGACACGTGGAAAAAACGTACAAAAAGAGATTGGAGACATCAAGATTTTCGACGAATTTTTGAAGAATTTTCAAATTTTCAGATAGGAGGTTCCAGATAAGGTCAAAAACTACATACTCAGATCTTCACCAAACTTTGCATGGATACATTGGATGTCAAGACACGTGGAAAAAACGTACAAAACAAAAGATTGGAGACATCAAGATTTTCGACGAATTTTTTAAGAATTTTCAAATTTTCAGATGGGAGGTTCCAGATAAGGTCAAAAACGACATACTCAGATCTTCACCAAACTTTGCAGGGATCCATTGGAGGTCGAGACACGTGGAAAAAACGTACAAAACAAGAGATTGGAGACATCAAGATTTTGGACGAATTTTTTAAGAATTTTCAAATTTTCAGATAGGAGGTTCCATATAAGGTCAAAAACTACATACTCAGATCTTCACCAAACTTTGCAGGGATACATTGGATGTCAAGACACGTGGAAAAAACGTACAAAACAAGAGATTGGAGACATCAAGATTTTCGACGAATTTTTTAAGAATTTTCAAATTTTCAGAAAGGATGTTCCAGATAAGGTCAAAAACGACATACTCAGATCTTCACCAAACTTTGCAGGGATCCATTGGAGGTCGAGACACGTGGAAAAAACGTACAAAACAAGAGATTGGAGACATCAAGATTTTCGACGAATTTTTGAAGAATTTTCAAATTTTCAGATGGGAGGTTCCAGATAAGGTCAAAAACTACATACTCAGATCTTCACCAAACTTTGCAGGGATACATTGGATGTCAAGACACGTGGAAAAAACGTACAAAAAAGAGATTGGAGACATCAAGATTTTGGACGAATTTTTTAACAATTTTCAAATTTTCAGAAAGGATGTTCCAGATAAGGTCAAAAACGACATACTCAGATCTTCACCAAACTTTGCATGGATACATTGGATGTCAAGACACGTGGAAAAAACGTACAAAACAAGAGATTGGGGTCATCAAGATTTTGCACGGATTTTTTAGGAATTTTCAAATTTTCAGATGGGAGGTTCCAGATAAGGTCAAAAACTACATACTCAGATCTTCACCAAACTTTGCAGGGATACATTGGAGGTCGAGACACGTGGAAAAAAGTACAAAACAAGAGATTGGGGTCATCAAGATTTTGGACGGATTTTTTAGGAATTTTCAAATTTTCAGATGGGAGGTTCCAGATAAGGTCAAAAACTACATACTCAGATCTTCACCAAACGTTGCAGGGATACTTTGCATGTCAAGACACGTGGAAAAAACGTACAAAACAAAAGATTGGAGACATCAAGATTTTCGACGAATTTTTTAAGAATTTTCAAATTTTCAGATGGGAGGTTCCAGATAAGGTCAAAAACGACATACTCAGATCTTCACCAAACTTTGCATGGATACATTGGATGTCAAGACACGTGGAAAAAACGTACAAAACAAGAGATTGGAGACATCAAGATTTTGGACGAATTTTTTAAGAATTCTCAAATTTTCAGAAAGGAGGTTCCATATAAGGTCAAAAACTACATACTCAGATCTTCACCAAACTTTGCAGGGATACTTTGGATGTCAAGACACGTGGAAAAAACGTACAAAACAAGAGATTGGGGTCATCAAGATTTTGGACGAATTTTTTAAGAATTTTCAAATTTTCAGATGGGAGGTTCAATATAAGGTCAAAAACTACATACTCAGATCTTCACCAAACATTGCAGGAATACATTGGATGTCAAGACACGTGGAAAAAACGTACAAAACAAGAGATTGGGGTCATCAAGATTTTGCACGGATTTTTTAGGAATTTTCAAATTTTCAGATGGGAGGTTCCAGATAAGGTCAAAAACTACATACTCAGATCTTCACCAAACTTTGCAGGGATACATTGGATGTCAAGACACGTGGAAAAAACGTACAAAACAAGAGATTGGAGACATCAAGATTTTGCACGGATTTTTTAGGAATTTTCAAATTTTCAGATGGGAGGTTCCAGATAAGGTCAAAAACTACATACTCAGATCTTCACCAAACTTTGCAGGGATACATTGGAGGTCGAGACACGTGGAAAAAAAGTACAAAACAAGAGATTGGGGTCATCAAGATTTTGGACGGATTTTTTAGGAATTTTCAAATTTTCAGATGGGAGGTTCCAGATAAGGTCAAAAACTACATACTCAGATCTTCACCATACATTGCAGGGATACATTGGATGTCAAGACACGTGGAAAAAACGTACAAAACAAGAGATTGGAGACATCAAGATTTTGGACGAATTTTTTAAGAATTTTCAAATTTTCAGATAGGAGGTTCCAGATGAGGTCAAAAACTACATACTCAGATCTTCACCAAACTTTGCAGGAATACTTTGCATGTCAAGACACGTGGAAAAAACGTACAAAACAAGAGATCGGAGACATCAAGATTTTCGACGAATTTTTTAAGAATTTTCAAATTTTCAGATGGGAGGTTCCAGATAAGGTCAAAAACGACATACTCAGATCTTCACCAAACTTTGCAGGGATCCATTGGATGTCAAGACACGTGGAAAAAACATACAAAACATAGGATTGGTGACATCAAGATTTTGGACGAATTTTTTAAGAATTTTCAAATTTTCAGATAGGAGGTTCCATATAAGGTCAAAAACTACATACTCAGATCTTCACCAAACTTTGCAGGGATACATTGGAGGTCGAGACACGTGGAAAAAAAGTACAAAACAAGAGATTGGGGTCATCAAGATTTTGGACGGATTTTTTAGGAATTTTCAAATTTTCAGATGGGAGGTTCCAGATAAGGTCAAAAACTACATACTCAGATCTTCACCAAACATTGCAGGGATACATTGGATGTCAAGACACGTGGAAAAAACGTACAAAACAAGAGATTGGAGACATCAAGATTTTGGACGAATTTTTTAAGAATTTTCAAATTTTCAGATAGGAGGTTCCAGATGAGGTCAAAAACTACATACTCAGATCTTCACCAAACTTTGCAGGAATACTTTGCATGTCAAGACACGTGGAAAAAACGTACAAAACAAGAGATCGGAGACATCAAGATTTTCGACGAATTTTTTAAGAATTTTCAAATTTTCAGATAGGAGGTTCCATATAAGGTCAAAAACTACATACTCAGATCTTCACCAAACTTTGCAGGGATACATTGGAGGTCGAGACACGTGGAAAAAAAGTACAAAACAAGAGATTGGGGTCATCAAGATTTTGGACGAATTTTTTAAGAATTTTCAAATTTTCAGATAGGAGGTTCCAGATAAGGTCAAAAACTACATACTCAGATCTTCACCAAACGTTGCAGGGATACTTTGCATGTCAAGACACGTGGAAAAAACGTACAAAACAAAAGATTGGAGACATCAAGATTTTCGACGAATTTTTTAAGAATTTTCAAATTTTCAGATGGGAGGTTCCAGATAAGGTCAAAAACGACATACTCAGATCTTCACCAAACTTTGCATGGATACATTGGATGTCAAGACACGTGGAAAAAACGTACAAAACAAGAGATTGGAGACATCAAGATTTTGGACGAATTTTTTAAGAATTCTCAAATTTTCAGAAAGGAGGTTCCATATAAGGTCAAAAACTACATACTCAGATCTTCACCAAACTTTGCAGGGATACTTTGGATGTCAAGACACGTGGAAAAAACGTACAAAACAAGAGATTGGGGTCATCAAGATTTTGGACGAATTTTTTAAGAATTTTCAAATTTTCAGATGGGAGGTTCAATATAAGGTCAAAAACTACATACTCAGATCTTCACCAAACTTTGCATGGATACATTGGATGTCAAGACACGTGGAAAAAACATACAAAACATAGGATTCGGAACATCAAGATTTTGGTCGAATTTTTTAAGAATTTTCAAATTTTCAGATAGGAGGTTCCATATAAGGTCAAAAACTACATACTCAGATCTTCACCAAACATTGCAGGAATACATTGGATGTCAAGACACGTGGAAAAAACGTACAAAACAAGAGATTGGGGTCATCAAGATTTTGCACGGATTTTTTAGGAATTTTCAAATTTTCAGATGGGAGGTTCCAGATAAGGTCAAAAACTACATACTCAGATCTTCACCAAACTTTGCAGGGATACATTGGATGTCAAGACACGTGGAAAAAACGTACAAAACAAGAGATTGGAGACATCAAGATTTTGGACGAATTTTTTAAGAATTTTCAAATTTTCAGATAGGAGGTTCCATATAAGGTCAAAAACTACATACTCAGATCTTCACCAAACTTTGCATGGATACATTATGTGTCAAGACACGTGGAAAAAACGTACAAAACAAAAGATTGGAGACATCAAGATTTTGGTCGAATTTTTTAAGAATTTTCAAATTTTCAGATGGGAGGTTCCAGATAAGGTCAAAAACTACATACTCAGATCTTCACCAAACTTTGCAGGGATACATTGGATGTCAAGACACGTGGAAAAAACGTACAAAAAAGAGATTGGAGACATCAAGATTTTGGACGAATTTTTTAACAATTTTCAAATTTTCAGAAAGGATGTTCCAGATAAGGTCAAAAACGACATACTCAGATCTTCACCAAACTTTGCAGGGATACATTGGATATCAAGACACGTGGAAAAAACGTACAAAACAAGAGATTGGAGACATCAAGATTTTGGACGAATTTTTTAAGAATTTTCAAATTTTCAGATAGGAGGTTCCAGATAAGGTCAAAAACTACATACTCAGATCTTCACCAAACTTTGCAGGGATACATTGGATGTCAAGACACGTGGAAAAAACGTACAAAACAAGAGATTGGAGACATCAAGATTTTGGTCGAATTTTTTAAGAATTTTCAAATTTTCAGATGGGAGGTTCCAGATAAGGTCAAAAACTACATACTCAGATCTTCACCAAACTTTGCAGGGATACATTGGATGTCAAGACACGTGGAAAAAACGTACAAAAAAGAGATTGGAGACATCAAGATTTTCGACGAATTTTTGAAGAATTTTCAAATTTTCAGATAGGAGGTTCCAGATAAGGTCAAAAACTACATACTCAGATCTTCACCAAACTTTGCATGGATACATTGGATGTCAAGACACGTGGAAAAAACGTACAAAACAAAAGATTGGAGACATCAAGATTTTCGACGAATTTTTTAAGAATTTTCAAATTTTCAGATGGGAGGTTCCAGATAAGGTCAAAAACGACATACTCAGATCTTCACCAAACTTTGCAGGGATCCATTGGAGGTCGAGACACGTGGAAAAAACGTACAAAACAAGAGATTGGAGACATCAAGATTTTGGACGAATTTTTTAAGAATTTTCAAATTTTCAGATAGGAGGTTCCATATAAGGTCAAAAACTACATACTCAGATCTTCACCAAACTTTGCAGGGATACATTGGATGTCAAGACACGTGGAAAAAACGTACAAAACAAGAGATTGGAGACATCAAGATTTTCGACGAATTTTTTAAGAATTTTCAAATTTTCAGAAAGGATGTTCCAGATAAGGTCAAAAACGACATACTCAGATCTTCACCAAACTTTGCAGGGATCCATTGGAGGTCGAGACACGTGGAAAAAACGTACAAAACAAGAGATTGGAGACATCAAGATTTTCGACGAATTTTTGAAGAATTTTCAAATTTTCAGATGGGAGGTTCCAGATAAGGTCAAAAACTACATACTCAGATCTTCACCAAACTTTGCAGGGATACATTGGATGTCAAGACACGTGGAAAAAACGTACAAAAAAGAGATTGGAGACATCAAGATTTTGGACGAATTTTTTAACAATTTTCAAATTTTCAGAAAGGATGTTCCAGATAAGGTCAAAAACGACATACTCAGATCTTCACCAAACTTTGCATGGATACATTGGATGTCAAGACACGTGGAAAAAACGTACAAAACAAGAGATTGGGGTCATCAAGATTTTGCACGGATTTTTTAGGAATTTTCAAATTTTCAGATGGGAGGTTCCAGATAAGGTCAAAAACTACATACTCAGATCTTCACCAAACTTTGCAGGGATACATTGGAGGTCGAGACACGTGGAAAAAAGTACAAAACAAGAGATTGGGGTCATCAAGATTTTGGACGGATTTTTTAGGAATTTTCAAATTTTCAGATGGGAGGTTCCAGATAAGGTCAAAAACTACAAACTCAGATCTTCACCAAACGTTGCAGGGATACTTTGCATGTCAAGACACGTGGAAAAAACGTACAAAACAAAAGATTGGAGACATCAAGATTTTCGACGAATTTTTTAAGAATTTTCAAATTTTCAGATGGGAGGTTCCAGATAAGGTCAAAAACGACATACTCAGATCTTCACCAAACTTTGCATGGATACATTGGATGTCAAGACACGTGGAAAAAACGTACAAAACAAGAGATTGGAGACATCAAGATTTTGGACGAATTTTTTAAGAATTCTCAAATTTTCAGAAAGGAGGTTCCATATAAGGTCAAAAACTACATACTCAGATCTTCACCAAACTTTGCAGGGATACTTTGGATGTCAAGACACGTGGAAAAAACGTACAAAACAAGAGATTGGGGTCATCAAGATTTTGGACGAATTTTTTAAGAATTTTCAAATTTTCAGATGGGAGGTTCAATATAAGGTCAAAAACTACATACTCAGATCTTCACCAAACATTGCAGGAATACATTGGATGTCAAGACACGTGGAAAAAACGTACAAAACAAGAGATTGGGGTCATCAAGATTTTGCACGGATTTTTTAGGAATTTTCAAATTTTCAGATGGGAGGTTCCAGATAAGGTCAAAAACTACATACTCAGATCTTCACCAAACTTTGCAGGGATACATTGGATGTCAAGACACGTGGAAAAAACGTACAAAACAAGAGATTGGAGACATCAAGATTTTGCACGGATTTTTTAGGAATTTTCAAATTTTCAGATGGGAGGTTCCAGATAAGGTCAAAAACTACATACTCAGATCTTCACCAAACTTTGCAGGGATACATTGGAGGTCGAGACACGTGGAAAAAAAGTACAAAACAAGAGATTGGGGTCATCAAGATTTTGGACGGATTTTTTAGGAATTTTCAAATTTTCAGATGGGAGGTTCCAGATAAGGTCAAAAACTACATACTCAGATCTTCACCAAACATTGCAATGATACATTGGATGTCAAGACACGTGGAAAAAACGTACAAAACAAGAGATTGGAGACATCAAGATTTTGGACGAATTTTTTAAGAATTTTCAAATTTTCAGATAGGAGGTTCCAGATGAGGTCAAAAACTACATACTCAGATCTTCACCAAACTTTGCAGGAATACTTTGCATGTCAAGACACGTGGAAAAAACGTACAAAACAAGAGATCGGAGACATCAAGATTTTCGACGAATTTTTTAAGAATTTTCAAATTTTCAGATGGGAGGTTCCAGATAAGGTCAAAAACGACATACTCAGATCTTCACCAAACTTTGCAGGGATCCATTGGATGTCAAGACACGTGGAAAAAACATACAAAACATAGGATTGGTGACATCAAGATTTTGGACGAATTTTTTAAGAATTTTCAAATTTTCAGATAGGAGGTTCCATATAAGGTCAAAAACTACATACTCAGATCTTCACCAAACTTTGCAGGGATACATTGGAGGTCGAGACACGTGGAAAAAAAGTACAAAACAAGAGATTGGGGTCATCAAGATTTTGGACGGATTTTTTAGGAATTTTCAAATTTTCAGATGGGAGGTTCCAGATAAGGTCAAAAACTACATACTCAGATCTTCACCAAACATTGCAGGGATACATTGGATGTCAAGACACGTGGAAAAAACGTACAAAACAAGAGATTGGAGACATCAAGATTTTGGACGAATTTTTTAAGAATTTTCAAATTTTCAGATAGGAGGTTCCAGATGAGGTCAAAAACTACATACTCAGATCTTCACCAAACTTTGCAGGAATACTTTGCATGTCAAGACACGTGGAAAAAACGTACAAAACAAGAGATCGGAGACATCTAGATTTTCGACCAATTTCTTTAAGAATTTTCAAATTTTCAGATAGGAGGTTCCATATAAGGTCAAAAACTACATACTCAGATCTTCACCAAACTTTGCAGGGATACATTGGAGGTCGAGACACGTGGAAAAAAAGTACAAAACAAGAGATTGGGGTCATCAAGATTTTGGACGAATTTTTTAAGAATTTTCAAATTTTCAGATAGGAGGTTCCAGATAAGGTCAAAAACTACATACTCAGATCTTCACCAAACGTTGCAGGGATACTTTGCATGTCAAGACACGTGGAAAAAACGTACAAAACAAAAGATTGGAGACATCAAGATTTTCGACGAATTTTTTAAGAATTTTCAAATTTTCAGATGGGAGGTTCCAGATAAGGTCAAAAACGACATACTCAGATCTTCACCAAACTTTGCATGGATACATTGGATGTCAAGACACGTGGAAAAAACGTACAAAACAAGAGATTGGAGACATCAAGATTTTGGACGAATTTTTTAAGAATTCTCAAATTTTCAGAAAGGAGGTTCCATATAAGGTCAAAAACTACATACTCAGATCTTCACCAAACTTTGCAGGGATACTTTGGATGTCAAGACACGTGGAAAAAACGTACAAAACAAGAGATTGGGGTCATCAAGATTTTGGACGAATTTTTTAAGAATTTTCAAATTTTCAGATGGGAGGTTCAATATAAGGTCAAAAACTACATACTCAGATCTTCACCAAACTTTGCATGGATACATTGGATGTCAAGACACGTGGAAAAAACATACAAAACATAGGATTCGGAACATCAAGATTTTGGTCGAATTTTTTAAGAATTTTCAAATTTTCAGATAGGAGGTTCCATATAAGGTCAAAAACTACATACTCAGATCTTCACCAAACATTGCAGGAATACATTGGATGTCAAGACACGTGGAAAAAACGTACAAAACAAGAGATTGGGGTCATCAAGATTTTGCACGGATTTTTTAGGAATTTTCAAATTTTCAGATGGGAGGTTCCAGATAAGGTCAAAAACTACATACTCAGATCTTCACCAAACTTTGCAGGGATACATTGGATGTCAAGACACGTGGAAAAAACGTACAAAACAAGAGATTGGAGACATCAAGATTTTGGACGAATTTTTTAAGAATTTTCAAATTTTCAGATAGGAGGTTCCATATAAGGTCAAAAACTACATACTCAGATCTTCACCAAACTTTGCATGGATACATTATGTGTCAAGACACGTGGAAAAAACGTACAAAACAAAAGATTGGAGACATCAAGATTTTGGTCGAATTTTTTAAGAATTTTCAAATTTTCAGATGGGAGGTTCCAGATAAGGTCAAAAACTACATACTCAGATCTTCACCAAACTTTGCAGGGATACATTGGATGTCAAGACACGTGGAAAAAACGTACAAAAAAGAGATTGGAGACATCAAGATTTTGGACGAATTTTTTAACAATTTTCAAATTTTCAGAAAGGATGTTCCAGATAAGGTCAAAAACGACATACTCAGATCTTCACCAAACTTTGCAGGGATACATTGGATATCAAGACACGTGGAAAAAACGTACAAAACAAGAGATTGGAGACATCAAGATTTTGGACGAATTTTTTAAGAATTTTCAAATTTTCAGATAGGAGGTTCCAGATAAGGTCAAAAACTACATACTCAGATCTTCACCAAACTTTGCAGGGATACATTGGATGTCAAGACACGTGGAAAAAACGTACAAAACAAGAGATTGGAGACATCAAGATTTTGGTCGAATTTTTTAAGAATTTTCAAATTTTCAGATGGGAGGTTCCAGATAAGGTCAAAAACTACATACTCAGATCTTCACCAAACTTTGCATAGATACATTGGATGTCAAGACACGTGGAAAAAACGTACAAAAAAGAGATTGGAGACATCAAGATTTTCGACGAATTTTTGAAGAATTTTCAAATTTTCAGATAGGAGGTTCCAGATAAGGTCAAAAACTACATACTCAGATCTTCACCAAACTTTGCATGGATACATTGGATGTCAAGACACGTGGAAAAAACGTACAAAACAAAAGATTGGAGACATCAAGATTTTCGACGAATTTTTTAAGAATTTTCAAATTTTCAGATGGGAGGTTCCAGATAAGGTCAAAAACGACATACTCAGATCTTCACCAAACTTTGCAGGGATCCATTGGAGGTCGAGACACGTGGAAAAAACGTACAAAACAAGAGATTGGAGACATCAAGATTTTGGACGAATTTTTTAAGAATTTTCAAATTTTCAGATAGGAGGTTCCATATAAGGTCAAAAACTACATACTCAGATCTTCACCAAACTTTGCAGGGATACATTGGATGTCAAGACACGTGGAAAAAACGTACAAAACAAGAGATTGGAGACATCAAGATTTTCGACGAATTTTTTAAGAATTTTCAAATTTTCAGAAAGGATGTTCCAGATAAGGTCAAAAACGACATACTCAGATCTTCACCAAACTTTGCAGGGATCCATTGGAGGTCGAGACACGTGGAAAAAACGTACAAAACAAGAGATTGGAGACATCAAGATTTTCGACGAATTTTTGAAGAATTTTCAAATTTTCAGATGGGAGGTTCCAGATAAGGTCAAAAACTACATACTCAGATCTTCACCAAACTTTGCAGGGTTACATTGGATGTCAAGACACGTGGAAAAAACGTACAAAAAAGAGATTGGAGACATCAAGATTTTGGACGAATTTTTTAACAATTTTCAAATTTTCAGAAAGGATGTTCCAGATAAGGTCAAAAACGACATACTCAGATCTTCACCAAACTTTGCATGGATACATTGGATGTCAAGACACGTGGAAAAAACGTACAAAACAAGAGATTGGGGTCATCAAGATTTTGCACGGATTTTTTAGGAATTTTCAAATTTTCAGATGGGAGGTTCCAGATAAGGTCAAAAACTACATACTCAGATCTTCACCAAACTTTGCAGGGATACATTGGATGTCAAGACACGTGGAAAAAACGTACAAAACAAGAGATTGGAGACATCAAGATTTTGGACGAATTTTTTAAGAATTTTCAAATTTTCAGATAGGAGGTTCCATATAAGGTCAAAAACTACATACTCAGATCTTCACCAAACTTTGCATGGATACATTATGTGTCAAGACACGTGGAAAAAACGTACAAAACAAAAGATTGGAGACATCAAGATTTTGGTCGAATTTTTTAAGAATTTTCAAATTTTCAGATGGGAGGTTCCAGATAAGGTCAAAAACTACATACTCAGATCTTCACCAAACTTTGCAGGGATACATTGGATGTCAAGACACGTGGAAAAAACGTACAAAAAAGAGATTGGAGACATCAAGATTTTGGACGAATTTTTTAACAATTTTCAAATTTTCAGAAAGGATGTTCCAGATAAGGTCAAAAACGACATACTCAGATCTTCACCAAACTTTGCAGGGATACATTGGATATCAAGACACGTGGAAAAAACGTACAAAACAAGAGATTGGAGACATCAAGATTTTCGACGAATTTTTTAAGAATTTTCAAATTTTCAGATAGGAGGTTCCAGATAAGGTCAAAAACTACATACTCAGATCTTCACCAAACGTTGCAGGGATACTTTGCATGTCAAGACACGTGGAAAAAACGTACAAAACAAAAGATTGGAGACATCAAGATTTTCGACGAATTTTTTAAGAATTTTCAAATTTTCAGATGGGAGGTTCCAGATAAGGTCAAAAACGACATACTCAGATCTTCACCAAACTTTGCATGGATACATTGGATGTCAAGACACGTGGAAAAAACGTACAAAACAAGAGACTGGAGACATCAAGATTTTGGACGAATTTTTTAAGAATTCTCAAATTTTCAGAAAGGAGGTTCCATATAAGGTCAAAAACTACATACTCAGATCTTCACCAAACTTTGCAGGGATACTTTGGATGTCAATACACGTGGAAAAAACGTACAAAACAAGAGATTGGGGTCATCAAGATTTTGGACGAATTTTTTAAGAATTTTCAAATTTTCAGATGGGAGGTTCAATATAAGGTCAAAAACTACATACTCAGATCTTCACCAAACTTTGCATGGATACATTGGATGTCAAGACACGTGGAAAAAACGTACAAAACAAGAGATTGGGGTCATCAAGATTTTGCACGGATTTTTTAGGAATTTTCAAATTTTCAGATGGGAGGTTCCAGATAAGGTCAAAAACTACATACTCAGATCTTCACCAAACTTTGCAGGGATACATTGGATGTCAAGACACGTGGAAAAAACGTACAAAACAAGAGATTGGAGACATCAAGATTTTCGACGAATTTTTTAAGAATTTTCAAATTTTCAGATAGGAGGTTCCATATAAGGTCAAAAACTACATACTCAGATCTTCACCAAACTTTGCATGGATACATTATGTGTCAAGACACGTGGAAAAAACGTACAAAACAAAAGATTGGAGACATCAAGATTTTGGTCGAATTTTTTAAGAATTTTCAAATTTTCAGATGGGAGGTTCCAGATAAGGTCAAAAACTACATACTCAGATCTTCACCAAACTTTGCAGGTATACATTGGATGTCAAGACACGTGGAAAAAACGTACAAAAAAGAGATTGGAGACATCAAGATTTTGGACGAATTTTTTAACAATTTTCAAATTTTCAGAAAGGATGTTCCAGATAAGGTCAAAAACGACATACTCAGATCTTCACCAAACTTTGCAGGGATACATTGGATATCAAGACACGTGGAAAAAACGTACAAAACAAGAGATTGGAGACATCAAGATTTTGGACGAATTTTTTAAGAATTTTCAAATTTTCAGATAGGAGGTTCCAGATAAGGTCAAAAACTACATACTCAGATCTTCACCAAACTTTGCAGGGATACATTGGATGTCAAGACACGTGGAAAAAACGTACAAAACAAGAGATTGGAGACATCAAGATTTTGGACGAATTTTTTAAGAATTTTCAAATTTTCAGATAGGAGGTTCCAGATGAGGTCAAAAACTACATACTCAGATCTTCACCAAACTTTGCAGGAATACTTTGCATGTCAAGACACGTGGAAAAAACGTACAAAACAAGAGATCGGAGACATCAAGATTTTGGACGAATTTTTTAAGAATTTTCAAATTTTCAGATAGGAGGTTCCATATAAGGTCAAAAACTACATACTCAGATCTTCACCAAACTTTGCAGGGATACATTGGAGGTCGAGACACGTGGAAAAAAAGTACAAAACAAGAGATTGGGGTCATCAAGATTTTGGACGGATTTTTTAGGAATTTTCAAATTTTCAGATGGGAGGTTCCAGATAAGGTCAAAAACTACATACTCAGATCTTCACCAAACATTGCAGGGATACATTGGATGTCAAGACACGTGGAAAAAACGTACAAAACAAGAGATTGGAGACATCAAGATTTTGGACGAATTTTTTAAGAATTTTCAAATTTTCAGATAGGAGGTTCCAGATGAGGTCAAAAACTACATACTCAGATCTTCACCAAACTTTGCAGGAATACTTTGCATGTCAAGACACGTGGAAAAAACGTACAAAACAAGAGATCGGAGACATCAAGATTTTCGACGAATTTTTTAAGAATTTTCAAATTTTCAGATAGGAGGTTCCATATAAGGTCAAAAACTACATACTCAGATCTTCACCAAACTTTGCAGGGATACATTGGAGGTCGAGACACGTGGAAAAAAAGTACAAAACAAGAGATTGGGGTCATCAAGATTTTGGACGGATTTTTTAGGAATTTTCAAATTTTCAGATGGGAGGTTCCAGATAAGGTCAAAAACTACATACTCAGATCTTCACCAAACGTTGCAGGGATACTTTGCATGTCAAGACACGTGGAAAAAACGTACAAAACAAAAGATTGGAGACATCAAGATTTTCGACGAATTTTTTAAGAATTTTCAAATTTTCAGATGGGAGGTTCCAGATAAGGTCAAAAACGACATACTCAGATCTTCACCAAACTTTGCATGGATACATTGGATGTCAAGACACGTGGAAAAAACTTACAAAACAAGAGATTGGAGACATCAAGATTTTGGACGAATTTTTTAAGAATTCTCAAATTTTCAGAAAGGAGGTTCCATATAAGGTCAAAAACTACATACTCAGATCTTCACCAAACTTTGCAGGGATACTTTGGATGTCAAGACACGTGGAAAAAACGTACAAAACAAGAGATTGGGGTCATCAAGATTTTGGACGAATTTTTTAAGAATTTTCAAATTTTCAGATGGGAGGTTCAATATAAGGTCAAAAACTACATACTCAGATCTTCACCAAACTTTGCATGGATACATTGGATGTCAAGACACGTGGACAAAACATACAAAACATAGGATTCGGAACATCAAGATTTTGGTCGAATTTTTTAAGAATTTTCAAATTTTCAGATAGGAGGTTCCATATAAGGTCAAAAACTACATACTCAGATCTTCACCAAACTTTGCATGGATACATTGGATGTCAAGACACGTGGAAAAAACGTACAAAACAAGAGATTGGAGACATCAAGATTTTGCACGGATTTTTTAGGAATTTTCAAATTTTCAGATGGGAGGTTCCAGATAAGGTCAAAAACTACATACTCAGATCTTCACCAAACTTTGCAGGGATACATTGGAGGTCGAGACACGTGGAAAAAAAGTACAAAACAAGAGATTGGGGTCATCAAGATTTTGGACGGATTTTTTAGGAATTTTCAAATTTTCAGATGGGAGGTTCCAGATAAGGTCAAAAACTACATACTCAGATCTTCACCAAACATTGCAGGGATACATTGGATGTCAAGACACGTGGAAAAAACGTACAAAACAAGAGATTGGAGACATCAAGATTTTGGACGAATTTTTTAAGAATTTTCAAATTTTCAGATAGGAGGTTCCAGATGAGGTCAAAAACTACATACTCAGATCTTCACCAAACTTTGCAGGGATACATTGGATGTCAAGACACGTGGAAAAAACGTACAAAACAAGAGATTGGAGACATCAAGATTTTGCACGGATTTTTTAGGAATTTTCAAATTTTCAGATGGGAGGTTCCAGATAAGGTCAAAAACTACATACTCAGATCTTCACCAAACTTTGCAGGGATACATTGGAGGTCGAGACACGTGGAAAAAAAGTACAAAACAAGAGATTGGGGTCATCAAGATTTTGGACGGATTTTTTAGGAATTTTCAAATTTTCAGATGGGAGGTTCCAGATAAGGTCAAAAACTACATACTCAGATCTTCACCAAACATTGCAGGGATACATTGGATGTCAAGACACGTGGAAAAAACGTACAAAACAAGAGATTGGAGACATCAAGATTTTGGACGAATTTTTTAAGAATTTTCAAATTTTCAGATAGGAGGTTCCAGATGAGGTCAAAAACTACATACTCAGATCTTCACCAAACTTTGCAGGAATACTTTGCATGTCAAGACACGTGGAAAAAACGTACAAAACAAGAGATCGGAGACATCAAGATTTTCGACGAATTTTTTAAGAATTTTCAAATTTTCAGATGGGAGGTTCCAGATAAGGTCAAAAACGACATACTCAGATCTTCACCAAACTTTGCAGGGATCCATTGGATGTCAAGACACGTGGAAAAAACATACAAAACATAGGATTGGTGACATCAAGATTTTGGACGAATTTTTTAAGAATTTTCAAATTTTCAGATAGGAGGTTCCATATAAGGTCAAAAACTACATACTCAGATCTTCACCAAACTTTGCAGGGATACATTGGAGGTCGAGACACGTGGAAAAAAAGTACAAAACAAGAGATTGGGGTCATCAAGATTTTGGACGGATTTTTTAGGAATTTTCAAATTTTCAGATGGGAGGTTCCAGATAAGGTCAAAAACTACATACTCAGATCTTCACCAAACATTGCAGGGATACATTGGATGTCAAGACACGTGGAAAAAACGTACAAAACAAGAGATTGGAGACATCAAGATTTTGGACGAATTTTTTAAGAATTTTCAAATTTTCAGATAGGAGGTTCCAGATGAGGTCAAAAACTACATACTCAGATCTTCACCAAACTTTGCAGGAATACTTTGCATGTCAAGACACGTGGAAAAAACGTACAAAACAAGAGATCGGAGACATCAAGATTTTCGACGAATTTTTTAAGAATTTTCAAATTTTCAGATAGGAGGTTCCATATAAGGTCAAAAACTACATACTCAGATCTTCACCAAACTTTGCAGGGATACATTGGAGGTCGAGACACGTGGAAAAAAAGTACAAAACAAGAGATTGGGGTCATCAAGATTTTGGACGAATTTTTTAAGAATTTTCAAATTTTCAGATAGGAGGATCCAGATAAGGTCAAAAACTACATACTCAGATCTTCACCAAACGTTGCAGGGATACTTTGCATGTCAAGACACGTGGAAAAAACGTACAAAACAAAAGATTGGAGACATCAAGATTTTCGACGAATTTTTTAAGAATTTTCAAATTTTCAGATGGGAGGTTCCAGATAAGGTCAAAAACGACATACTCAGATCTTCACCAAACTTTGCATGGATACATTGGATGTCAAGACACGTGGAAAAAACGTACAAAACAAGAGATTGGAGACATCAAGATTTTGGACGAATTTTTTAAGAATTCTCAAATTTTCAGAAAGGAGGTTCCATATAAGGTCAAAAACTACATACTCAGATCTTCACCAAACTTTGCAGGGATACTTTGGATGTCAAGACACGTGGAAAAAACGTACAAAACAAGAGATTGGGGTCATCAAGATTTTGGACGAATTTTTTAAGAATTTTCAAATTTTCAGATGGGAGGTTCAATATAAGGTCAAAAACTACATACTCAGATCTTCACCAAACTTTGCATGGATACATTGGATGTCAAGACACGTGGAAAAAACATACAAAACATAGGATTCGGAACATCAAGATTTTGGTCGAATTTTTTAAGAATTTTCAAATTTTCAGATAGGAGGTTCCATATAAGGTCAAAAACTACATACTCAGATCTTCACCAAACATTGCAGGAATACATTGGATGTCAAGACACGTGGAAAGAACGTACAAAACAAGAGATTGGGGTCATCAAGATTTTGCACGGATTTTTTAGGAATTTTCAAATTTTCAGATGGGAGGTTCCAGATAAGGTCAAAAACTACATACTCAGATCTTCACCAAACTTTGCAGGGATACATTGGATGTCAAGACACGTGGAAAAAACGTACAAAACAAGAGATTGGAGACATCAAGATTTTGGACGAATTTTTTAAGAATTTTCAAATTTTCAGATAGGAGGTTCCATATAAGGTCAAAAACTACATACTCAGATCTTCACCAAACTTTGCATGGATACATTATGTGTCAAGACACGTGGAAAAAACGTACAAAACAAAAGATTGGAGACATCAAGATTTTGGTCGAATTTTTTAAGAATTTTCAAATTTTCAGATGGGAGGTTCCAGATAAGGTCAAAAACTACATACTCAGATCTTCACCAAACTTTGCAGGGATACATTGGATGTCAAGACACGTGGAAAAAACGTACAAAAAAGAGATTGGAGACATCAAGATTTTGGACGAATTTTTTAACAATTTTCAAATTTTCAGAAAGGATGTTCCAGATAAGGTCAAAAACGACATACTCAGATCTTCACCAAACTTTGCAGGGATACATTGGATATCAAGACACGTGGAAAAAACTTACAAAACAAGAGATTGGAGACATCAAGATTTTGGACGAATTTTTTAAGAATTTTCAAATTTTCAGATAGGAGGTTCCAGATAAGGTCAAAAACTACATACTCAGATCTTCACCAAACTTTGCAGGGATACATTGGATGTCAAGACACGTGGAAAAAACGTACAAAACAAGAGATTGGAGACATCAAGATTTTGGTCGAATTTTTTAAGAATTTTCAAATTTTCAGATGGGAGGTTCCAGATAAGGTCAAAAACTACATACTCAGATCTTCACCAAACTTTGCAGGGATACATTGGATGTCAAGACACGTGGAAAAAACGTACAAAAAAGAGATTGGAGACATCAAGATTTTCGACGAATTTTTGAAGAATTTTCAAATTTTCAGATAGGAGGTTCCAGATAAGGTCAAAAACTACATACTCAGATCTTCACCAAACTTTGCATGGATACATTGGATGTCAAGACACGTGGAAAAAACGTACAAAACAAAAGATTGGAGACATCAAGATTTTCGACGAATTTTTTAAGAATTTTCAAATTTTCAGATGGGAGGTTCCAGATAAGGTCAAAAACGACATACTCAGATCTTCACCAAACTTTGCAGGGATCCATTGGAGGTCGAGACACGTGGAAAAAACGTACAAAACAAGAGATTGGAGACATCAAGATTTTGGACGAATTTTTTAAGAATTTTCAAATTTTCAGATAGGAGGTTCCATATAAGGTCAAAAACTACATACTCAGATCTTCACCAAACTTTGCAGGGATACATTGGATGTCAAGACACGTGGAAAAAACGTACAAAACAAGAGATTGGAGACATCAAGATTTTCGACGAATTTTTTAAGAATTTTCAAATTTTCAGAAAGGATGTTCCAGATAAGGTCAAAAACGACATACTCAGATCTTCACCAAACTTTGCAGGGATCCATTGGAGGTCGAGACACGTGGAAAAAACGTACAAAACAAGAGATTGGAGACATCAAGATTTTCGACGAATTTTTGAAGAATTTTCAAATTTTCAGATGGGAGGTTCCAGATAAGGTCAAAAACTACATACTCAGATCTTCACCAAACTTTGCAGGGATACATTGGATGTCAAGACACGTGGAAAAAACGTACAAAAAAGAGATTGGAGACATCAAGATTTTGGACGAATTTTTTAACAATTTTCAAATTTTCAGAAAGGATGTTCCAGATAAGGTCAAAAACGACATACTCAGATCTTCACCAAACTTTGCATGGATACATTGGATGTCAAGACACGTGGAAAAAACGTACAAAACAAGAGATTGGGGTCATCAAGATTTTGCACGGATTTTTTAGGAATTTTCAAATTTTCAGATGGGAGGTTCCAGATAAGGTCAAAAACTACATACTCAGATCTTCACCAAACTTTGCAGGGATACATTGGATGTCAAGACACGTGGAAAAAACGTACAAAACAAGAGATTGGAGACATCAAGATTTTGGACGAATTTTTTAAGAATTTTCAAATTTTCAGATAGGAGGTTCCATATAAGGTCAAAAACTACATACTCAGATCTTCACCAAACTTTGCATGGATACATTATGTGTCAAGACACGTGGAAAAAACGTACAAAACAAAAGATTGGAGACATCAAGATTTTGGTCGAATTTTTTAAGAATTTTCAAATTTTCAGATGGGAGGTTCCAGATAAGGTCAAAAACTACATACTCAGATCTTCACCAAACTTTGCAGGGATACATTGGATGTCAAGACACGTGGAAAAAACGTACAAAAAAGAGATTGGAGACATCAAGATTTTGGACGAATTTTTTAACAATTTTCAAATTTTCAGAAAGGATGTTCCAGATAAGGTCAAAAACGACATACTCAGATCTTCACCAAACTTTGCAGGGATACATTGGATATCAAGACACGTGGAAAAAACGTACAAAACAAGAGATTGGAGACATCAAGATTTTCGACGAATTTTTTAAGAATTTTCAAATTTTCAGATGGGAGGTTCCAGATAAGGTCAAAAACTACATACTCAGATCTTCACCAAACGTTGCAGGGATACTTTGCATGTCAAGACACGTGGAAAAAACGTACAAAACAAAAGATTGGAGACATCAAGATTTTCGACGAATTTTTTAAGAATTTTCAAATTTTCAGATGGGAGGTTCCAGATAAGGTCAAAAACGACATACTCAGATCTTCACCAAACTTTGCATGGATACATTGGATGTCAAGACACGTGGAAAAAACGTACAAAACAAGAGATTGGAGACATCAAGATTTTGGACGAATTTTTTAAGAATTCTCAAATTTTCAGAAAGGAGGTTCCATATAAGGTCAAAAACTACATACTCAGATCTTCACCAAACTTTGCAGGGATACTTTGGATGTCAAGACACGTGGAAAAAACGTACAAAACAAGAGATTGGGGTCATCAAGATTTTGGACGAATTTTTTAAGAATTTTCAAATTTTCAGATGGGAGGTTCAATATAAGGTCAAAAACTACATACTCAGATCTTCACCAAACTTTGCATGGATACATTGGATGTCAAGACACGTGGAAAAAACGTACAAAACAAGAGATTGGGGTCATCAAGATTTTGCACGGATTTTTTAGGAATTTTCAAATTTTCAGATGGGAGGTTCCAGATAAGGTCAAAAACTACATACTCAGATCTTCACCAAACTTTGCAGGGATACATTGGATGTCAAGACACGTGGAAAAAACGTACAAAACAAAAGATTGGAGACATCAAGATTTTGGTCGAATTTTTTAAGAATTTTCAAATTTTCAGATGGGAGGTTCCAGATAAGGTCAAAAACTACATACTCAGATCTTCACCAAACTTTGCAGGAATACATTGGATGTCAAGACACGTGGAAAAAACGTACAAAAAAGAGATTGGAGACATCAAGATTTTGGACGAATTTTTTAACAGTTTTCAAATTTTCAGAAAGGATGTTCCAGATAAGGTCAAAAACGACATACTCAGATCTTCACCAAACTTTGCAGGGATACATTGGATATCAAGACACGTGGAAAAAACGTACAAAACAAGAGATTGGAGACATCAAGATTTTGGACGAATTTTTTAAGAATTTTCAAATTTTCAGATAGGAGGTTCCACATAAGGTCAAAAACTACATACTCAGATCTTCACCAAACTTTGCAGGGATACATTGGATGTCAAGACACGTGGAAAAAACGTACAAAACAAGAGATTGGAGACATCAAGATTTTGGACGAATTTTTTAAGAATTTTCAAATTTTCAGATAGGAGGTTCCAGATGAGGTCAAAAACTACATACTCAGATCTTCACCAAACTTTGCAGGAATACTTTGCATGTCAAGACACGTAAAAAAAACGTACAAAACAAGAGATCGGAGACATCAAGATTTTCGACGAATTTTTTAAGAATTTTCAAATTTTCAGATAGGAGGTTCCATATAAGGTCAAAAACTACATACTCAGATCTTCACCAAACTTTGCAGGGATACATTGGAGGTCGAGACACGTGGAAAAAAAGTACAAAACAAGAGATTGGGGTCATCAAGATTTTGGACGGATTTTTTAGGAATTTTCAAATTTTCAGATGGGAGGTTCCAGATAAGGTCAAAAACTACATACTCAGATCTTCACCAAACATTGCAGGGATACATTGGATGTCAAGACACGTGGAAAAAACGTACAAAACAAGAGATTGGAGACATCAAGATTTTGGACGAATTTTTTAAGAATTTTCAAATTTTCAGATGGGAGGTTCCAGATGAGGTCAAAAACTACATACTCAGATCTTCACCAAACTTTGCAGGAATACTTTGCATGTCAAGACACGTGGAAAAAACGTACAAAACAAGAGATCGGAGACATCAAGATTTTCGACGAATTTTTTAAGAATTTTCAAATTTTCAGATGGGAGGTTCCAGATAAGGTCAAAAACGACATACTCAGATCTTCACCAAACTTTGCAGGGATCCATTGGATGTCAAGACACGTGGAAAAAACATACAAAACATAGGATTGGTGACATCAAGATTTTGGACGAATTTTTTAAGAATTTTCAAATTTTCAGATAGGAGGTTCCATATAAGGTCAAAAATTACATACTCAGATCTTCACCAAACTTTGCAGGGATACATTGGAGGTCGAGACATGTGGAAAAAAAGTACAAAACAAGAGATTGGGGTCATCAAGATTTTGGACGGATTTTTTAGGAATTTTCAAATTTTCAGATGGGAGGTTCCAGATAAGGTCAAAAACTACATACTCAGATCTTCACCAAACATTGCAGGGATACATTGGATGTCAAGACACGTGGAAAAAACGTACAAAACAAGAGATTGGAGACATCAAGATTTTGGACGAATTTTTTAAGAATTTTCAAATTTTCAGATAGGAGGTTCCAGATGAGGTCAAAAACTACATACTCAGATCTTCACCAAACTTTGCAGGAATACTTTGCATGTCAAGACACATGGAAAAAACGTACAAAACAAGAGATCGGAGACATCAAGATTTTCGACGAATTTTTTAAGAATTTTCAAATTTTCAGATAGGAGGTTCCATATAAGGTCAAAAACTACATACTCAGATCTTCACCAAACTTTGCAGGGATACATTGGAGGTCGAGACACGTGGAAAAAAAGTACAAAACAAGAGATTAGGGTCATCAAGATTTTGGACGGATTTTTTAGGAATTTTCAAATTTTCACATGGGAGGTTCCAGATAAGGTCAAAAACTACATACTCAGATTTTCACCAAACGTTGCAGGGATACTTTGCATGTCAAGACACGTGGAAAAAACGTACAAAACAAAAGATTGGAGACATCAAGATTTTCGACGAATTTTTTAAGAATTTTCAAATTTTCAGATGGGAGGTTCCAGATAAGGTCAAAAACGACATACTCAGATCTTCACCAAACTTTGCATGGATACATTGGATGTCAAGACACGTGGAAAAAACGTACAAAACAAGAGATTGGAGACATCAAGATTTTGGACGAATTTTTTAAGAATTCTCAAATTTTCAGAAAGGAGGTTCCATATAAGGTCAAAAACTACATACTCAGATCTTCACCAAACTTTGCAGGGATACTTTGGATGTCAAGACACGTGGAAAAAACGTACAAAACAAGAGATTGGGGTCATCAAGATTTTGGACGAATTTTTTAAGAATTTTCAAATTTTCAGATGGTAGGTTCAATATAAGGTCAAAAACTACATACTCAGATCTTCACCCAACTTTGCATGGATACATTGGATGTCAAGACACGTGGAAAAAACATACAAAACATAGGATTCGGAACATCAAGATTTTGCTGGATTTTTTAGGAATTTTCAAATTTTCAGATGGGAGGTTCCAGATAAGGTCAAAAACTACATACTCAGATCTTCACCAAACTTTGCAGGGATACATTGGATGTCAAGACACGTGGAAAAAACGTACAAAACAAGAGATTGGAGACATCAAGATTTTGCACGGATTTTTTAGGAATTTTCAAATTTTCAGATGGGAGGTTCCAGATAAGGTCAAAAACTACATACTCAGATCTTCACCAAACTTTGCAGGGATACATTGGAGGTCGAGACACGTGGAAAAAAAGTACAAAACAAGAGATTGGGGTCATCAAGATTTTGGACGGATTTTTTAGGAATTTTCAAATTTTCAGATGGGAGGTTCCAGATAAGGTCAAAAACTACATACTCAGATCTTCACCAAACATTGCAGGGATACATTGGATGTCAAGACACGTGGAAAAAACGTACAAAACAAGAGATTGGAGACATCAAGATTTTGGACGAATTTTTTAAGAATTTTCAAATTTTCAGATAGGAGGTTCCAGATGAGGTCAAAAACTACATACTCAGATCTTCACCAAACTTTGCAGGAATACTTTGCATGTCAAGACACCTGGAAAAAACGTACAAAACAAGAGATCGGAGACATCAAGATTTTCGACGAATTTTTTAAGAATTTTCAAATTTTCAGATGGGAGGTTCCAGATAAGGTCAAAAACGACATACTCAGATCTTCACCAAACTTTGCAGGGATCCATTGGATGTCAAGACACGTGGAAAAAACATACAAAACATAGGATTGGTGACATCAAGATTTTGGACGAATTTTTTAAGAATTTTCAAATTTTCAGATAGGAGGTTCCATATAAGGTCAAAAACTACATACTCAGATCTTCACCAAACTTTGCAGGGATACATTGGAGGTCGAGACACGTGGAAAAAAAGTACAAAACAAGAGATTGGGGTCATCAAGATTTTGGACGGATTTTTTAGGAATTTTCAAATTTTCAGATGGGAGGTTCCAGATAAGGTCAAAAACTACATACTCAGATCTTCACCAAACATTGCAGGGATACATTGGATGTCAAGACACGTGGAAAAAACGTACAAAACAAGAGATTGGAGACATCAAGATTTTGGACGAATTTTTTAAGAATTTTCAAATTTTCAGATAGGAGGTTCCAGATGAGGTCAAAAACTACATACTCAGATCTTCACCAGACTTTGCAGGAATACTTTGCATGTCAAGACACGTGGAAAAAACGTACAAAACAAGAGATCGGAGACATCAAGATTTTCGACGAATTTTTTAAGAATTTTCAAATTTTCAGATAGGAGGTTCCATATAAGGTCAAAAACTACATACTCAGATCTTCACCATACTTTGCAGGGATACATTGGAGGTCGAGACACGTGGAAAAAAAGTACAAAGCAAGAGATTGGGGTCATCAAGATTTTGGACGAATTTTTTAAGAATTTTCAAATTTTCAGATGGGAGGTTCCAGATAAGGTCAAAAACGACATACTCAGATCTTCACCAAACTTTGCATGGATACATTGGATGTCAAGACACGTGGAAAAAACGTACAAAACAAGAGATTGGAGACATCAAGATTTTGGACGAATTTTTTAAGAATTCTCAAATTTTCAGAAAGGAGGTTCCATATAAGGTCAAAAACTACATACTCAGATCTTCACCAAACTTTGCAGGGATACTTTGGATGTCAAGACACGTGGAAAAAACGTACAAAACAAGAGATTGGGGTCATCAAGATTTTGGACGAATTTTTTAAGAATTTTCAAATTTTCAGATGGGAGGTTCAATATAAGGTCAAAAACTACATACTCAGATCTTCACCAAACTTTGCATGGATACATTGGATGTCAAGACACGTGGAAAAAACATACAAAACATAGGATTCGGAACATCAAGATTTTGGTCGAATTTTTTAAGAATTTTCAAATTTTCAGATAGGAGGTTCCATATAAGGTCAAAAACTACATACTCAGATCTTCACCAAACATTGCAGGAATACATTGGATGTCAAGACATGTGGAAAAAACGTACAAAACAAGAGAATGGGGTCATCAAGATTTTGCACGGATTTTTTAGGAATTTTCAAATTTTCAGATGGGAGGTTCCAGATAAGGTCAAAAACTACATACTCAGATCTTCACCAAACTTTGCAGGGATACATTGGATGTCAAGACACGTGGAAAAAACGTACAAAACAAGAGATTGGAGACATCAAGATTTTGGACGAATTTTTTAAGAATTTTCAAATTTTCAGATAGGAGGTTCCATATAAGGTCAAAAACTACATACTCAGATCTTCACCAAACTTTGCATGGATACATTATGTGTCAAGACACGTGGAAAAAACGTACAAAACAAAAGATTGGAGACATCAAGATTTTGGTCGAATTTTTTAAGAATTTTCAAATTTTCAGATGGGAGGTTCCAGATAAGGTCAAAAACTACATACTCAGATCTTCACCAAACTTTGCAGGGATACATTGGATGTCAAGACACGTGGAAAAACGTACAAAAAAGAGATTGGAGACATCAAGATTTTGGACGAATTTTTTAACAATTTTCAAATTTTCAGAAAGGATGTTCCAGATAAGGTCAAAAACGACATACTCAGATCTTCACCAAACTTTGCAGGGATACATTGGATATCAAGACACGTGGAAAAAACGTACAAAACAAGAGATTGGAGACATCAAGATTTTGGACGAATTTTTTAAGAATTTTCAAATTTTCAGATAGGAGGTTCCAGATAAGGTCAAAAACTACATACTCAGATCTTCACCAAACTTTGCAGGGATACATTGGATGTCAAGACACGTGGAAAAAACGTACAAAACAAGAGATTGGAGACATCAAGATTTTGGACGAATTTTTTAAGAATTTTCAAATTTTCAGATAGGAGGTTCCAGATGAGGTCAAAAACTACATACTCAGATCTTCACCAAACTTTGCAGGAATACTTTGCATGTCAAGACACGTGGAAAAAACGTACAAAACAAGAGATCGGAGACATCAAGATTTTCGACGAATTTTTTAAGAATTTTCAAATTTTCAGATGGGAGGTTCCAGATAAGGTCAAAAACGACATACTCAGATCTTCACCAAACTTTGCAGGGATACATTGGAGGTCGAGACACGTGGAAAAAAAGTACAAAACAAGAGATTGGGTTCATCAAGATTTTGGACGGATTTTTTAGGAATTTTCAAATTTTCAGATGGGAGGTTCCAGATAAGGTCAAAAACTACATACTCAGATCTTCACCAAACATTGCAGGGATACATTGGATGTCAAGACACGTGGAAAAAACGTACAAAACAAGAGATTGGAGACATCAAGATTTTGGACGAATTTTTTAAGAATTTTCAAATTTTCAGATAGGAGGTTCCAGATGAGGTCAAAAACTACATACTCAGATCTTCACCAAACTTTGCAGGAATACTTTGCATGTCAAGACACGTGGAAAAAACGTACAAAACAAGAGATCGGAGACATCAAGATTTTCGACGAATTTTTTAAGAATTTTCAAATTTTCAGATGGGAGGTTCCAGATAAGGTCAAAAACGACATACTCAGATCTTCACCAAACTTTGCAGGGATCCATTGGATGTCAAGACACGTGGAAAAAACATACAAAACATAGGATTGGTGACATCAAGATTTTGGACGAATTTTTTAAGAATTTTCAAATTTTCAGATAGGAGGTTCCATATAAGGTCAAAAACTACATACTCAGATCTTCACCAAACTTTGCAGGGATACATTGGAGGTCGAGACACGTGGAAAAAAAGTACAAAACAAGAGATTGGAGTCATCAAGATTTTGGACGGATTTTTTAGGAATTTTCAAATTTTCAGATGGGAGGTTCCAGATAAGGTCAAAAACTACATACTCAGATCTTCACCAAACATTGCAGGGATACATTGGATGTCAAGACACGTGGAAAAAACGTACAAAACAAGAGATTGGAGACATCAAGATTTTGGACGAATTTTTTAAGAATTTTCAAATTTTCAGATAGGAGGTTCCAGATGAGGTCAAAAACTACATACTCAGATCTTCACCAAACTTTGCAGGAATACTTTGCATGTCAAGACACGTGGAAAAAACGTACAAAACAAGAGATCGGAGACATCAAGATTTTCGACGAATTTTTTAAGAATTTTCAAATTTTCAGATAGGAGGTTCCATATAAGGTCAAAAACTACATACTCAGATCTTCACCAAACTTTGCAGGGATACATTGGAGGTCGAGACACGTGGAAAAAAAGTACAAAACAAGAGATTGGGGTCATCAAGATTTTGGACGGATTTTTTAGGAATTTTCAAATTTTCAGATGGGAAGTTCCAGATAAGGTCAAAAACTACATACTCAGATCTTCACCAAACATTGCAGGGATACATTGGATGTCAAGACACGTGGAAAAAACGTACAAAACAAGAGATTGGAGACATCAAGATTTTGGACGAATTTTTTAAGAATTTTCAAATTTTCAGATAGGAGGTTCCAGATGAGGTCAAAAACTACATACTCAGATCTTCACCAAACTTTGCAGGAATACTTTGCATGTCAAGACACGTGGAAAAAACGTACAAAACAAGAGATCGGAGACATCAAGATTTTCGACGAATTTTTTAAGAATTTTCAAATTTTCAGATGGGAGGTTCCAGATAAGTTCAAAAACGACATACTCAGATCTTCACCAAACTTTGCAGGGATCCATTGGAGGTCGAGACACGTGGAAAAAACGTACAAAACAAGAGATTGGAGACATCAAGATTTTGGACGAATTTTTTAAGAATTTTCAAATTTTCAGATAGGAGGTTCCATATAAGGTCAAAAACTACATACTCAGATCTTCACCAAACTTTGCAGGGATACATTGGATGTCAAGACACGTGGAAAAAACGTACAAAACAAGAGATTGGAGACATCAAGATTTTCGACGAATTTTTTAAGAATTTTCAAATTTTCAGAAAGGATGTTCCAGATAAGGTCAAAAACGACATACTCAGATCTTCACCAAACTTTGCAGGGATCCATTGGAGGTCGAGACACGTGGAAAAAACGTACAAAACAAGAGATTGGAGACATCAAGATTTTGGACGAATTTTTGAAGAATTTTCAAATTTTCAGATGGGTGGTTCCAGATAAGGTCAAAAACTACATACTCAGATCTTCACCAAACTTTGCAGGGATACATTGGATGTCAAGACACGTGGAAAAAACGTACAAAAAAGAGATTGGAGACATCAAGATTTTCGACGAATTTTTGAAGAATTTTCAAATTTTCAGATAGGAGGTTCCAGATAAGGTCAAAAACTACATACTCAGATCTTCACCAAACTTTGCATGGATACATTGGATGTCAAGACACGTGGAAAAAACGTACAAAACAAGAGATCGGAGACATCAAGATTTTCGACGAATTTTTTAAGAATTTTCAAATTTTCAGATGGGAGGTTCCAGATAAGGTCAAAAACGACATACTCAGATCTTCACCAAACTTTGCAGGGATCCATTGGAGGTCGAGACACGTGGAAAAAACGTACAAAACAAGAGATTGGAGACATCAAGATTTTGGACGAATTTTTTAAGAATTTTCAAATTTTCAGATAGGAGGTTCCATATAAGGTCAAAAACTACATACTCAGATCTTCACCAAACTTTGCAGGGATACATTGGATGTCAAGACACGTGGAAAAAACGTACAAAACAAGAGATTGGAGACATCAAGATTTTCGACGAATTTTTTAAGAATTTTCAAATTTTCAGAAAGGATGTTCCAGATAAGGTCAAAAACGACATACTCAGATCTTCACCAAACTTTGCAGGGATCCATTGGAGGTCGAGACACGTGGAAAAAACGTACAAAACAAGAGATTGGAGACATCAAGATTATCGACGAATTTTTGAAGAATTTTCAAATTTTCAGATGGGAGGTTCCAGATAAGGTCAAAAACTACATACTCAGATCTTCACCAAACTTTGCAGGGATACATTGGATGTCAAGACACGTGGAAAAAACGTACAAAAAAGAGATTGGAGACATCAAGATTTTGGACGAATTTTTTAACAATTTTCAAATTTTCAGAAAGGATGTTCCAGATAAGGTCAAAAACGACATACTCAGATCTTCACCAAACTTTGCATGGATACATTGGATGTCAAGACACGTGGAAAAAACGTACAAAACAAGAGATTGGGGTCATCAAGATTTTGCACGGATTTTTTAGGAATTTTCAAATTTTCAGATGGGAGGTTCCAGATAAGGTCAAAAACTACATACTCAGATCTTCACCAAACTTTGCAGGGATACATTGGATGTCAAGACACGTGGAAAAAACGTACAAAACAAGAGATTGGAGACATCAAGATTTTGGACGAATTTTTTAAGAATTTTCAAATTTTCAGATAGGAGGTTCCATATAAGGTCAAAAACTACATACTCAGATCTTCACCAAACTTTGCATGGATACATTATGTGTCAAGACACGTGGAAAAAACGTACAAAACAAAAGATTGGAGACATCAAGATTTTGGTCGAATTTTTTAAGAATTTTCAAATTTTCAGATGGGAGGTTCCAGATAAGGTCAAAAACTACATACTCAGATCTTCACCAAACTTTGCAGCGATACTTTGGATGTCAAGACACGTGGAAAAAACGTACAAAACAAGAGATTGGGGTCATCAAGATTTTGGACGAATTTTTTAAGAATTTTCAAATTTTCAGATGGGAGGTTCAATATAAGGTCAAAAACTACATACTCAGATCTTCACCAAACTTTGCATGGATACATTGGATGTCAAGACACGTGGAAAAAACATACAAAACATAGGATTCGGAACATCAAGATTTTGGTCGAATTTTTGAAGAATTTTCAAATTTTCAGATAGGAGGTTCCATATAAGGTCAAAAACTACATACTCAGATCTTCACCAAACATTGCAGGAATACATTGGATGTCAAGACACGTGGAAAAAACGTACAAAACAAGAGATTGGGGTCATCAAGATTTTGCACGGATTTTTTAGGAATTTTCAAATTTTCAGATGGGAGGTTCCAGATAAGGTCAAAAACTACATACTCAGATCTTCACCAAACTTTGCAGGGATACATTGGATGTCAAGACACGTGGAAAAAACGTACAAAACAAGAGATTGGAGACATCAAGATTTTGGACGAATTTTTTAAGAATTTTCAAATTTTCAGATAGGAGGTTCCATATAAGGTCAAAAACTACATACTCAGATCTTCACCAAACTTTGCATGGATACATTATGTGTCAAGACACGTGGAAAAAACGTACAAAACAAAAGATTGGAGACATCAAGATTTTGGTCGAATTTTTTAAGAATTTTCAAATTTTCAGATGGGAGGTTCCAGATAAGGTCAAAAACTACATACTCAGATCTTCACCAAACTTTGCAGGGATACATTGGATGTCAAGACACGTGGAAAAAACGTACAAAACAAGAGATTGGAGACATCAAGATTTTGGACGAATTTTTTAACAATTTTCAAATTTTCAGATGGGAGGTTCCAGATAAGGTCAAAAACGACATACTCAGATCTTCACCAAACTTTGCAGGGATACATTGGATATCAAGACACGTGGAAAAAACGTACAAAACAAGAGATTGGAGACATCAAGATTTTGGACGAATTTTTTAAGAATTTTCAAATTTTCAGATAGGAGGTTCCATATAAGGTCAAAAACTACATACTCAGATCTTCACCAAACTTTGCATGGATACATTATGTGTCAAGACACGTGGAAAAAACGTACAAAACAAAAGATTGGAGACATCAAGATTTTGGTCGAATTTTTTAAGAATTTTCAAATTTTCAGATGGGAGGTTCCAGATAAGGTCAAAAACTACATACTCAGATCTTCACCAAACTTTGCAGGGATACATTGGATGTCAAGACACGTGGAAAAACGTACAAAAAAGAGATTGGAGACATCAAGATTTTGGACGAATTTTTTAACAATTTTCAAATTTTCAGAAAGGATGTTCCAGATAAGGTCAAAAACGACATACTCAGATCTTCACCAAACTTTGAAGGGATACATTGGATATCAAGACACGTGGAAAAAACGTACAAAACAAGAGATTGGAGACATCAAGATTTTGGACGAATTTTTTAAGAATTTTCAAATTTTCAGATAGGAGGTTCCAGATAAGGTCAAAAACTACATACTCAGATCTTCACCAAACTTTGCAGGGATACATTGGATGTCAAGACACGTGGAAAAAACGTACAAAACAAGAGATTGGAGACATCAAGATTTTGGACGAATTTTTTAAGAATTTTCAAATTTTCAGATAGGAGGTTCCAGATGAGGTCAAAAACTACATACTCAGATCTTCACCAAACTTTGCAGGAATACCTTGCATGTCAAGACACGTGGAAAAAACGTACAAAACAAGAGATCGGAGACATCAAGATTTTCGACGAATTTTTTAAGAATTTTCAAATTTTCAGATGGGAGGTTCCAGATAAGGTCAAAAACGACATACTCAGATCTTCACCAAACTTTGCAGGGATACATTGGAGGTCGAGACACGTGGAAAAAAAGTACAAAACAAGAGATTGGGGTCATCAAGATTTTGGACGGATTTTTTAGGAATTTTCAAATTTTCAGATGGGAGGTTCCAGATAAGGTCAAAAACTACATACTCAGATCTTCACCAAACATTGCAGGGATACATTGGATGTCAAGACACGTGGAAAAAACGTACAAAACAAGAGATTGGAGACATCAAGATTTTGGACGAATTTTTTAAGAATTTTCAAATTTTCAGATAGGAGGTTCCAGATGAGGTCAAAAACTACATACTCAGATCTTCACCAAACTTTGCAGGAATACTTTGCATGTCAAGACACGTGGAAAAAACGTACAAAACAAGAGATCGGAGACATCAAGATTTTCGACGAATTTTTTAAGAATTTTCAAATTTTCAGATGGGAGGTTCCAGATAAGGTCAAAAACGACATACTCAGATCTTCACCAAACTTTGCAGGGATCCATTGGATGTCAAGACACGTGGAAAAAACATACAAAACATAGGATTGGTGACATCAAGATTTTGGACGAATTTTTTAAGAATTTTCAAATTTTCAGATAGGAGGTTCCATATAAGGTCAAAAACTACATACTCAGATCTTCACCAAACTTTGCAGGGATACATTGGAGGTCGAGACACGTGGAAAAAAAGTACAAAACAAGAGATTGGGGTCATCAAGATTTTGGACGGATTTTTTAGGAATTTTCAAATTTTCAGATGGGAGGTTCCAGATAAGGTCAAAAACTACATACTCAGATCTTCACCAAACATTGCAGGGATACATTGGATGTCAAGACACGTGGAAAAAACGTACAAAACAAGAGATTGGAGACATCAAGATTTTGGACGAATTTTTTAAGAATTTTCAAATTTTCAGATAGGAGGTTCCAGATTAGGTCAAAAACTACATACTCAGATCTTCACCAAACTTTGCAGGAATACTTTGCATGTCAAGACACGTGGAAAAAACGTACAAAACAAGAGATCGGAGACATCAAGATTTTCGACGAATTTTTTAAGAATTTTCAAATTTTCAGATAGGAGGTTCCATATAAGGTCAAAAACTACATACTCAGATCTTCACCAAACTTTGCAGGGATACATTGGAGGTCGAGACACGTGGAAAAAAAGTACAAAACAAGAGATTGGGGTCATCAAGATTTTGGACGGATTTTTTAGGAATTTTCAAATTTTCAGATGGGAAGTTCCAGATAAGGTCAAAAAGTACATACTCAGATCTTCACCAAACATTGCAGGGATACATTGGATGTCAAGACACGTGGAAAAAACGTACAAAACAAGAGATTGGAGACATCAAGATTTTGGACGAATTTTTTAAGAATTTTCAAATTTTCAGATAGGAGGTTCCAGATGAGGTCAAAAACTACATACTCAGATCTTCACCAAACTTTGCAGGAATACTTTGCATGTCAAGACACGTTGAAAAAACGTACAAAACAAGAGATCGGAGACATCAAGATTTTCGACGAATTTTTTAAGAATTTTCAAATTTTCAGATGGGAGGTTCCAGATAAGTTCAAAAACGACATACTCAGATCTTCACCAAACTTTGCAGGGATCCATTGGAGGTCGAGACACGTGGAAAAAACGTACAAAACAAGAGATTGGAGACATCAAGATTTTGGACGAATTTTTTAAGAATTTTCAAATTTTCAGATAGGAGGTTCCATATAAGGTCAAAAACTACATACTCAGATCTTCACCAAACTTTGCAGGGATACATTGGATGTCAAGACACGTGGAAAAAACGTACAAAACAAGAGATTGGAGACATCAAGATTTTCGACGAATTTTTTAAGAATTTTCAAATTTTCAGAAAGGATGTTCCAGATAAGGTCAAAAACGACATACTCAGATCTTCACCAAACTTTGCAGGGATCCATTGGAGGTCGAGACACGTGGAAAAAACGTACAAAACAAGAGATTGGAGACATCAAGATTTTGGACGAATTTTTGAAGAATTTTCAAATTTTCAGATGGGTGGTTCCAGATAAGGTCAAAAACTACATACTCAGATCTTCACCAAACTTTGCAGGGATACATTGGATGTCAAGACACGTGGAAAAAACGTACAAAAAAGAGATTGGAGACATCAAGATTTTCGACGAATTTTTGAAGAATTTTCAAATTTTCAGATAGGAGGTTCCAGATAAGGTCAAAAACTACATACTCAGATCTTCACCAAACTTTGCATGGATACATTGGATGTCAAGACACGTGGAAAAAACGTACAAAACAAGAGATCGGAGACATCAAGATTTTCGACGAATTTTTTAAGAATTTTCAAATTTTCAGATGGGAGGTTCCAGATAAGGTCAAAAACGACATACTCAGATCTTCACCAAACTTTGCAGGGATCCATTGGAGGTCGAGGCACGTGGAAAAAACGTACAAAACAAGAGATTGGAGACATCAAGATTTTGGACGAATTTTTTAAGAATTTTCAAATTTTCAGATAGGAGGTTCCATATAAGGTCAAAAACTACATACTCAGATCTTCACCAAACTTTGCAGGGATACATTGGATGTCAAGACACGTGGAAAAAACGTACAAAACAAGAGATTGGAGACATCAAGATTTTCGACGAATTTTTTAAGAATTTTCAAATTTTCAGAAAGGATGTTCCAGATAAGGTCAAAAACGACATACTCAGATCTTCACCAAACTTTGCAGGGATCCATTGGAGGTCGAGACACGTGGAAAAAACGTACAAAACAAGAGATTGGAGACATCAAGATTATCGACGAATTTTTGAAGAATTTTCAAATTTTCAGATGGGAGGTTCCAGATAAGGTCAAAAACTACATACTCAGATCTTCACCAAACTTTGCAGGGATACATTGGATGTCAAGACACGTGGAAAAAACGTACAAAAAAGAGATTGGAGACATCAAGATTTTGGACGAATTTTTTAACAATTTTCAAATTTTCAGAAAGGATGTTCCAGATAAGGTCAAAAACGACATACTCAGATCTTCACCAAACTTTGCATGGATACATTCGATGTCAAGACACGTGGAAAAAACGTACAAAACAAGAGATTGGGGTCATCAAGATTTTGCACGGATTTTTTAGGAATTTTCAAATTTTCAGATGGGAGGTTCCAGATAAGGTCAAAAACTACATACTCAGATCTTCACCAAACTTTGCAGGGATACATTGGATGTCAAGACACGTGGAAAAAACGTACAAAACAAGAGATTGGAGACATCAAGATTTTGGACGAATTTTTTAAGAATTTTCAAATTTTCAGATAGGAGGTTCCATATAAGGTCAAAAACTACATACTCAGATCTTCACCAAACTTTGCATGGATACATTATGTGTCAAGACACGTGGAAAAAACGTACAAAACAAAAGATTGGAGACATCAAGATTTTGGTCGAATTTTTTAAGAATTTTCAAATTTTCAGATGGGAGGTTCCAGATAAGGTCAAAAACTACATACTCAGATCTTCACCAAACTTTGCAGGGATACTTTGGATGTCAAGACACGTGGAAAAAACGTACAAAACAAGAGATTGGGGTCATCAAGATTTTGGACGAATTTTTTAAGAATTTTCAAATTTTCAGATGGGAGGTTCAATATAAGGTCAAAAACTACATACTCAGATCTTCACCAAACTTTGCATGGATACATTGGATGTCAAGACACGTGGAAAAAACATACAAAACATAGGATTCGGAACATCAAGATTTTGGTCGAATTTTTTAAGAATTTTCAAATTTTCAGATAGGAGGTTCCATATAAGGTCAAAAACTACATACTCAGATCTTCACCAAACATTGCAGGAATACATTGGATGTCAAGACACGTGGAAAAAACGTACAAAACAAGAGATTGGGGTCATCAAGATTTTGCACGGATTTTTTAGGAATTTTCAAATTTTCAGATGGGAGGTTCCAGATAAGGTCAAAAACTACATACTCAGATCTTCACCAAACTTTGCAGGGATACATTGGATGTCAAGACACGTGGAAAAAACGTACAAAACAAGAGATTGGAGACATCAAGATTTTGGACGAATTTTTTAAGAATTTTCAAATTTTCAGATAGGAGGTTCCATATAAGGTCAAAAACTACATACTCAGATCTTCACCAAACTTTGCATGGATACATTATGTGTCAAGACACGTGGAAAAAACGTACAAAACAAAAGATTGGAGACATCAAGATTTTGGTCGAATTTTTTAAGAATTTTCAAATTTTCAGATGGGAGGTTCCAGATAAGGTCAAAAACTACATACTCAGATCTTCACCAAACTTTGCAGGGATACATTGGATGTCAAGACACGTGGAAAAAACGTACAAAAAAGAGATTGGAGACATCAAGATTTTGGACGAATTTTTTAACAATTTTCAAATTTTCAGAAAGGATGTTCCAGATAAGGTCAAAAACGACATACTCAGATCTTCACCAAACTTTGCAGGGATACATTGGATATCAAGACACGTGGAAAAAACGTACAAAACAAGAGATTGGAGACATCAAGATTTTGGACGAATTTTTTAAGAATTTTCAAATTTTCAGATAGGAGGTTCCAGATGAGGTCAAAAACTACATACTCAGATCTTCACCAAACTTTGCAGGAATACTTTGCATGTCAAGACACGTGGAAAAAACGTACAAAACAAGAGATCGGAGACATCAAGATTTTCGACGAATTTTTTAAGAATTTTCAAATTTTCAGATAGGAGGTTCCATATAAGGTCAAAAACTACATACTCAGATCTTCACCAAACTTTGCAGGGATACATTGGAGGTCGAGACACGTGGAAAAAAAGTACAAAACAAGAGATTGGGGTCATCAAGATTTTGGACGGATTTTTTAGGAATTTTCAAATTTTCAGATGGGAGGTTCCAGATAAGGTCAAAAACTACATACTCAGATCTTCACCAAACATTGCAGGGATACATTGGATGTCAAGACACGTGGAAAAAACGTACAAAACAAGAGATTGGAGACATCAAGATTTTCGACGAATTTTTTAAGAATTTTCAAATTTTCAGATAGGAGGTTCCAGATGAGGTCAAAAACTACATACTCAGATCTTCACCAAACTTTGCAGGAATACTTTGCATGTCAAGACACGTGGAAAAAACGTACAAAACAAGAGATCGGAGACATCAAGATTTTCGACGAATTTTTTAAGAATTTTCAAATTTTCAGATGGGAGGTTCCAGATAAGGTCAAAAACGACATACTCAGATCTTCACCAAACTTTGCAGGGATCCATTGGATGTCAAGACACGTGGAAAAAACATGCAAAACATAGGATTGGTGACATCAAGATTTTGGACGAATTTTTTAAGAATTTTCAAATTTTCAGATAGGAGGTTCCATATAAGGTCAAAAACTACATACTCAGATCTTCACCAAACTTTGCAGGGATACATTGGAGGTCGGGACACGTGGAAAAAAAGTACAAAACAAGAGATTGGGGTCATCAAGATTTTGGACGGATTTTTTAGGAATTTTCAAATTTTCAGATAGGAGGTTCCATATAAGGTCAAAAACTACATACTCAGATCTTCACCAAACATTGCAGGGATACATTGGATGTCAAGACACGTGGAAAAAACGTACAAAACAAGAGATTGGAGACATCAAGATTTTGGACGAATTTTTTAAGAATTTTCAAATTTTCAGATAGGAGGTTCCAGATGAGGTCAAAAACTACATACTCAGATCTTCACCAAACTTTGCAGGAATACTTTGCATGTCAAGACACGTGGAAAAAACGTACAAAACAAGAGATCGGAGACATCAAGATTTTCGACGAATTTTTTAAGAATTTTCAAATTTTCAGATAGGAGGTTCCATATAAGGTCAAAAACTACATACTCAGATCTTCACCAAACTTTGCAGGGATACATTGGAGGTCGAGACACGTGGAAAAAAAGTACAAAACAAGAGATTGGGGTCATCAAGATTTTGGACGGATTTTTTAGGAATTTTCAAATTTTCAGATGGGAGGTTCCAGATAAGGTCAAAAACTACATACTCAGATCTTCACCAAACATTGCAGGGATACATTGGATGTCAAGACACGTGGAAAAAACGTACAAAACAAGAGATTGGAGACATCAAGATTTTCGACGAATTTTTTAAGAATTTTCAAATTTTCAGATAGGAGGTTCCAGATGAGGTCAAAAACTACATACTCAGATCTTCACCAAACTTTGCAGGAATACTTTGCATGTCAAGACACGTGGAAAAAACGTACAAAACAAGAGATCGGAGACATCAAGATTTTCGACGAATTTTTTAAGAATTTTCAAATTTTCAGATGGGAGGTTCCAGATAAGGTCAAAAACGACATACTCAGATCTTCACCAAACTTTGCAGGGATCCATTGGAGGTCGAGACACGTGGAAAAAACGTACAAAACAAGAGATTGGAGACATCAAGATTTTGGACGAATTTTTTAAGAATTTTCAAATTTTCAGATAGGAGGTTCCATATAAGGTCAAAAACTACATACTCAGATCTTCACCAAACTTTGCAGGGATACATTGGATGTCAAGACACGTGGAAAAAACGTACAAAACAAGAGATTGGAGACATCAAGATTTTCGACGAATTTTTTAAGAATTTTCAAATTTTCAGAAAGGATGTTCCAGATAAGGTCAAAAACGACATACTCAGATCTTCACCAAACTTTGCAGGGATACATTGGATGTCAAGACACGTGGAAAAAACGTACAAAAAAGAGATTGGAGACATCAAGATTTTGGACGAATTTTTTAAGAATTTTCAAATTTTCAGAAAGGATGTTCCAGATAAGGTCAAAAACGACATACTCAGATCTTCACCAAACTTTGCATGGATACATTGGATGTCAAGACACGTGGAAAAAACGTACAAAACAAGAGATTGGGGTCATCAAGATTTTGCACGGATTTTTTAGGAATTTTCAAATTTTCAGATGGGAGGTTCCAGATAAGGTCAAAAACTACATACTCAGATCTTCACCAAACTTTGCAGGGATACATTGGATGTCAAGACACGTGGAAAAAACGTACAAAACAAGAGATCGGAGACATCAAGATTTTCGACGAATTTTTTAGGAATTTTCAAATTTTCAGATGGGAGGTTCCAGATAAGGTCAAAAACTACATACTCAGATCTTCACCAAACACTGCAGGGATACATTGGATGTCAAGACACGTGGAAAAAACGTACAAAACAAGAGATTGGAGACATCAAAATTTTGGACGAATTTTTTAAGAATTTTCAAATTTTCAGATAGGAGGTTCCAGATGAGGTCAAAAACTACATACTCAGATCTTCACCAAACTTTGCAGGGATACATTGGATGTCAAGACACGTGGAAAAAACGTACAAAAAAGAGATTGGAGACATCAAGATTTTGGACGAATTTTTTAACAATTTTCAAATTTTCAGAAAGGATGTTCCAGATAAGGTCAAAAACGACATACTCAGATCTTCACCAAACTTTGCATGGATACATTGGATGTCAAGACACGTGGAAAAAACGTACAAAACAAGAGATTGGGGTCATCAAGATTTTGCAAGGATTTTTTAGGAATTTTCAAATTTTCAGATGGGAGGTTCCAGATAAGGTCAAAAACTACATACTCAGATCTTCACCAAACTTTGCAGGGATACATTGGATGTCAAGACACGTGGAAAAAACGTACAAAACAAGAGATTGGGGTCATCAAGATTTTGCACGGATTTTTTAGGAATTTTCAAATTTTCAGATGGGAGGTTCCAGATAAGGTCAAAAACTACATACTCAGATCTTCACCAAACTTTGCAGGGATACATTGGATGTCAAGACACGTGGAAAAAACGTACAAAACAAGAGATTGGAGACATCAAGATTTTGGACGAATTTTTTAAGAATTTTCAAATTTTCAGATAGGAGGTTCCATATAAGGTCAAAAACTACATACTCAGATCTTCACCAAACTTTGCATGGATACATTATGTGTCAAGACACGTGGAAAAAACGTACAAAACAAAAGATTGGAGACATCAAGATATTGGTCGAATTTTTTAAGAATTTTCAAATTTTCAGATGGGAGGTTCCAGATAAGGTCAAAAACTACATACTCAGATCTTCACCAAACTTTGCAGGGATACATTGGATGTCAAGACACGTGGAAAAAACGTACAAAACAAGAGATAGGAGACATCAAGATTTTGGACGAATTTTTTAACAATTTTCAAATTTTCAGAAAGGATGTTCCAGATAAGGTCAAAAACAACATACTCAGATCTTCACCAAACTTTGCAGGGATACATTGGATGTCAAGACACGTGGAAAAAACGTACAAAACAAGAGATTGGAGACATCAAAATTTTGGACGAATTTTTTAAGAATTTTCAAATTTTCAGATAGGAGGTTCCAGATGAGGTCAAAAACTACATACTCAGATCTTCACCAAACTTTGCAGGAATACTTTGCATGTCAAGACACGTTGAAAAAACGTACAAAACAAGAGATCGGAGACATCAAGATTTTCGACGAATTTTTTAAGAATTTTCAAATTTTCAGATAGGAGGTTCCATATAAGGTCAAAAACTACATACTCAGATCTTCACCAAACTTTGCATGGATACATTATGTGTCAAGACACGTGGAAAAAACGTACAAAACAAAAGATTGGAGACATCAAGATTTTGGTCGAATTTTTTAAGAATTTTCAAATTTTCAGATGGGAGGTTCCAGATAAGGTCAAAAACTACATACTCAGATCTTCACCAAACTTTGCAGGGATACATTGGATGTCAAGACACGTGGAAAAAACGTACAAAACAAGAGATTGGAGACATCAAGATTATGGACGAATTTTTTGGGAATTTTCAAATTTTCAGAAAGGAGGTTCCATATAAGGTCAAAAACTACATACTCAGATCTTCACCAAACTTTGCAGGGATACATTGGATGTCAAGACACGTGGAAAAAACGTACAAAACAAGAGATTGGAGACATCAAGATTTTCGACGAATTTTTTAAGAATTTTCAAATTTTCAGAAAGGATATTCCAGATAAGGTCAAAAACGACATACTCAGATCTTCACCAAACTTTGCAGGGATACATTGGAGGTCGAGACACGTGGAAAAAACGTACAAAACAAGAGATTGGAGACATCAAGATTTTGGACGAATTTTTGAAGAATTTTCAAATTTTCTGATAGGAGGTCCCAGATAAGGTCAAAAACTACATACTCAGATCTCCACCAAACATTGCAGGGATACATTGGATGTCAAGACACGTGGAAAAAACGTACAAAACAAGAGATTGGAGACATCAAGATTTTCGACGAATTTTTGAAGAATTTTCAAATTTTCAGATAGGAGGTTCCAGATAAGGTCAAAAACTACATACTCAGATCTTCACCAAACGTTGCAGGGATACTTTGCATGTCAAGACACGTGGAAAAAACGTACAAAACAAGAGATTGGAGACATCAAGATTTTCGACGAATTTTTTAAGAATTTTCAAATTTTCAGATGGGAGGTTCCAGATAAGGTCAAAAACGACATACTCAGATCTTCACCAAACTTTGCATGGATACATTGGATGTCAAGACACGTGGAAAAAACGTACAAAACAAGAGATTGGGGTCATCAAGATTTTGCACGGATTTTTGAAGAATTTTCAAATTTTCAGATAGGAGGTTCCAGATAAGGTCAAAAACTACATACTCAGATCTTCACCAAACTTTGCAGGGATCCATTGGAGGTCGAGACACGTGGAAAAAACGTACAAAACAAGAGATTGGAGACATCAAGATTTTGGACGAATTTTTGAAGGATTTTCAAATTTTCAGATAGGAGGTTCCAGATAAGGTCTAAAACTACATACTCAGATCTCCACCAAACATTGCAGGAATACATTGGATGTCAAGACACGTGGAAAAAACGTACAAAACAAGAGATCGGAGACATCAAGATTTTCGACGAATTTTTGAAGAATTTTCAAATTTTCAAATAGGAGGTTCCAGATAAGGTCTAAAACTACATACTCAGATCTCCACCAAACTTTGCATGGATACATTATGTGTCAAGACACGTGGAAAAAACGTACAAAACAAAAGATTGGAGACATCAACATTTTGGTCGAATTTTTTAAGAATTTTCAAATTTTCAGATGGGAGGTTCCAGATAAGGTCAAAAACTACATACTCAGATCTTCACCAAACTTTGCAGGGATACATTGGATGTCAAGACACGTGGAAAAAACGTACAAAAAAGAGATTGGAGACATCAAGATTTTGGACGAATTTTTTAACAATTTTCAAATTTTCAGAAAGGATGTTCCAGATAAGGTCAAAAACGACATACTCAGATCTTCACCAAACTTTGCAGGGATACATTGGATATCAAGACACGTGGAAAAAACGTACAAAACAAGAGATTGGAGACATCAAGATTTTGGACGAATTTTTTAAGAATTTTCAAATTTTCAGATAGGAGGTTCCAGATGAGGTCAAAAACTACATACTCAGATCTTCACCAAACTTTGCAGGAATACTTTGCATGTCAAGACACGTGGAAAAAACGTACAAAACAAGAGATCGGAGACATCAAGATTTTCGACGAATTTTTTAAGAATTTTCAAATTTTCAGATAGGAGGTTCCATATAAGGTCAAAAACTACATACTCAGATCTTCACCAAACTTTGCAGGGATACATTGGAGGTCGAGACACGTGGAAAAAAAGTACAAAACAAGAGATTGGGGTCATCAAGATTTTGGACGGATTTTTTAGGAATTTTCAAATTTTCAGATGGGAGGTTCCAGATAAGGTCAAAAACTACATACTCAGATCTTCACCAAACATTGCAGGGATACATTGGATGTCAAGACACGTGGAAAAATCGTACAAAACAAGAGATTGGAGACATCAAGATTTTGGACGAATTTTTTAAGAATTTTCAAATTTTCAGATAGGAGGTTCCAGATGAGGTCAAAAACTACATACTCAGATCTTCACCAAACTTTGCAGGAATACTTTGCATGTCAAGACACGTGGAAAAAACGTACAAAACAAGAGATCGGAGACATCAAGATTTTCGACGAATTTTTTAAGAATTTTCAAATTTTCAGATGGGAGGTTCCAGATAAGGTCAAAAACGACATACTCAGATCTTCACCAAACTTTGCAGGGATCCATTGGATGTCAAGACACGTGGAAAAAACATACAAAACATAGGATTGGTGACATCAAGATTTTGGACGAATTTTTTAAGAATTTTCAAATTTTCAGATAGGAGGTTCCATATAAGGTCAAAAACTACATACTCAGATCTTCACCAAACTTTGCAGGGATACATTGGAGGTCGGGACACGTGGAAAAAAAGTACAAAACAAGAGATTGGGGTCATCAAGATTTTGGACGGATTTTTTAGGAATTTTCAAATTTTCAGATAGGAGGTTCCATATAAGGTCAAAAACTACATACTCAGATCTTCACCAAACATTGCAGGGATACATTGGATGTCAAGACACGTGGAAAAAACGTACAAAACAAGAGATTGGAGACATCAAGATTTTGGACGAATTTTTTAAGAATTTTCAAATTTTCAGATAGGAGGTTCCAGATGAGGTCAAAAACTACATACTCAGATCTTCACCAAACTTTGCAGGAATACTTTGCATGTCAAGACACGTGGAAAAAACGTACAAAACAAGAGATCGGAGACATCAAGATTTTCGACGAATTTTTTAAGAATTTTCAAATTTTCAGATAGGAGGTTCCATATAAGGTCAAAAACTACATACTCAGATCTTCACCAAACTTTGCAGGGATACATTGGAGGTCGAGACACGTGGAAAAAAAGTACAAAACAAGAGATTGGGGTCATCAAGATTTTGGACGGATTTTTTAGGAATTTTCAAATTTTCAGATGGGAGGTTCCAGATAAGGTCAAAAACTACATACTCAGATCTTCACCAAACATTGCAGGGATACATTGGATGTCAAGACACGTGGAAAAAACGTACAAAACAAGAGATTGGAGACATCAAGATTTTGGACGAATTTTTTAAGAATTTTCAAATTTTCCGATAGGAGGTTCCAGATGAGGTCAAAAACTACATACTCAGATCTTCACCAAACTTTGCAGGAATACTTTGCATGTCAAGACACGTGGAAAAAACGTACAAAACAAGAGATCGGAGACATCAAGATTTTCGACGAATTTTTTAAGAATTTTCAAATTTTCAGATGGGAGGTTCCAGATAAGGTCAAAAACGACATACTCAGATCTTCACCAAACTTTGCAGGGATCCATTGGAGGTCGAGACACGTGGAAAAAACGTACAAAACAAGAGATTGGAGACATCAAGATTTTGGACGAATTTTTTAAGAATTTTCAAATTTTCAGATAGGAGGTTCCATATAAGGTCAAAAACTACATACTCAGATCTTCACCAAACTTTGCAGGGATACATTGGATGTCAAGACACGTGGAAAAAACGTACAAAACAAGAGATTGGAGACATCAAGATTTTCGACGAATTTTTTAAGAATTTTCAAATTTTCAGAAAGGATGTTCCAGATAAGGTCAAAAACGACATACTCAGATCTTCACCAAACTTTGCAGGGATCCATTGGAGGTCGAGACACGTGGAAAAAACGTACAAAACAAGAGATTGGAGACATCAAGATTTTGGACGAATTTTTGAAGAATTTTCAAATTTTCAGATGGGAGGTTCCAGATAAGGTCAAAAACTACATACTCAGATCTTCACCAAACTTTGCAGGGATACATTGGATGTCAAGACACGTGGAAAAAACGTACAAAAAAGAGATTGGAGACATCAAGATTTTGGACGAATTTTTTAAAAATTTTCAAATTTTCAGAAAGGATGTTCCAGATAAGGTCAAAAACGACATACTCAGATCTTCACCAAACTTTGCATGGATACATTGGATGTCAAGACACGTGGAAAAAACGTACAAAACAAGAGATTGGGGTCATCAAGATTTTGCACGGATTTTTTAGGAATTTTCAAATTTTCAGATGGGAGGTTCCAGATAAGGTCAAAAACTACATACTCAGATCTTCACCAAACTTTGCAGGGATACATTGGATGTCAAGACACGTGGAAAAAACGTACAAAACAAGAGATTGGAGACATCAAGATTTTGGACGAATTTTTTAAGAATCTTCAAATTTTCAGATAGGAGGTTCCATATAAGGTCAAAAACTACATACTCAGATCTTCACCAAACTTTGCAGGGATACATTGGATGTCAAGACACGTGGAAAAAACGTACAAAACAAGAGATCGGAGACATCAAGATTTTCGACGAATTTTTTAGGAATTTTCAAATTTTCAGATGGGAGGTTCCAGATAAGGTCAAAAACTACATACTCAGATCTTCACCAAACACTGCAGGGATACATTGGATGTCAAGACACGTGGAAAAAACGTACAAAACAAGAGATTGGAGACATCAAAATTTTGGACGAATTTTTTAAGAATTTTCAAATTTTCAGATAGGAGGTTCCAGATGAGGTCAAAAACTACATACTCAGATCTTCACCAAACTTTGCAGGGATACATTGGATGTCAAGACACGTGGAAAAAACGTACAAAAAAGAGATTGGAGACATCAAGATTTTGGACGAATTTTTTTGACAATTTTCAAATTTTCAGAAAGGATGTTCCAGATAAGGTCAAAAACGACATACTCAGATCTTCACCAAACTTTGCATGGATACATTGGATGTCAAGACACGTGGAAAAAACGTACAAAACAAGAGATTGGGGTCATCAAGATTTTGCACGGATTTTTTAGGAATTTTCAAATTTTCAGATGGGAGGTTCCAGATAAGGTCAAAAACTACATACTCAGATCTTCACCAAACTTTGCAGGGATACATTGGATGTCAAGACACGTGGAAAAAACGTACAAAACAAGAGATTGGGGTCATCAAGATTTTGCACGGATTTTTTAGGAATTTTCAAATTTTCAGATGGGAGGTTCCAGATAAGGTCAAAAACTACATACTCAGATCTTCACCAAACTTTGCAGGGATACATTGGATGTCAAGACACGTGGAAAAAACGTACAAAACAAGAGATTGGAGACATCAAGATTTTGGACGAATTTTTTAAGAATTTTCAAATTTTCAGATAGGAGGTTCCATATAAGGTCAAAAACTACATACTCAGATCTTCACCAAACTTTGCATGGATACATTATGTGTCAAGACACGTGGAAAAAACGTACAAAACAAAAGATTGGAGACATCAAGATATTGGTCGAATTTTTTAAGAATTTTCAAATTTTCAGATGGGAGGTTCCAGATAAGGTCAAAAACTACATACTCAGATCTTCACCAAACTTTGCAGGGATACATTGGATGTCAAGACACGTGGAAAAAACGTACAAAACAAGAGATAGGAGACATCAAGATTTTGGACGAATTTTTTAACAATTTTCAAATTTTCAGAAAGGATGTTCCAGATAAGGTCAAAAACAACATACTCAGATCTTCACCAAACTTTGCAGGGATACATTGGATGTCAAGACACGTGGAAAAAACGTACAAAACAAGAGATTGGAGACATCAAAATTTTGGACGAATTTTTTAAGAATTTTCAAATTTTCAGATAGGAGGTTCCAGATGAGGTCAAAAACTACATACTCAGATCTTCACCAAACTTTGCAGGAATACTTTGCATGTCAAGACACGTGGAAAAAACGTACAAAACAAGAGATCGGAGACATCAAGATTTTCGACGAATTTTTTAAGAATTTTCAAATTTTCAGATAGGAGGTTCCATATAAGGTCAAAAACTACATACTCAGATCTTCACCAAACTTTGCATGGATACATTATGTGTCAAGACACGTGGAAAAAACGTACAAAACAAAAGATTGGAGACATCAAGATTTTGGTCGAATTTTTTAAGAATTTTCAAATTTTCAGATGGGAGGTTCCAGATAAGGTCAAAAACTACATACTCAGATCTTCACCAAACTTTGCAGGGATACATTGGATGTCAAGACACGTGGAAAAAACGTACAAAACAAGAGATTGGAGACATCAAGATTATGGACGAATTTTTTGGGAATTTTCAAATTTTCAGAAAGGAGGTTCCATATAAGGTCAAAAACTACATACTCAGATCTTCACCAAACTTTGCAGGGATACATTGGATGTCAAGACACGTGGAAAAAACGTACAAAACAAGAGATTGGAGACATCAAGATTTTCGACGAATTTTTTAAGAATTTTCAAATTTTCAGAAAGGATATTCCAGATAAGGTCAAAAACGACATACTCAGATCTTCACCAAACTTTGCAGGGATACATTGGAGGTCGAGACACGTGGAAAAAACGTACAAAACAAGAGATTGGAGACATCAAGATTTTGGACGAATTTTTGAAGAATTTTCAAATTTTCTGATAGGAGGTCCCAGATAAGGTCAAAAACTACATACTCAGATCTCCACCAAACATTGCAGGGATACATTGGATGTCAAGACACGTGGAAAAAACGTACAAAACAAGAGATTGGAGACATCAAGATTTTCGACGAATTTTTGAAGAATTTTCAAATTTTCAGATAGGAGGTTCCAGATAAGGTCAAAAACTACATACTCAGATCTTCACCAAACGTTGCAGGGATACTTTGCATGTCAAGACACGTGGAAAAAACGTACAAAACAAGAGATTGGAGACATCAAGATTTTCGACGAATTTTTTAAGAATTTTCAAATTTTCAGATGGGAGGTTCCAGATAAGGTCAAAAACGACATACTCAGATCTTCACCAAACTTTGCATGGATACATTGGATGTCAAGACACGTGGAAAAAACGTACAAAACAAGAGATTGGGGTCATCAAGATTTTGCACGGATTTTTGAAGAATTTTCAAATTTTCAGATAGGAGGTTCCAGATAAGGTCAAAAACTACATACTCAGATCTTCACCAAACTTTGCAGGGATCCATTGGAGGTCGAGACACGTGGAAAAAACGTACAAAACAAGAGATTGGAGACATCAAGATTTTGGACGAATTTTTGAAGGATTTTCAAATTTTCAGATAGGAGGTTCCAGATAAGGTCTAAAACTACATACTCAGATCTCCACCAAACATTGCAGGAATACATTGGATGTCAAGACACGTGGAAAAAACGTACAAAACAAGAGATCGGAGACATCAAGATTTTCGACGAATTTTTGAAGAATTTTCAAATTTTCAAATAGGAGGTTCCAGATAAGGTCTAAAACTACATACTCAGATCTCCACCAAACTTTGCATGGATACATTATGTGTCAAGACACGTGGAAAAAACGTACAAAACAAAAGATTGGAGACATCAAGATTTTGGTCGAATTTTTTAAGAATTTTCAAATTTTCAGATGGGAGGTTCCAGATAAGGTCAAAAACTACATACTCAGATCTTCACCAAACTTTGCAGGGATACATTGGATGTCAAGACACGTGGAAAAAACGTACAAAAAAGAGATTGGAGACATCAAGATTTTGGACGAATTTTTTAACAATTTTCAAATTTTCAGAAAGGATGTTCCAGATAAGGTCAAAAACGACATACTCAGATCTTCACCAAACTTTGCAGGGATACATTGGATATCAAGACACGTGGAAAAAACGTACAAAACAAGAGATTGGAGACATCAAGATTTTGGACGAATTTTTTAAGAATTTTCAAATTTTCAGATAGGAGGTTCCAGATGAGGTCAAAAACTACATACTCAGATCTTCACCAAACTTTGCAGGAATACTTTGCATGTCAAGACACGTGGAAAAAACGTACAAAACAAGAGATCGGAGACATCAAGATTTTCGACGAATTTTTTAAGAATTTTCAAATTTTCAGATAGGAGGTTCCATATAAGGTCAAAAACTACATACTCAGATCTTCACCAAACTTTGCAGGGATACATTGGAGGTCGAGACACGTGGAAAAAAAGTACAAAACAAGAGATTGGGGTCATCAAGATTTTGGACGGATTTTTTAGGAATTTTCAAATTTTCAGATGGGAGGTTCCAGATAAGGTCAAAAACTACATACTCAGATCTTCACCAAACATTGCAGGGATACATTGGATGTCAAGACACGTGGAAAAAACGTACAAAACAAGAGATTGGAGACATCAAGATTTTGGACGAATTTTTTAAGAATTTTCAAATTTTCAGATAGGAGGTTCCAGATGAGGTCAAAAACTACATACTCAGATCTTCACCAAACTTTGCAGGAATACTTTGCATGTCAAGACACGTGGAAAAAACGTACAAAACAAGAGATCGGAGACATCAAGATTTTCGACGAATTTTTTAAGAATTTTCAAATTTTCAGATGGGAGGTTCCAGATAAGGTCAAAAACTACATACTCAGATCTTCACCAAACTTTGCATGGATACATTATGTGTCAAGACACGTGGAAAAAACGTACAAAACAAAAGATTGGAGACATCAAGATTTTGGTCGAATTTTTTAAGAATTTTCAAATTTTCAGATGGGAGGTTCCAGATAAGGTCAAAAACTACATACTCAGATCTTCACCAAACTTTGCAGGGATACATTGGATGTCAAGACACGTGGAAAAAACGTACAAAACAAGAGATTGGAGACATCAAGATTATGGACGAATTTTTTGGGAATTTTCAAATTTTCAGAAAGGAGGTTCCATATAAGGTCAAAAACTACATACTCAGATCTTCACCAAACTTTGCAGGGATACATTGGATGTCAAGACACGTGGAAAAAACGTACAAAACAAGAGATTGGAGACATCAAGATTTTCGACGAATTTTTTAAGAATTTTCAAATTTTCAGAAAGGATATTCCAGATAAGGTCAAAAACGACATACTCAGATCTTCACCAAACTTTGCAGGGATACATTGGAGGTCGAGACACGTGGAAAAAACGTACAAAACAAGAGATTGGAGACATCAAGATTTTGGACGAATTTTTGAAGAATTTTCAAATTTTCTGATAGGAGGTCCCAGATAAGGTCAAAAACTACATACTCAGATCTCCACCAAACATTGCAGGGATACATTGGATGTCAAGACACGTGGAAAAAACGTACAAAACAAGAGATTGGAGACATCAAGATTTTCGACGAATTTTTGAAGAATTTTCAAATTTTCAGATAGGAGGTTCCAGATAAGGTCAAAAACTACATACTCAGATCTTCACCAAACGTTGCAGGGATACTTTGCATGTCAAGACACGTGGAAAAAACGTACAAAACAAGAGATTGGAGACATCAAGATTTTCGACGAATTTTTTAAGAATTTTCAAATTTTCAGATGGGAGGTTCCAGATAAGGTCAAAAACGACATACTCAGATCTTCACCAAACTTTGCATGGATACATTGGATGTCAAGACACGTGGAAAAAACGTACAAAACAAGAGATTGGGGTCATCAAGATTTTGCACGGATTTTTGAAGAATTTTCAAATTTTCAGATAGGAGGTTCCAGATAAGGTCAAAAACTACATACTCAGATCTTCACCAAACTTTGCAGGGATCCATTGGAGGTCGAGACACGTGGAAAAAACGTACAAAACAAGAGATTGGAGACATCAAGATTTTGGACGAATTTTTGAAGGATTTTCAAATTTTCAGATAGGAGGTTCCAGATAAGGTCTAAAACTACATACTCAGATCTCCACCAAACATTGCAGGAATACATTGGATGTCAAGACACGTGGAAAAAACGTACAAAACAAGAGATCGGAGACATCAAGATTTTCGACGAATTTTTGAAGAATTTTCAAATTTTCAAATAGGAGGTTCCAGATAAGGTCTAAAACTACATACTCAGATCTCCACCAAACTTTGCATGGATACATTATGTGTCAAGACACGTGGAAAAAACGTACAAAACAAAAGATTGGAGACATCAAGATTTTGGTCGAATTTTTTAAGAATTTTCAAATTTTCAGATGGGAGGTTCCAGATAAGGTCAAAAACTACATACTCAGATCTTCACCAAACTTTGCAGGGATACATTGGATGTCAAGACACGTGGAAAAAACGTACAAAAAAGAGATTGGAGACATCAAGATTTTGGACGAATTTTTTAACAATTTTCAAATTTTCAGAAAGGATGTTCCAGATAAGGTCAAAAACGACATACTCAGATCTTCACCAAACTTTGCAGGGATACATTGGATATCAAGACACGTGGAAAAAACGTACAAAACAAGAGATTGGAGACATCAAGATTTTGGACGAATTTTTTAAGAATTTTCAAATTTTCAGATAGGAGGTTCCAGATGAGGTCAAAAACTACATACTCAGATCTTCACCAAACTTTGCAGGAATACTTTGCATGTCAAGACACGTGGAAAAAACGTACAAAACAAGAGATCGGAGACATCAAGATTTTCGACGAATTTTTTAAGAATTTTCAAATTTTCAGATAGGAGGTTCCATATAAGGTCAAAAACTACATACTCAGATCTTCACCAAACTTTGCAGGGATACATTGGAGGTCGAGACACGTGGAAAAAAAGTACAAAACAAGAGATTGGGGTCATCAAGATTTTGGACGGATTTTTTAGGAATTTTCAAATTTTCAGATGGGAGGTTCCAGATAAGGTCAAAAACTACATACTCAGATCTTCACCAAACATTGCAGGGATACATTGGATGTCAAGACACGTGGAAAAAACGTACAAAACAAGAGATTGGAGACATCAAGATTTTGGACGAATTTTTTAAGAATTTTCAAATTTTCAGATAGGAGGTTCCAGATGAGGTCAAAAACTACATACTCAGATCTTCACGAAACTTTGCAGGAATACTTTGCATGTCAAGACACGTGGAAAAAACGTACAAAACAAGAGATCGGAGACATCAAGATTTTCGACGAATTTTTTAAGAATTTTCAAATTTTCAGATGGGAGGTTCCAGATAAGGTCAAAAACGACATACTCAGATCTTCACCAAACTTTGCAGGGATCCATTGGATGTCAAGACACGTGGAAAAAACATACAAAACATAGGATTGGTGACATCAAGATTTTGGACGAATTTTTTAAGAATTTTCAAATTTTCAGATAGGAGGTTCCATATAAAGTCAAAAACTACATACTCAGATCTTCACCAAACTTTGCAGGGATACATTGGAGGTCGGGACACGTGGAAAAAAAGTACAAAACAAGAGATTGGGGTCATCAAGATTTTGGACGGATTTTTTAGGAATTTTCAAATTTTCAGATAGGAGGTTCCATATAAGGTCAAAAACTACATACTCAGATCTTCACCAAACATTGCAGGGATACATTGGATGTCAAGACACGTGGAAAAAACGTACAAAACAAGAGATTGGAGACATCAAGATTTTGGACGAATTTTTTAAGAATTTTCAAATTTTCAGATAGGAGGTTCCAGATGAGGTCAAAAACTACATACTCAGATCTTCACCAAACTTTGCAGGAATACTTTGCATGTCAAGACACGTGGAAAAAACGTACAAAACAAGAGATCGGAGACATCAAGATTTTCGACGAATTTTTTAAGAATTTTCAAATTTTCAGATAGGAGGTTCCATATAAGGTCAAAAACTACATACTCAGATCTTCACCAAACTTTGCAGGGATACATTGGAGGTCGAGACACGTGGAAAAAAAGTACAAAACAAGAGATTGGGGTCATCAAGATTTTGGACGGATTTTTTAGGAATTTTCAAATTTTCAGATGGGAGGTTCCAGATAAGGTCAAAAACTACATACTCAGATCTTCACCAAACATTGCAGGGATACATTGGATGTCAAGACACGTGGAAAAAACGTACAAAACAAGAGATTGGAGACATCAAGATTTTGGACGAATTTTTTAAGAATTTTCAAATTTTCCGATAGGAGGTTCCAGATGAGGTCAAAAACTACATACTCAGATCTTCACCAAACTTTGCAGGAATACTTTGCATGTCAAGACACGTGGAAAAAACGTACAAAACAAGAGATCGGAGACATCAAGATTTTCGACGAATTTTTTAAGAATTTTCAAATTTTCAGATGGGAGGTTCCAGATAAGGTCAAAAACGACATACTCAGATCTTCACCAAACTTTGCAGGGATCCATTGGAGGTCGAGACACGTGGAAAAAACGTACAAAACAAGAGATTGGAGACATCAAGATTTTGGACGAATTTTTTAAGAATTTTCAAATTTTCAGATAGGAGGTTCCATATAAGGTCAAAAACTACATACTCAGATCTTCACCAAACTTTGCAGGGATACATTGGATGTCAAGACACGTGGAAAAAACGTACAAAACAAGAGATTGGAGACATCAAGATTTTCGACGAATTTTTTAAGAATTTTCAAATTTTCAGAAAGGATGTTCCAGATAAGGTCAAAAACGACATACTCAGATCTTCACCAAACTTTGCAGGGATCCATTGGAGGTCGAGACACGTGGAAAAAACGTACAAAACAAGAGATTGGAGACATCAAGATTTTGGACGAATTTTTGAAGAATTTTCAAATTTTCAGATGGGAGGTTCCAGATAAGGTCAAAAACTACATACTCAGATCTTCACCAAACTTTGCAGGGATACATTGGATGTCAAGACACGTGGAAAAAACGTACAAAAAAGAGATTGGAGACATCAAGATTTTGGACGAATTTTTTAAAAATTTTCAAATTTTCAGAAAGGATGTTCCAGATAAGGTCAAAAACGACATACTCAGATCTTCACCAAACTTTGCATGGATACATTGGATGTCAAGACACGTGGAAAAAACGTACAAAACAAGAGATTGGGGTCATCAAGATTTTGCACGGATTTTTTAGGAATTTTCAAATTTTCAGATGGGAGGTTCCAGATAAGGTCAAAAACTACATACTCAGATCTTCACCAAACTTTGCAGGGATACATTGGATGTCAAGACACGTGGAAAAAACGTACAAAACAAGAGATTGGAGACATCAAGATTTTGGACGAATTTTTTAAGAATCTTCAAATTTTCAGATAGGAGGTTCCATATAAGGTCAAAAACTACATACTCAGATCTTCACCAAACTTTGCAGGGATACATTGGATGTCAAGACACGTGGAAAAAACGTACAAAACAAGAGATCGGAGACATCAAGATTTTCGACGAATTTTTTAGGAATTTTCAAATTTTCAGATGGGAGGTTCCAGATAAGGTCAAAAACTACATACTCAGATCTTCACCAAACACTGCAGGGATACATTGGATGTCAAGACACGTGGAAAAAACGTACAAAACAAGAGATTGGAGACATCAAAATTTTGGACGAATTTTTTAAGAATTTTCAAATTTTCAGATAGGAGGTTCCAGATGAGGTCAAAAACTACATACTCAGATCTTCACCAAACTTTGCAGGGATACATTGGATGTCAAGACACGTGGAAAAAACGTACAAAAAAGAGATTGGAGACATCAAGATTTTGGACGAATTTTTTTGACAATTTTCAAATTTTCAGAAAGGATGTTCCAGATAAGGTCAAAAACGACATACTCAGATCTTCACCAAACTTTGCATGGATACATTGGATGTCAAGACACGTGGAAAAAACGTACAAAACAAGAGATTGGGGTCATCAAGATTTTGCACGGATTTTTTAGGAATTTTCAAATTTTCAGATGGGAGGTTCCAGATAAGGTCAAAAACTACATACTCAGATCTTCACCAAACTTTGCAGGGATACATTGGATGTCAAGACACGTGGAAAAAACGTACAAAACAAGAGATTGGGGTCATCAAGATTTTGCACGGATTTTTTAGGAATTTTCAAATTTTCAGATGGGAGGTTCCAGATAAGGTCAAAAACTACATACTCAGATCTTCACCAAACTTTGCAGGGATACATTGGATGTCAAGACACGTGGAAAAAACGTACAAAACAAGAGATTGGAGACATCAAGATTTTGGACGAATTTTTTAAGAATTTTCAAATTTTCAGATAGGAGGTTCCATATAAGGTCAAAAACTACATACTCAGATCTTCACCAAACTTTGCATGGATACATTATGTGTCAAGACACGTGGAAAAAACGTACAAAACAAAAGATTGGAGACATCAAGATATTGGTCGAATTTTTTAAGAATTTTCAAATTTTCAGATGGGAGGTTCCAGATAAGGTCAAAAACTACATACTCAGATCTTCACCAAACTTTGCAGGGATACATTGGATGTCAAGACACGTGGAAAAAACGTACAAAACAAGAGATAGGAGACATCAAGATTTTGGACGAATTTTTTAACAATTTTCAAATTTTCAGAAAGGATGTTCCAGATAAGGTCAAAAACAACATACTCAGATCTTCACCAAACTTTGCAGGGATACATTGGATGTCAAGACACGTGGAAAAAACGTACAAAACAAGAGATCGGAGACATCAAGATTTTCGACGAATTTTTTAAGAATTTTCAAATTTTCAGATGGGAGGTTCCAGATAAGGTCAAAAACTACATACTCAGATCTTCACCAAACTTTGCAGGGATACATTGGATGTCAAGACACGTGGAAAAAACGTACAAAACAAGAGATTGGAGACATCAAAATTTTGGACGAATTTTTTAAGAATTTTCAAATTTTCAGATAGGAGGTTCCAGATGAGGTCAAAAACTATATACTCAGATCTTCACCAAACTTTGCAGGAATACTTTGCATGTCAAGACACGTGGAAAAAACGTACAAAACAAGAGATCGGAGACATCAAGATTTTCGACGAATTTTTTAAGAATTTTCAAATTTTCAGATAGGAGGTTCCATATAAGGTCAAAAACTACATACTCAGATCTTCACCAAACTTTGCATGGATACATTATGTGTCAAGACACGTGGAAAAAACGTACAAAACAAAAGATTGGAGACATCAAGATTTTGGTCGAATTTTTTAAGAATTTTCAAATTTTCAGATGGGAGGTTCCAGATAAGGTCAAAAACTACATACTCAGATCTTCACCAAACTTTGCAGGGATACATTGGATGTCAAGACACGTGGAAAAAACGTACAAAACAAGAGATTGGAGACATCAAGATTATGGACGAATTTTTTGAGAATTTTCAAATTTTCAGAAAGGAGGTTCCATATAAGGTCAAAAACTACATACTCAGATCTTCACCAAACTTTGCAGGGATACATTGGATGTCAAGACACGTGGAAAAAACGTACAAAACAAGAGATTGGAGACATCAAGATTTTCGACGAATTTTTTAAGAATTTTCAAATTTTCAGAAAGGATGTTCCAGATAAGGTCAAAAACGACATACTCAGATCTTCACCAAACTTTGCAGGGATACATTGGAGGTCGAGACACGTGGAAAAAACGTACAAAACAAGAGATTGGAGACATCAAGATTTTGGACGAATTTTTGAAGAATTTTCAAATTTTCTGATAGGAGGTCCCAGATAAGGTCAAAAACTACATATTCAGATCTCCACCAAACATTGCAGGGATACATTGGATGTCAAGACACGTGGAAAAAACGTACAAAACAAGAGATTGGAGACATCAAGATTTTCGACGAATTTTTGAAGAATTTTCAAATTTTCAGATAGGAGGTTCCAGATAAGGTCAAAAACTACATACTCAGATCTTCACCAAACGTTGCAGGGATACTTTGCATGTCAAGACACGTGGAAAAAACGTACAAAACAAGAGATTGGAGACATCAAGATTTTCGACGAATTTTTTAAGAATTTTCAAATTTTCAGATGGGAGGTTCCAGATAAGGTCAAAAATGACATACTCAGATCTTCACCAAACTTTGCATGGATACATTGGATGTCAAGACACGTGGAAAAAACGTACAAAACAAGAGATTGGGGTCATCAAGATTTTGCACGGATTTTTGAAGAATTTTCAAATTTTCAGATAGGAGGTTCCAGATAAGGTCAAAAACTACATACTCAGATCTTCACCAAACTTTGCAGGGATCCATTGGAGGTCGAGACACGTGGAAAAAACGTACAAAACAAGAGATTGGAGACATCAAGATTTTGGACGAATTTTTGAAGAATTTTCAAATTTTCAGATAGGAGGTTCCAGATAAGGTCTAAAACTACATACTCAGATCTCCACCAAACATTGCAGGAATACATTGGATGTCAAGACACGTGGAAAAAACGTACAAAACAAGAGATTGGAGACATCAAGATTTTCGACGAATTTTTGAAGAATTTTCAAATTTTCAGAAAGGATGTTCCAGATGAGGTCAAAAACTACATACTCAGATCTTCACCAAACTTTGCAGGGATCCATTGGAGGTCGAGACACGTGGAAAAAACGTACAAAACAAGAGATCGGAGACATCAAGATTTTGGACGAATTTTTGAAGAATTTTCAAATTTTCAGATAGGAGGTTCCAGATAAGGTCTAAAACTACATACTCAGATCTCCACCAAACATTGCAGGAATACATTGGATGTCAAGACACGTGGAAAAAACGTACAAAACAAGAGATTGGAGACATCAAGATTTTCGACGAATTTTTGAAGAATTTTCAAATTTTCAGAAAGGATGTTCCAGATAAGGTCAAAAACGACATACTCAGATCTTCACCAAACTTTGCAGGGATCCATTGGAGGTCGAGACACGTGGAAAAAACGTACAAAACAAGAGATTGGAGACATCAAGATTTTGGACGAATTTTTGAAGAATTTTCAAATTTTCAGATAGGAGGTTCCAGATAAGGTCTAAAACTACATACTCAGATCTCCACCAAACATTGCAGGAATACATTGGATGTCAAGACACGTGGAAAAAACGTACAAAACAAGAGATTGGAGACATCAAGATTTTCGACGAATTTTTGAAGAATTTTCAAATTTTCAGATAGGAGGTTCCAGATAAGGTCAAAAACTACATACTCAGATCTTCACCAAACGTTGCAGGGATACTTTGCATGTCAAGACACGTGGAAAAAACGTACAAAACAAAAGATTGGAGACATCAAGATTTTCGACGAATTTTTTAAGAATTTTCAAATTTTCAGATGGGAGGTTCCAGATAAGGTCAAAAACGACATACTCAGATCTTCACCAAACTTTGCATGGATACATTGGATGTCAAGACACGTGGAAAAAACGTACAAAACAAGAGATTGGAGACATCAAGATTTTGGACGAATTTTTTAAGAATTCTCAAATTTTCAGAAAGGAGGTTCCATATAAGGTCAAAAACTACATACTCAGATCTTCACCAAACTTTGCAGGGATACTTTGGATGTCAAGGCACGTGGAAAAAACGTACAAAACAAGAGATTGGGGTCATCAAGATTTTGGACGAATTTTTTAAGAATTTTCAAATTTTCAGATGGGAGGTTCAATATAAGGTCAAAAACTACATACTCAGATCTTCACCAAACTTTGCAGGGATACATTGGAGGTCGAGACACGTGGAAAAAAAGTACAAAACAAGAGATTGGGGTCATCAAGATTTTGGACGGATTTTTTAGGAATTTTCAAATTTTCAGATGGGAGGTTCCAGATAAGGTCAAAAACTACATACTCAGATCTTCACCAAACATTGCAGGGATACATTGGATGTCAAGACACGTGGAAAAAACGTACAAAACAAGAGATTGGAGACATCAAGATTTTGGACGAATTTTTTAAGAATTTTCAAATTTTCAGATAGGAGGTTCCAGATGAGGTCAAAAACTACATACTCAGATCTTCACCAAACTTTGCAGGAATACTTTGCATGTCAAGACACGTGGAAAAAACGTACAAAACAAGAGATCGGAGACATCAAGATTTTCGACGAATTTTTGAAGAATTTTCAAATTTTCAGATAGGAGGTTCCAGATAAGGTCTAAAACTACATACTCAGATCTCCACCAAACATTGCAGGAATACATTGGATGTCAAGACACGTGGAAAAAACGTACAAAACAAGAGATTGGAGACATCAAGATTTTCGACGAATTTTTGAAGAATTTTCAAATTTTCAGATAGGAGGTTCCAGATAAGGTCAAAAACTACATACTCAGATCTTCACCAAACTTTGCAGGGATCCATTGGATGTCGAGACACGTGGAAAAAACGAACAAAACAAGAGATTGGAGACATCAAGATTTTGGACGAATTTTTGAAGAATTTTCAAATTTTCAGATAGGAGGTTCCAGATAAGGTCTAAAACTACATACTCAGATCTCCACCAAACATTGCAGGAATACATTGGATGTCAAGACACGTGGAAAAAACGTACAAAACAAGAGATTGGAGACATCAAGATTTTCGACGAATTTTTGAAGAATTTTCAAATTTTCAGAAAGGATGTTCCAGATGAGGTCAAAAACTACATACTCAGATCTTCACCAAACTTTGCAGGGATACTTTGGATGTCAAGACACGTGGAAAAAACGTACAAAACAAGAGATCGGAGACATCAAGATTTTCGACGAATTTTTGAAGAATTTTCAAATTTTCAGATAGGAGGTTCCAGATAAGGTCTAAAACTACATACTCAGATCTCCACCAAACATTGCAGGAATACATTGGATGTCAAGACACGTGGAAAAAACGTACAAAACAAGAGATTGGAGACATCAAGATTTTCGACGAATTTTTGAAGAATTTTCAAATTTTCAGAAAGGATGTTCCAGATAAGGTCAAAAACGACATACTCAGATCTTCACCAAACTTTGCAGGGATCCATTGGAGGTCGAGACACGTGGAAAAAACGTACAAAACAAGAGATTGGAGACATCAAGATTTTGGACGAATTTTTGAATTTTTCAAATTTTCAGATAGGAGGTTCCAGATAAGGTCTAAAACTACATACTCAGATCTCCACCAAACATTGCAGGAATACATTGGATGTCAAGACACGTGGAAAAAACGTACGAAACAAGAGATTGGAGACATCAAGATTTTCGACGAATTTTTGAAGAATTTTCCAATTTTCAGAATTTTTTAAGAATTTTCAAATTTTCAGATAGGAGGTTCCAGATAAGGTCTAAAACTACATACTCAGATCTCCACCAAACATTGCAGGAATACATTGGATGTCAAGACACGTGGAAAAAACGTACAAAACAAGAGATTGGAGACATCAAGATTTTCGACGAATTTTTGAAGAATTTTCAAATTTTCAGAAAGGATGTTCCAGATGAGGTCAAAAACTACATACTCAGATCTTCACCAAACTTTGCAGGGATACATTGGAGGTCGAGACACGTGGAAAAAACGTACAAAACAAGAGATTGGGGTCATCAAGATTTTGGACGGATTTTTTAGGAATTTTCAAATTTTCAGATGGGAGGTTCCAGATAAGGTCAAAAACGACATACTCAGATCTTCACCAAACTTTGCAGGGATCCATTGGAGGTCGAGACACGTGGAAAAAACGTACAAAACAAGAGATTGGAGACATCAAGATTTTGGACGAATTTTTGAAGAATTTTCAAATTTTCAGATAGGAGGTTCCAGATAAGGTCTAAAACTACATACTCAGATCTCCACCAAACTTTGCAGGGATACATTGGATGTCAAGACACGTGGAAAAAACGTACAAAACAAGAGATTGGAGACATCAAGATTTTCGACGAATTTTTTAAGAATTTTCAAATTTTCAGATAGGAGGTTCCAGATAAGGTCAAAAACTACATACTCAGATCTTCACCAAACGTTGCAGGGATACTTTGCATGTCAAGACACGTGGAAAAAACGTACAAAACAAAAGATTGGAGACATCAAGATTTTCGACGAATTTTTTAAGAATTTTCAAATTTTCAGATGGGAGGTTCCAGATAAGGTCAAAAACGACATACTCAGATCTTCACCAAACTTTGCATGGATACATTGGGTGTCAAGACACGTGGAAAAAACGTACAAAACAAGAGATTGGAGACATCAAGATTTTGGACGAATTTTTTAAGAATTCTCAAATTTTCAGAAAGGAGGTTCCATATAAGGTCAAAAACTACATACTCAGATCTTCACCAAACTTTGCAGGGATACTTTGGATGTCAAGACACGTGGAAAAAACGTACAAAACAAGAGATTGGGGTCATCAAGATTTTGGACGAATTTTTTAAGAATTTTCAAATTTTCAGATGGGAGTTTCAATATAAGGTCAAAAACTACATACTCAGATCTTCACCAAACTTTGCAGGGATACATTGGAGGTCGAGACACGTGGAAAAAAAGTACAAAACAAGAGATTGGGGTCATCAAGATTTTGGACGGATTTTTTAGGAATTTTCAAATTTTCAGATGGGAGGTTCCAGATAAGGTCAAAAACTACATACTCAGATCTTCACCAAACATTGCAGGGATACTTTCCATGTCAAGACACGTGGAAAAAACGTACAAAACAAGAGATTGGAGACATCAAGATTTTGGACGAATTTTTTAAGAATTTTCAAATTTTCAGATAGGAGGTTCCAGATGAGGTCAAAAACTACATACTCAGATCTTCACCAAACTTTGCAGGAATAGTTTGCATGTCAAGACACGTGGAAAAAACGTACAAAACAAGAGATCGGAGACATCAAGATTTTCGACGAATGTTTTAAGAATTTTCAAATTTTCAGATGGGAGGTTCCAGATAAGGTCAAAAACGACATACTCAGATCTCCACCAAACATTGCAGGAATACATTGGATGTCAAGACACGTTGAAAAAACGTACAAAACAAGAGATTGGAGACATCAAGATTTTCGACGAATTTTTGAAGAATTTTCAAATTTTCAGATAGGAGGTTCCAGATAAGGTCAAAAACTACATACTCAGATCTTCACCAAACGTTGCAGGGATACTTTGCATGTCAAGACACGTGGAAAAAACGTACAAAACAAAAGATTGGAGACATCAAGATTTTCGACGAATTTTTTAAGAATTTTCAAATTTTCAGATAGGAGGTTCCAGATAAGGTCTAAAACTACATACTCAGATCTCCACCAAACATTGCAGGAATACATTGGATGTCAAGACACGTGGAAAAAACGTACAAAACAAGAGATTGGAGACATCAAGATTTTCGACGAATTTTTGAAGAATTTTCAAATTTTCAGAAAGGATGTTCCAGATGAGGTCAAAAACTACATACTCAGATCTTCACCAAACTTTGCAGGGATACATTGGAGGTCGAGACACGTGGAAAAAACGTACAAAACAAGAGATTGGGGTCATCAAGATTTTGGACGGATTTTTTAGGAATTTTCAAATTTTCAGATGGGAGGTTCCAGATAAGGTCAAAAACGACATACTCAGATCTTCACCAAACTTTGCAGGGGTCCATTGGAGGTCGAGACACGTGGAAAAAACGTACAAAACAAGAGATTGGAGACATCAAGATTTTGGACGAATTTTTGAAGAATTTTCAAATTTTCAGATAGGAGGTTCCAGATAAGGTCTAAAACTACATACTCAGATCTCCACCAAACTTTGCAGGGATACATTGGATGTCAAGACACGTGGAAAAAACGTACAAAACAAGAGATTGGAGACATCAAGATTTTCGACGAATTTTTTAAGAATTTTCAAATTTTCAGATAGGAGGTTCCAGATAAGGTCAAAAACTACATACTCAGATCTTCACCAAACGTTGCAGGGATACTTTGCATGTCAAGACACGTGGAAAAAACGTACAAAACAAAAGATTGGAGACATCAAGATTTTCGACGAATTTTTTAAGAATTTTCAAATTTTCAGATGGGAGGTTCCAGATAAGGTCAAAAACGACATACTCAGATCTTCACCAAACTTTGCATGGATACATTGGATGTCAAGACACGTGGAAAAAACGTACAAAACAAGAGATTGGAGACATCAAGATTTTGGACGAATTTTTTAAGAATTCTCAAATTTTCAGAAAGGAGGTTCCATATAAGGTCAAAAACTACATACTCAGATCTTCACCAAACTTTGCAGGGATACTTTGGATGTCAAGACACGTGGAAAAAACGTACAAAACAAGAGATTGGGGTCATCAAGATTTTGGACGAATTTTTTAAGAATTTTCAAATTTTCAGATGGGAGTTTCAATATAAGGTCAAAAACTACATACTCAGATCTTCACCAAACTTTGCAGGGATACATTGGAGGTCGAGACACGTGGAAAAAAAGTACAAAACAAGAGATTGGGGTCATCAAGATTTTGGACGGATTTTTTAGGAATTTTCAAATTTTCAGATGGGAGGTTCCAGATAAGGTCAAAAACTACATACTCAGATCTTCACCAAACATTGCAGGGATACTTTCCATGTCAAGACACGTGGAAAAACGTACAAAACAAGAGATTGGAGACATCAAGATTTTGGACGAATTTTTTAAGAATTTTCAAATTTTCAGATAGGAGGTTCCAGATGAGGTCAAAAACTACATACTCAGATCTTCACCAAACTTTGCAGGAATACTTTGCATGTCAAGACACGTGGAAAAAACTTACAAAACAAGAGATCGGAGACATCAAGATTTTCGACGAATGTTTTAAGAATTTTCAAATTTTCAGATGGGAGGTTCCAGATAAGGTCAAAAACGACATACTCAGATCTCCACCAAACATTGCAGGAATACATTGGATGTCAAGACACGTGGAAAAAACGTACAAAACAAGAGATTGGAGACATCAAGATTTTCGACGAATTTTTGAAGAATTTTCAAATTTTCAGATAGGAGGTTCCAGATAAGGTCAAAAACTACATACTCAGATCTTCACCAAACGTTGCAGGGATACTTTGCATGTCAAGACACGTGGAAAAAACGTACAAAACAAAAGATTGGAGACATCAAGATTTTCGACGAATTTTTTAAGAATTTTCAAATTTTCAGATAGGAGGTTCCAGATAAGGTCTAAAACTACATACTCAGATCTCCACCAAACATTGCAGGAATACATTGGATGTCAAGACACGTGGAAAAAACGTACAAAACAAGAGATTGGAGACATCAAGATTTTCGACGAATTTTTGAAGAATTTTCAAATTTTCAGAAAGGATGTTCCAGATGAGGTCAAAAACTACATACTCAGATCTTCACCAAACTTTGCAGGGATACATTGGAGGTCGAGACACGTGGAAAAAACGTACAAAACAAGAGATTGGGGTCATCAAGATTTTGGACGGATTTTTTAGGAATTTTCAAATTTTCAGATGGGAGGTTCCAGATAAGGTCAAAAACGACATACTCAGATCTTCACCAAACTTTGCAGGGATCCATTGGAGGTCGAGACACGTGGAAAAAACGTACAAAACAAGAGATTGGAGACATCAAGATTTTGGACGAATTTTTGAAGAATTTTCAAATTTTCAGATAGGAGGTTCCAGATAAGGTCTAAAACTACATACTCAGATCTCCACCAAACTTTGCAGGGATACATTGGATGTCAAGACACGTGGAAAAAACGTACAAAACAAGAGATTGGAGACATCAAGATTTTCGACGAATTTTTTAAGAATTTTCAAATTTTCAGATAGGAGGTTCCAGATAAGGTCAAAAACTACATACTCAGATCTTCACCAAACGTTGCAGGGATACTTTGCATGTCAAGACACGTGGAAAAAACGTACAAAACAAAAGATTGGAGACATCAAGATTTTCGACGAATTTTTTAAGAATTTTCAAATTTTCAGATGGGAGGTTCCAGATAAGGTCAAAAACGACATACTCAGATCTTCACCAAACTTTGCATGGATACATTGGATGTCAAGACACGTGGAAAAAACGTACAAAACAAGAGATTGGAGACATCAAGATTTTGGACGAATTTTTTAAGAATTCTCAAATTTTCAGAAAGGAGGTTCCATATAAGGTCAAAAACTACATACTCAGATCTTCACCAAACTTTGCAGGGATACTTTGGATGTCAAGACACGTGGAAAAAACGTACAAAACAAGAGATTGGGGTCATCAAGATTTTGGACGAATTTTTTAAGAATTTTCAAATTTTCAGATGGGAGTTTCAATATAAGGTCAAAAACTACATACTCAGATCTTCACCAAACTTTGCAGGGATACATTGGAGGTCGAGACACGTGGAAAAAAAGTACAAAACAAGAGATTGGGGTCATCAAGATTTTGGACGGATTTTTTAGGAATTTTCAAATTTTCAGATGGGAGGTTCCAGATAAGGTCAAAAACTACATACTCAGATCTTCACCAAACATTGCAGGGATACATTGGATGTCAAGACACGTGGAAAAAACGTACAAAACAAGAGATTGGAGACATCAAGATTTTGGACGAATTTTTTAAGAATTTTCAAATTTTCAGATAGGAGGTTCCAGATGAGGTCAAAAACTACATACTCAGATCTTCACCAAACTTTGCAGGAATACTTTGCATGTCAAGACACGTGGAAAAAACGTACAAAACAAGAGATCGGAGACATCAAGATTTTCGACGAATTTTTTAAGAATTTTCAAATTTTCAGATGGGAGGTTCCAGATAAGGTCAAAAACGACATACTCAGATCTCCACCAAACATTGCAGGAATACATTGGATGTCAAGACACGTGGAAAAAACGTACAAAACAAGAGATTGGAGACATCAAGATTTTCGACGAATTTTTGAAGAATTTTCAAATTTTCAGATAGGAGGTTCCAGATAAGGTCAAAAACTACATACTCAGATCTTCACCAAACTTTGCAGGGATCCATTGGAGGTCGAGACACGTGGAAAAAACGTACAAAACAAGAGATTGGAGACATCAAGATTTTGGACGAATTTTTGAAGAATTTTCAAATTTTCAGATAGGAGGTTCCAGATAAGGTCTAAAACTACAAAATCAGATCTCCACCAAACATTGCAGGAATACATTGGATGTCAAGACACGTGGAAAAAACGTACAAAACAAGAGATTGGAGACATCAAGATTTTCGACGAATTTTTGAAGAATTTTCAAATTTTCAGAAAGGATGTTCCAGATGAGGTCAAAAACTACATACTCAGATCTTCACCAAACTTTGCAGGGATCCATTGGAGGTCGAGACACGTGGAAAAAACGTACAAAACAAGAGATCGGAGACATCAAGATTTTCGACGAATTTTTGAAGAATTTTCAAATTTTCAGATAGGAGGTTCCATATAAGGTCAAAAACTACATACTCAGATCTTCACCAAACTTTGCAGGGATACATTGGAGGTCGAGACACGTGGAAAAAAAGTACAAAACAAGAGATTGGGGTCATCAAGATTTTGGACGGATTTTTTAGGAATTTTCAAATTTTCAGATGGGAGGTTCCAGATAAGGTCAAAAACGACATACTCAGATCTTCACCAAACTTTGCAGGGATCCATTGGAGGTCGAGACACGTGGAAAAAACGTACAAAACAAGAGATTGGAGACATCAAGATTTTGGACGAATTTTTGAAGAATTTTCAAATTTTCAGATAGGAGGTTCCAGATAAGGTCTAAAACTACATACTCAGATCTCCACCAAACTTTGCAGGAATACATTGGATGTCAAGACACGTGGAAAAAACGTACAAAACAAGAGATTGGAGACATCAAGATTTTCGACGAATTTTTTAAGAATTTTCAAATTTTCAGATAGGAGGTTCCAGATAAGGTCAAAAACTACATACTCAGATCTTCACCAAACGTTGCAGGGATACTTTGCATGTCAAGACACGTGGAAAAAACGTACAAAACAAAAGATTGGAGACATCAAGATTTTCGACGAATTTTTTAAGAATTTTCAAATTTTCAGATGGGAGGTTCCAGATAAGGTCAAAAACGACATACTCAGATCTTCACCAAACTTTGCATGGATACATTGGATGTCAAGACACGTGGAAAAAACGTACAAAACAAGAGATTGGAGACATCAAGATTTTGGACGAATTTTTTAAGAATTCTCAAATTTTCAGAAAGGAGGTTCCATATAAGGTCAAAAACTACATACTCAGATCTTCACCAAACTTTGCAGGGATACTTTGGATGTCAAGACACGTGGAAAAAACTTACAAAACAAGAGATTGGGGTCATCAAGATTTTGGACGAATTTTTTAAGAATTTTCAAATTTTCAGATGGGAGGTTCAATATAAAGTCAAAAACTACATACTCAGATCTTCACCAAACTTTGCAGGGATACATTGGAGGTCGAGACACGTGGAAAAAAAGTACAAAACAAGAGATTGGGGTCATCAAGATTTTGGACGGATTTTTTAGGAATTTTCAAATTTTCAGATGGGAGGTTCCAGATAAGGTCAAAAACTACATACTCAGATCTTCACCAAACTTTGCAGGAATACTTTGCATGTCAAGACACGTAGAAAAAACGTACAAAACAAGAGATCGGAGACATCAAGATTTTCGACGAATTTTTTAAGAATTTTCAAATTTTCAGATGGGAGGTTCCAGATAAGGTCAAAAACGACATACTCAGATCTTCACCAAACTTTGCAGGGATCCATTGGAGGTCGAGACACGTGGAAAAAACGTACAAAACAAGAGATTGGAGACATCAAGATTTTGGACGAATTTTTTAAGAATTTTCAAATTTTCAGATGGGAGGTTCCAGATAAGGTCAAAAACGACATACTCAGATCTTCACCAAACTTTGCATGGATACATTGGATGTCAAGACACGTGGAAAAAACGTACAAAACAAGAGATTGGAGACATCAAGATTTTGGACGAATTTTTTAAGAATTTTCAAATTTTCAGATGGGAGGTTCCAGATAAGGTCAAAAACGACATACTCAGATCTTCACCAAACTTTGCATGGATACATTGGATGTCAAGACACGTGGAAAAAACGTACAAAACAAGAGATTGGAGACATCAAGATTTTGGACGAATTTTTTAAGAATTCTCAAATTTTCAGAAAGGAGGTTCCAGATGAGGTCAAAAACGACATACTCAGATCTTCACCAAACTTTGCAGGGATACTTTGCATGTCAAGACACGTGGAAAAAACGTACAAAACAAGAGATCGGAGACATCAAGATTTTCGACGAATTTTTTAAGAATTTTCAAATTTTCAGATAGGAGGTTCCATATAAGGTCAAAAACTACATACTCAGATCTTCACCAAACTTTGCAGGGATACATTGGAGGTCGAGACACGTGGAAAAAAGTACAAAACAAGAGATTGGGGTCATCAAGATTTTGGACGGATTTTTTAGGAATTTTCAAATTTTCAGATGGGAGGTTCCAGATAAGGTCAAAAACTACATACTCAGATCTTCACCAAACATTGCAGGGATACATTGGATGTCAAGACACGTGGAAAAAACGTACAAAACAAGAGATTGGAGACATCAAGATTTTGGACGAATTTTTTAAGAATTTTCAAATTTTCAGATAGGAGGTTCCAGATGAGGTCAAAAACTACATACTCAGATCTTCACCAAACTTTGCAGGAATACTTTGCATGTCAAGACACGTGGAAAAAACGTACAAAACAAGAGATCGGAGACATCAAGATTTTCGACGAATTTTTGAAGAATTTTCAAATTTTCAGATAGGAGGTTCCAGATAAGGTCTAAAACTACATACTCAGATCTCCACCAACATTGCAGGAATACATTGGATGTCAAGACACGTGGAAAAAACGTACAAAACAAGAGATTGGAGACATCAAGATTTTCGACGAATTTTTGAAGAATTTTCAAATTTTCAGATAGGAGGTTCCAGATAAGGTCAAAAATTACATACTCAGATCTTCACCAAACTTTGCAGGGATCCATTGGAGGTCGAGACACGTGGAAAAAACGTACAAAACAAGAGATTGGAGACATCAAGATTTTGGACGAATTTTTGAAGAATTTTCAAATTTTCAGATAGGAGGTTCCAGATAAGGTCTAAAACTACATACTCAGATCTCCACCAAACATTGCAGGAATACATTGGATGTCAAGACACGTGGAAAAAACGTACAAAACAAGAGATTGGAGACATCAAGATTTTCGACGAATTTTTGAAGAATTTTCAAATTTTCAGAAAGGATGTTCCAGATGAGGTCAAAAACTACATACTCAGATCTTCACCAAACTTTGCAGGGATACTTTGGATGTCAAGACACGTGGAAAAAACGTACAAAACAAGAGATTGGAGACATCAAGATTTTGGACGAATTTTTTAAGAATTTTCAAATTTTCAGATAGGAGGTTCCAGATAAGGTCAAAAACTACATACTCAGATCTTCACCAAACGTTGCAGGGATACTTTGCATGTCAAGACACGTGGAAAAAACGTACAAAACAAAAGATTGGAGACATCAAGATTTTCGACGAATTTTTTAAGAATTTTCAAATTTTCAGATGGGAGGTTCCAGATAAGGTCAAAAACGACATACTCAGATCTTCACCAAACTTTGCATGGATACATTGGATGTCAAGACACGTGGAAAAAACGTACAAAACAAGAGATTGGAGACATCAAGATTTTGGACGAATTTTTTAAGAATTCTCAAATTTTCAGAAAGGAGGTTCCATATAAGGTCAAAAACTACATACTCAGATCTTCACCAAACTTTGCAGGGATACTTTGGATGTCAAGACACGTGGAAAAAACTTACAAAACAAGAGATTGGGGTCATCAAGATTTTGGACGAATTTTTTAAGAATTTTCAAATTTTCAGATGGGAGGTTCAATATAAAGTCAAAAACTACATACTCAGATCTTCACCAAACTTTGCAGGGATACATTGGAGGTCGAGACACGTGGAAAAAAAGTACAAAACAAGAGATTGGGGTCATCAAGATTTTGGACGGATTTTTTAGGAATTTTCAAATTTTCAGATGGGAGGTTCCAGATAAGGTCAAAAACTACATACTCAGATCTTCACCAAACTTTGCAGGAATACTTTGCATGTCAAGACACGTGGAAAAAACGTACAAAACAAGAGATCGGAGACATCAAGATTTTCGACGAATTTTTTAAGAATTTTCAAATTTTCAGATGGGAGGTTCCAGATAAGGTCAAAAACGACATACTCAGATCTTCACCAAACTTTGCAGGGATCCATTGGAGGTCGAGACACGTGGAAAAAACGTACAAAACAAGAGATTGGAGACATCAAGATTTTGGACGAATTTTTTAAGAATTTTCAAATTTTCAGATGGGAGGTTCCAGATAAGGTCAAAAACGACATACTCAGATCTTCACCAAACTTTGCATGGATACATTGGATGTCAAGACACGTGGAAAAAACGTACAAAACAAGAGATTGGAGACATCAAGATTTTGGACGAATTTTTTAAGAATTTTCAAATTTTCAGATGGGAGGTTCCAGATAAGGTCAAAAACGACATACTCAGATCTTCACCAAACTTTGCATGGATACATTGGATGTCAAGACACGTGGAAAAAACGTACAAAACAAGAGATTGGAGACATCAAGATTTTGGACGAATTTTTTAAGAATTCTCAAATTTTCAGAAAGGAGGTTCCAGATGAGGTCAAAAACGACATACTCAGATCTTCACCAAACTTTGCAGGGATACTTTGCATGTCAAGACACGTGGAAAAAACGTACAAAACAAGAGATCGGAGACATCAAGATTTTCGACGAATTTTTTAAGAATTTTCAAATTTTCAGATAGGAGGTTCCATATAAGGTCAAAAACTACATACTCAGATCTTCACCAAACTTTGCAGGGATACATTGGAGGTCGAGACACGTGGAAAAAAGTACAAAACAAGAGATTGGGGTCATCAAGATTTTGGACGGATTTTTTAGGAATTTTCAAATTTTCAGATGGGAGGTTCCAGATAAGGTCAAAAACTACATACTCAGATCTTCACCAAACATTGCAGGGATACATTGGATGTCAAGACACGTGGAAAAAACGTACAAAACAAGAGATTGGAGACATCAAGATTTTGGACGAATTTTTTAAGAATTTTCAAATTTTCAGATAGGAGGTTCCAGATGAGGTCAAAAACTACATACTCAGATCTTCACCAAACTTTGCAGGAATACTTTGCATGTCAAGACACGTGGAAAAAACGTACAAAACAAGAGATCGGAGACATCAAGATTTTCGACGAATTTTTGAAGAATTTTCAAATTTTCAGATAGGAGGTTCCAGATAAGGTCTAAAACTACATACTCAGATCTCCACCAACATTGCAGGAATACATTGGATGTCAAGACACGTGGAAAAAACGTACAAAACAAGAGATTGGAGACATCAAGATTTTCGACGAATTTTTGAAGAATTTTCAAATTTTCAGATAGGAGGTTCCAGATAAGGTCAAAAATTACATACTCAGATCTTCACCAAACTTTGCAGGGATCCATTGGAGGTCGAGACACGTGGAAAAAACGTACAAAACAAGAGATTGGAGACATCAAGATTTTGGACGAATTTTTGAAGAATTTTCAAATTTTCAGATAGGAGGTTCCAGATAAGGTCTAAAACTACATACTCAGATCTCCACCAAACATTGCAGGAATACATTGGATGTCAAGACACGTGGAAAAAACGTACAAAACAAGAGATTGGAGACATCAAGATTTTCGACGAATTTTTGAAGAATTTTCAAATTTTCAGAAAGGATGTTCCAGATGAGGTCAAAAACTACATACTCAGATCTTCACCAAACTTTGCAGGGATACTTTGGATGTCAAGACACGTGGAAAAAACGTACAAAACAAGAGATCGGAGACATCAAGATTTTCGACGAATTTTTGAAGAATTTTCAAATTTTCAGATAGGAGGTTCCAGATAAGGTCTAAAACTACATACTCAGATCTCCACCAAACATTGCAGGAATACATTGGATGTCAAGACACGTGGAAAAAACGTACAAAACAAGAGATTGGAGACATCAAGATTTTCGACGAATTTTTGAAGAATTTTCAAATTTTCAGAAAGGATGTTCCAGATAAGGTCAAAAACGACATACTCAGATCTTCACCAAACTTTGCAGGGATCCATTGGAGGTCGAGACACGTGGAAAAAACGTACAAAACAAGAGATTGGAGACATCAAGATTTTGGACGAATTTTTGAAGAATTTTCAAATTTTCAGATAGGAGGTTCCAGATAAGGTCTAAAACTACATACTCAGATCTCCACCAAACATTGCAGGAATACATTGGATGTCAAGACACGTGGAAAAAACGTACAAAACAAGAGATTGGAGACATCAAGATTTTCGACGAATTTTTGAAGAATTTTCAAATTTTCAGATAGGAGGTTCCAGATAACGTCAAAAACTACATACTCAGATCTTCACCAAACGTTGCAGGGATACTTTGCATGTCAAGACACGTGGAAAAAACGTACAAAACAAGAGATTGGAGACATCAAGATTTTGGACGAATTTTTTAAGAATTTTCAAATTTTCAGATAGGAGGTTCCAGATGAGGTCAAAAACTACATACTCAGATCTTCACCAAACATTGCAGGGATACATTGGATGTCAAGACACGTGGAAAAAACGTACAAAACAAGAGATTGGAGACATCAAGATTTTGGACGAATTTTTTAAGAATTTTCAAATTTTCAGATGGGAGGTTCCAGATAAGGTCAAAAACGACATACTCAGATCTTCACCAAACTTTGCAGGAATACATTGGATGTCAAGACACGTGGAAAAAACGTACAAAACAAGAGATCGGAGACATCAAGATTTTCGACGAATTTTTTAAGAATTTTCAAATTTTCAGATAGGAGGTTCCATATAAGGTCAAAAACTACATACTCAGATCTTCACCAAACATTGCAGGAATACATTCGATGTCAAGACACGTGGAAAAAACGTACAAAACAAGAGATTGGAGACATCAAGATTTTCGACGAATTTTTTAAGAATTTTCAAATTTTCAGATAGGAGGTTCCATATAAGGTCAAAAACTACATACTCAGATCTTCACCAAACTTTGCAGGGATACATTGGAGGTCGAGACACGTGGAAAAAAGTACAAAACAAGAGATTGGGGTCATCAAGATTTTGGACGGATTTTTTAGGAATTTTCAAATTTTCAGATGGGAGGTTCCAGATAAGGTCAAAAACTACATACTCAGATCTTCACCAAACATTGCAGGGATACATTGGATGTCAAGACACGTGGAAAAAACGTACAAAACAAGAGATTGGAGACATCAAGATTTTGGACGAATTTTTTAAGAATTTTCAAATTTTCAGATAGGAGGTTCCAGATGAGGTCAAAAACTACATACTCAGATCTTCACCAAACTTTGCAGGAATACTTTGCATGTCAAGACACGTGGAAAAAACGTACAAAACAAGAGATCGGAGACATCAAGATTTTCGACGAATTTTTGAAGAATTTTCAAATTTTCAGATAGGAGGTTCCAGATAAGGTCTAAAACTACATACTCAGATCTCCACCAACATTGCAGGAATACATTGGATGTCAAGACACGTGGAAAAAACGTACAAAACAAGAGATTGGAGACATCAAGATTTTCGACGAATTTTTGAAGAATTTTCAAATTTTCAGATAGGAGGTTCCAGATAAGGTCAAAAATTACATACTCAGATCTTCACCAAACTTTGCAGGGATCCATTGGAGGTCGAGACACGTGGAAAAAACGTACAAAACAAGAGATTGGAGACATCAAGATTTTGGACGAATTTTTGAAGAATTTTCAAATTTTCAGATAGGAGGTTCCAGATAAGGTCTAAAACTACATACTCAGATCTCCACCAAACATTGCAGGAATACATTGGATGTCAAGACACGTGGAAAAAACGTACAAAACAAGAGATTGGAGACATCAAGATTTTCGACGAATTTTTGAAGAATTTTCAAATTTTCAGAAAGGATGTTCCAGATGAGGTCAAAAACTACATACTCAGATCTTCACCAAACTTTGCAGGGATACTTTGGATGTCAAGACACGTGGAAAAAACGTACAAAACAAGAGATCGGAGACATCAAGATTTTCGACGAATTTTTGAAGAATTTTCAAATTTTCAGATAGGAGGTTCCAGATAAGGTCTAAAACTACATACTCAGATCTCCACCAAACATTGCAGGAATACATTGGATGTCAAGACACGTGGAAAAAACGTACAAAACAAGAGATTGGAGACATCAAGATTTTCGACGAATTTTTGAAGAATTTTCAAATTTTCAGAAAGGATGTTCCAGATAAGGTCAAAAACGACATACTCAGATCTTCACCAAACTTTGCAGGGATCCATTGGAGGTCGAGACACGTGGAAAAAACGTACAAAACAAGAGATTGGAGACATCAAGATTTTGGACGAATTTTTGAAGAATTTTCAAATTTTCAGATAGGAGGTTCCAGATAAGGTCTAAAACTACATACTCAGATCTCCACCAAACATTGCAGGAATACATTGGATGTCAAGACACGTGGAAAAAACGTACAAAACAAGAGATTGGAGACATCAAGATTTTCGACGAATTTTTGAAGAATTTTCAAATTTTCAGATAGGAGGTTCCAGATAACGTCAAAAACTACATACTCAGATCTTCACCAAACGTTGCAGGGATACTTTGCATGTCAAGACACGTGGAAAAAACGTACAAAACAAGAGATTGGAGACATCAAGATTTTGGACGAATTTTTTAAGAATTTTCAAATTTTCAGATAGGAGGTTCCAGATGAGGTCAAAAACTACATACTCAGATCTTCACCAAACATTGCAGGGATACATTGGATGTCAAGACACGTGGAAAAAACGTACAAAACAAGAGATTGGAGACATCAAGATTTTGGACGAATTTTTTAAGAATTTTCAAATTTTCAGATGGGAGGTTCCAGATAAGGTCAAAAACGACATACTCAGATCTTCACCAAACTTTGCAGGAATACATTGGATGTCAAGACACGTGGAAAAAACGTACAAAACAAGAGATCGGAGACATCAAGATTTTCGACGAATTTTTTAAGAATTTTCAAATTTTCAGATAGGAGGTTCCATATAAGGTCAAAAACTACATACTCAGATCTTCACCAAACATTGCAGGAATACATTCGATGTCAAGACACGTGGAAAAAACGTACAAAACAAGAGATTGGAGACATCAAGATTTTCGACGAATTTTTTAAGAATTTTCAAATTTTCAGATAGGAGGTTCCATATAAGGTCAAAAACTACATACTCAGATCTTCACCAAACTTTGCAGGGATACATTGGAGGTCGAGACACGTGGAAAAAAGTACAAAACAAGAGATTGGGGTCATCAAGATTTTGGACGGATTTTTTAGGAATTTTCAAATTTTCAGATGGGAGGTTCCAGATAAGGTCAAAAACTACATACTCAGATCTTCACCAAACATTGCAGGGATACATTGGATGTCAAGACACGTGGAAAAAACGTACAAAACAAGAGATTGGAGACATCAAGATTTTGGACGAATTTTTTAAGAATTTTCAAATTTTCAGATAGGAGGTTCCAGATGAGGTCAAAAACTACATACTCAGATCTTCACCAAACTTTGCAGGAATACTTTGCATGTCAAGACACGTGGAAAAAACGTACAAAACAAGAGATCGGAGACATCAAGATTTTCGACGAATTTTTGAAGAATTTTCAAATTTTCAGATAGGAGGTTCCAGATAAGGTCTAAAACTACATACTCAGATCTCCACCAACATTGCAGGAATACATTGGATGTCAAGACACGTGGAAAAAACGTACAAAACAAGAGATTGGAGACATCAAGATTTTCGACGAATTTTTGAAGAATTTTCAAATTTTCAGATAGGAGGTTCCAGATAAGGTCAAAAATTACATACTCAGATCTTCACCAAACTTTGCAGGGATCCATTGGAGGTCGAGACACGTGGAAAAAACGTACAAAACAAGAGATTGGAGACATCAAGATTTTGGACGAATTTTTGAAGAATTTTCAAATTTTCAGATAGGAGGTTCCAGATAAGGTCTAAAACTACATACTCAGATCTCCACCAAACATTGCAGGAATACATTGGATGTCAAGACACGTGGAAAAAACGTACAAAACAAGAGATTGGAGACATCAAGATTTTCGACGAATTTTTGAAGAATTTTCAAATTTTCAGAAAGGATGTTCCAGATGAGGTCAAAAACTACATACTCAGATCTTCACCAAACTTTGCAGGGATACTTTGGATGTCAAGACACGTGGAAAAAACGTACAAAACAAGAGATCGGAGACATCAAGATTTTCGACGAATTTTTGAAGAATTTTCAAATTTTCAGATAGGAGGTTCCAGATAAGGTCTAAAACTACATACTCAGATCTCCACCAAACATTGCAGGAATACATTGGATGTCAAGACACGTGGAAAAAACGTACAAAACAAGAGATTGGAGACATCAAGATTTTCGACGAATTTTTGAAGAATTTTCAAATTTTCAGAAAGGATGTTCCAGATAAGGTCAAAAACGACATACTCAGATCTTCACCAAACTTTGCAGGGATCCATTGGAGGTCGAGACACGTGGAAAAAACGTACAAAACAAGAGATTGGAGACATCAAGATTTTGGACGAATTTTTGAAGAATTTTCAAATTTTCAGATAGGAGGTTCCAGATAAGGTCTAAAACTACATACTCAGATCTCCACCAAACATTGCAGGAATACATTGGATGTCAAGACACGTGGAAAAAACGTACAAAACAAGAGATTGGAGACATCAAGATTTTCGACGAATTTTTGAAGAATTTTCAAATTTTCAGATAGGAGGTTCCAGATAACGTCAAAAACTACATACTCAGATCTTCACCAAACGTTGCAGGGATACTTTGCATGTCAAGACACGTGGAAAAAACGTACAAAACAAGAGATTGGAGACATCAAGATTTTGGACGAATTTTTTAAGAATTTTCAAATTTTCAGATAGGAGGTTCCAGATGAGGTCAAAAACTACATACTCAGATCTTCACCAAACATTGCAGGGATACATTGGATGTCAAGACACGTGGAAAAAACGTACAAAACAAGAGATTGGAGACATCAAGATTTTGGACGAATTTTTTAAGAATTTTCAAATTTTCAGATGGGAGGTTCCAGATAAGGTCAAAAACGACATACTCAGATCTTCACCAAACTTTGCAGGAATACATTGGATGTCAAGACACGTGGAAAAAACGTACAAAACAAGAGATCGGAGACATCAAGATTTTCGACGAATTTTTTAAGAATTTTCAAATTTTCAGATAGGAGGTTCCATATAAGGTCAAAAACTACATACTCAGATCTTCACCAAACATTGCAGGAATACATTCGATGTCAAGACACGTGGAAAAAACGTACAAAACAAGAGATTGGAGACATCAAGATTTTCGACGAATTTTTGAAGAATTTTCAAATTTTCAGATAGGAGGTTCCAGATAAGGTCAAAAACTACATACTCAGATCTTCACCAAACGTTGCAGGGATACTTTGCATGTCAAGACACGTGGAAAAAACGTACAAAACAAAAGATTGGAGACATCAAGATTTTCGACGAATTTTTTAAGAATTTTCAAATTTTCAGATGGGAGGTTCCAGATAAGGTCAAAAACGACATACTCAGATCTTCACCAAACTTTGCATGGATACATTGGATGTCAAGACACGTGGAAAAAACGTACAAAACAAGAGATTGGAGACATCAAGATTTTGGACGAATTTTTTAAGAATTCTCAAATTTTCAGATAGGAGGTTCCAGATGAGGTCAAAAACTACATACTCAGATCTTCACCAAACTTTGCAGGGATACTTTGGATGTCAAGACACGTGGAAAAAACGTACAAAACAAGAGATTGGGGTCATCAAGATTTTGGACGAATTTTTTAAGAATTTTCAAATTTTCAGATGGGAGGTTCAATATAAGGTCAAAAACTACATACTCAGATCTTCACCAAACATTGCAGGGATACATTGGATGTCAAGACACGTGGAAAAAACGTACAAAACAAGAGATTGGAGACATCAAGATTTTGGACGAATTTTTTAAGAATTTTCAAATTTTCAGATAGGAGGTTCCAGATGAGGTCAAAAACTACATACTCAGATCTTCACCAAACTTTGCAGGAATACTTTGCATGTCAAGACACGTGGAAAAAACGTACAAAACAAGAGATTGGGGTCATCAAGATTTTGGACGAATTTTTTAAGAATTTTCAAATTTTCAGATAGGAGGTTCCATATAAGGTCAAAAACTACATACTCATATCTTCAACAAACTTTGCATGGATACATTATGTGTCAAGACACGTGGAAAAAACGTACAAAACAAAAGATTGGAGACATCAAGATTTTGGTCGAATTTTTGAAGAATTTTCAAATTTTCTGATAGGAGGTCCCAGATAAGGTCAAAAACTACATACTCAGATCTCCACCAAACTTTGCAGGGATACATTGGATGTCAAGACACGTGGAAAAAACGTACAAAACAAGAGATTGGAGACATCAAGATTTTCGACGAATTTTTTAAGAATTTTCAAATTTTCAGATAGGAGGTTCCAGATGAGGTCAAAAACTACATACTCAGATCTTCACCAAACATTGCAGGAATACTTTGCATGTCAAGACACGTGGAAAAAACGTACAAAACAAGAGATCGGAGACATCAAGATTTTCGACGAATTTTTGAAGAATTTTCAAATTTTCAGATAGGAGGTTCCAGATAAGGTCTAAAACTACATACTCAGATCTCCACCAAACATTGCAGGAATACATTGGATGTCAAGACACGTGGAAAAAACGTACAAAACAAGAGATTGGAGACATCAAGATTTTCGACGAATTTTTGAAGAATTTTCAAATTTTCAGATAGGAGGTTCCAGATAATGTCAAAAACTACATACTCAGATCTTCACCAAACTTTGCAGGGATCCATTGGAGGTCGAGACACGTGGAAAAAACGTACAAAACAAGAGATTGGAGACATCAAGATTTTGGACGAATTTTTTAAGAATTTTCAAATTTTCAGATGGGAGGTTCCAGATAAGGTCAAAAACTACATACTCAGATCTTCACCAAACATTGCAGGGATACATTGGATGTCAAGACACGTGGAAAAAACGTACAAAACAAGAGATTGGAGACATCAAGATTTTGGACGAATTTTTTAAGAATTTTCAAATTTTCAGATAGGAGGTTCCATATAAGGTCAAAAACTACATACTCAGATCTTCACCAAACTTTGCATGGATACATTATGTGTCAAGACACGTGGAAAAAACGTACAAAACAAAAGATTGGAGACATCAAGATTTTGGTCGAATTTTTGAAGAATTTTCAAATTTTCTGATAGGAGGTCCCAGATAAGGTCAAAAACTACATACTCAGATCTCCACCAAATTTGCAGGGATACATTGGATGTCAAGACACGTGGAAAAAACGTACAAAACAAGAGATTGGAGACATCAAGATTTTCGACGAATTTTTTAAGAATTTTCAAATTTTCAGATAGGAGGTTCCAGATGAGGTCAAAAACTACATACTCAGATCTTCACCAAACTTTGCAGGAATACTTTGCATGTCAAGACACGTGGAAAAAACGTACAAAACAAGAGATCGGAGACATCAAGATTTTCGACGAATTTTTGAAGAATTTTCAAATTTTCAGATAGGAGGTTCCAGATAAGGTCTAAAACTACATACTCAGATCTCCACCAAACATTGCAGGAATACATTGGATGTCAAGACACGTGGAAAAAACGTACAAAACAAGAGATTGGAGACATCAAGATTTTCGACGAATTTTTGAAGAATTTTCAAATTTTCAGCTAGGAGGTTCCAGATAAGGTCAAAAACTACATACTCAGATCTTCACCAAACTTTGCAGGGATCCATTGGAGGTCGAGACACGTGGAAAAAACGTACAAAACAAGAGATTGGAGACATCAAGATTTTGGTCGAATTTTTTAAGAATTTTCAAATTTCCAGATGGGAGGTTCCAGATAAGGTCAAAAACTACATACTCAGATCTTCACCAAACATTGCAGGGATACATTGGATGTCAAGACACGTGGAAAAAACGTACAAAACAAGAGATTGGAGACCAAGATTTTGGACGAATTTTTTAAGAATTTTCAAATTTTCAGATAGGAGGTTCCAGATGAGGTCAAAAACTACATACTCAGATCTTCACCAAACTTTGCAGGAATACTTTGCATGTCAAGACACGTGGAAAAAACGTACAAAACAAGAGATCGGAGACATCAAGATTTTCGACGAATTTTTTAAGAATTTTCAAATTTTCAGATGGGAGGTTCCAGATAAGGTCAAAAACGACATACTCAGATCTCCACCAAACATTGCAGGAATACATTGGATGTCAAGACACGTGGAAAAAACGTACAAAACAAGAGATTGGAGACATCAAGATTTTCGACGAATTTTTGAAGAATTTTCAAATTTTCAGATAGGAGGTTCCAGATAAGGTCAAAAACTACATACTCAGATCTTCACCAAACGTTGCAGGGATACTTTGCATGTCAAGACACGTGGAAAAAACGTACAAAACAAAAGATTGGAGACATCAAGATTTTCGACGAATTTTTTAAGAATTTTCAAATTTTCAGATGGGAGGTTCCAGATAAGGTCAAAAACGACATACTCAGATCTTCACCAAACTTTGCATGGATACATTGGATGTCAAGACACGTGGAAAAAACGTACAAAACAAGAGATTGGAGACATCAAGATTTTGGACGAATTTTTTAAGAATTCTCAAATTTTCAGATAGGAGGTTCCAGATGAGGTCAAAAACTACATACTCAGATCTTCACCAAACTTTGCAGGGATACTTTGGATGTCAAGACACGTGGAAAAAACGTACAAAACAAGAGATTGGGGTCATCAAGATTTTGGACGAATTTTTTAAGAATTTTCAAATTTTCAGATGGGAGGTTCAATATAAGGTCAAAAACTACATACTCAGATCTTCACCAAACATTGCAGGGATACATTGGATGTCAAGACACGTGGAAAAAACGTACAAAACAAGAGATTGGAGACATCAAGATTTTGGACGAATTTTTTAAGAATTTTCAAATTTTCAGATAGGAGGTTCCAGATGAGGTCAAAAACTACATACTCAGATCTTCACCAAACTTTGCAGGAATACTTTGCATGTCAAGACACGTGGAAAAAACGTACAAAACAAGAGATTGGAGTCATCAAGATTTTGCACGGATTTTTTAGGAATTTTCAAATTTTCAGATGGGAGGTTCCAGATAAGGTCAAAAACTACATACTCAGATCTTCAACAAACTTTGCAGGGATACATTGGAGGTCGAGACACGTGGAAAAAAAGTACAAAACAAGAGATTGGGGTCATCAAGATTTTGGACGGATTTTTTAGGAATTTTCAAATTTTCAGATGGGAGGTTCCAGATAAGGTCAAAAACTACATACTCAGATCTTCACCAAACATTGCAGGGATACATTGGATGTCGACACGTGGAAAAAACGTACAAAACAAGAGATTGGAGACATCAAGATTTTGGACGAATTTTTTAAGAATTTTCAAATTTTCAGATAGGAGGTTCCAGATGAGGTCAAAAACTACATACTCAGATCTTCACCAAACTTTGCAGGAATACTTTGCATGTCAAGACACGTGGAAAAAACGTACAAAACAAGAGATCGGAGACATCAAGATTTTCGACGAATTTTTGAAGAATTTTCAAATTTTCAGATAGGAGGTTCCAGATAAGGTCTAAAACTACATACTCAGATCTCCACCAAACATTGCAGGAATACATTGGATGTCAAGACACGTGGAAAAAACGTACAAAACAAGAGATTGGAGACATCAAGATTTTCGACGAATTTTTGAAGAATTTTCAAATTTTCAGATAGGAGGTTCCAGATAAGGTCAAAAACTACATACTCAGATCTTCACCAAACTTTGCAGGGATCCATTGGAGGTCGAGACACGTGGAAAAAACGTACAAAACAAGAGATTGGAGACATCAAGATTTTGGACGAATTTTTGAAGAATTTTCAAATTTTCAGATAGGAGGTTCCAGATAAGGTCTAAAACTACATACTCAGATCTCCACCAAACATTGCAGGAATACATTGGATGTCAAGACACGTGGAAAAAACGTACAAAACAAGAGATTGGAGACATCAAGATTTTCGACGAATTTTTGAAGAATTTTCAAATTTTCAGAAAGGATGTTCCAGATGAGGTCAAAAACTACATACTCAGATCTTCACCAAACTTTGCAGGGATACTTTGGATGTCAAGACACGTGGAAAAAACGTACAAAACAAGAGATCGGAGACATCAAGATTTTCGACGAATTTTTGAAGAATTTTCAAATTTTCAGATAGGAGGTTCCAGATAAAGTCTAAAACTACATACTCAGATCTCCACCAAACATTGCAGGAATACATTGGATGTCAAGACACGTGGAAAAAACGTACAAAACAAGAGATTGGAGACATCAAGATTTTCGACGAATTTTTGAAGAATTTTCAAATTTTCAGAAAGGATGTTCCAGATAAGGTCAAAAACGACATACTCAGATCTTCACCAAACTTTGCAGGGATCCATTGGAGGTCGAGACACGTGGAAAAAACGTACAAAACAAGAGATTGGAGACATCAAGATTTTGGACGAATTTTTGAAGAATTTTCAAATTTTCAGATAGGAGGTTCCAGATAAGGTCTAAAACTACATACTCAGATCTCCACCAAACATTGCAGGAATACATTGGATGTCAAGACACGTGGAAAAAACGTACAAAACAAGAGATTGGAGACATCAAGATTTTCGACGAATTTTTGAAGAATTTTCAAATTTTCAGATAGGAGGTTCCAGATAACGTCAAAAACTACATACTCAGATCTTCACCAAACGTTGCAGGGATACTTTGCATGTCAAGACACGTGGAAAAAACGTACAAAACAAGAGATTGGAGACATCAAGATTTTGGACGAATTTTTTAAGAATTTTCAAATTTTCAGATAGGAGGTTCCAGATGAGGTCAAAAACTACATACTCAGATCTTCACCAAACATTGCAGGGATACATTGGATGTCAAGACACGTGGAAAAAACGTACAAAACAAGAGATTGGAGACATCAAGATTTTGGACGAATTTTTTAAGAATTTTCAAATTTTCAGATGGGAGGTTCCAGATAAGGTCAAAAACGACATACTCAGATCTTCACCAAACTTTGCAGGAATACATTGGATGTCAAGACACGTGGAAAAAACGTACAAAACAAGAGATCGGAGACATCAAGATTTTCGACGAATTTTTTAAGAATTTTCAAATTTTCAGATAGGAGGTTCCATATAAGGTCAAAAACTACATACTCAGATCTTCACCAAACATTGCAGGAATACATTGGATGTCAAGACACGTGGAAAAAACGTACAAAACAAGAGATTGGAGACATCAAGATTTTCGACGAATTTTTGAAGAATTTTCAAATTTTCAGATAGGAGGTTCCAGATAAGGTCAAAAACTACATACTCAGATCTTCACCAAACGTTGCAGGGATACTTTGCATGTCAAGACACGTGGAAAAAACGTACAAAACAAAAGATTGGAGACATCAAGATTTTCGACGAATTTTTTAAGAATTTTCAAATTTTCAGATGGGAGGTTCCAGATAAGGTCAAAAACGACATACTCAGATCTTCACCAAACTTTGCATGGATACATTGGATGTCAAGACACGTGGAAAAAACGTACAAAACAAGAGATTGGAGACATCAAGATTTTGGACGAATTTTTTAAGAATTCTCAAATTTTCAGATAGGAGGTTCCAGATGAGGTCAAAAACTACATACTCAGATCTTCACCAAACTTTGCAGGGATACTTTGGATGTCAAGACACGTGGAAAAAACGTACAAAACAAGAGATTGGGGTCATCAAGATTTTGGACGAATTTTTTAAGAATTTTCAAATTTTCAGATGGGAGGTTCAATATAAGGTCAAAAACTACATACTCAGATCTTCACCAAACATTGCAGGGATACATTGGATGTCAAGACACGTGGAAAAAACGTACAAAACAAGAGATTGGAGACATCAAGATTTTGGACGAATTTTTTAAGAATTTTCAAATTTTCAGATAGGAGGTTCCAGATGAGATCAAAAACTACATACTCAGATCTTCACCAAACTTTGCAGGAATACTTTGCATGTCAAGACACGTGGAAAAAACGTACAAAACAAGAGATTGGGGTCATCAAGATTTTGGACGAATTTTTTAAGAATTTTCAAATTTTCAGATAGGAGGTTCCATATAAGGTCAAAAACGACATACTCAGATCTTCACCAAACTTTGCATGGATACATTATGTGTCAAGACACGTGGAAAAAACGTACAAAACAAAAGATTGGAGACATCAAGATTTTGGTCGAATTTTTGAAGAATTTTCAAATTTTCTGATAGGAGGTCCCAGATAAGGTCAAAAACTACATACTCAGATCTCCACCAAACTTTGCAGGGATACATTGGATGTCAAGACACGTGGAAAAAACGTACAAAACAAGAGATTGGAGACATCAAGATTTTCGACGAATTTTTTAAGAATTTTCAAATTTTCAGATAGGAGGTTCCAGATGAGGTCAAAAACTACATACTCAGATCTTCACCAAACTTTGCAGGAATACTTTGCATGTCAAGACACGTGGAAAAAACGTACAAAACAAGAGATCGGAGACATCAAGATTTTCGACGAATTTTTGAAGAATTTTCAAATTTTCAGATAGGAGGTTCCAGATAAGGTCTAAAACTACATACTCAGATCTCCACCAAACATTGCAGGAATACATTGGATGTCAAGACACGTGGAAAAAACGTACAAAACAAGAGATTGGAGACATCAAGATTTTCGACGAATTTTTGAAGAATTTTCAAATTTTCAGATAGGAGGTTCCAGATAAGGTCAAAAACTACATACTCAGATCTTCACCAAACTTTGCAGGGATCCATTGGAGGTCGAGACACGTGGAAAAAACGTACAAAACAAGAGATTGGAGACATCAAGATTTTGGACGAATTTTTTAAGAATTTTCAAATTTTCAGATGGGAGGTTCCAGATAAGGTCAAAAACTACATACTCAGATCTTCACCAAACATTGCAGGGATACATTGGATGTCAAGACACGTGGAAAAAACGTACAAAACAAGAGATTGGAGACATCAAGATTTTGGACGAATTTTTTAAGAATTTTCAAATTTTCAGATAGGAGGTTCCATATAAGGTCAAAAACTACATACTCAGATCTTCACCAAACTTTGCATGGATACATTATGTGTCAAGACACGTGGAAAAAACGTACAAAACAAAAGATTGGAGACATCAAGATTTTGGTCGAATTTTTGAAGAATTTTCAAATTTTCTGATAGGAGGTCCCAGATAAGGTCAAAAACTACATACTCAGATCTCCACCAAACTTTGCAAGGATACATTGGATGTCAAGACACGTGGAAAAAACGTACAAAACAAGAGATTGGAGACATCAAGATTTTCGACGAATTTTTTAAGAATTTTCAAATTTTCAGATAGGAGGTTCCAGATGAGGTCAAAAACTACATACTCAGATCTTCACCAAACTTTGCAGGAATACTTTGCATGTCAAGACACGTGGAAAAAACGTACAAAACAAGAGATCGGAGACATCAAGATTTTCGACGAATTTTTGAAGAATTTTCAAATTTTCAGATAGGAGGTTCCAGATAAGGTCTAAAACTACATACTCAGATCTCCACCAAACATTGCAGGAATACATTGGATGTCAAGACACGTGGAAAAAACGTACAAAACAAGAGATTGGAGACATCAAGATTTTCGACGAATTTTTGAAGAATTTTCAAATTTTCAGATAGGAGGTTCCAGATAAGGTCAAAAACTACATACTCAGATCTTCACCAAACTATGCAGGGATCCATTGGAGGTCGAGACACGTGGAAAAAACGTACAAAACAAGAGATTGGAGACATCAATATTTTTGACGAATTTTTTAAGAATTTTCAAATTTTCAGATGGGAGGTTCCAGATAAGGTCAAAAACTACATACTCAGATCTTCACCAAACATTGCAGGGATACATTGGATGTCAAGACACGTGGAAAAAACGTACAAAAGAAGAGATTGGAGACATCAAGATTTTGGACGAATTTTTTAAGAATTTTCAAATTTTCAGATAGGAGGTTCCAGATGAGGTCAAAAACTACATACTCAGATCTTCACCAAACTTTGCAGGAATACTTTGCATGTCAAGACACGTGGAAAAAACGTACAAAACAAGAGATCGGAGACATCAAGATTTTCGACGAATTTTTTAAGAATTTTCAAATTTTCAGATGGGAGGTTCCAGATAAGGTCAAAAACGACATACTCAGATCTCCACCAAACATTGCAGGAATACATTGGATGTCAAGACACGTGGAAAAAACGTACAAAACAAGAGATTGGAGACATCAAGATTTTCGACGAATTTTTGAAGAATTTTCAAATTTTCAGATAGGAGGTTCCAGATAAGGTCAAAAACTACATACTCAGATCTTCACCAAACGTTGCAGGGATACTTTGCATGTCAAGACACGTGGAAAAAACGTACAAAACAAAAGATTGGAGACATCAAGATTTTCGACGAATTTTTTAAGAATTTTCAAATTTTCAGATGGGAGGTTCCAGATAAGGTCAAAAACGACATACTCAGATCTTCACCAAACTTTGCATGGATACATTGGATGTCAAGACACGTGGAAAAAACGTACAAAACAAGAGATTGGAGACATCAAGATTTTGGACGAATTTTTTAAGAATTCTCAAATTTTCAGATAGGAAGTTCCAGATGAGGTCAAAAACTACATACTCAGATCTTCACCAAACTTTGCAGTTATACTTTGGATGTCAAGACACGTGGAAAAAACGTACAAAACAAGAGATTGGGGTCATCAAGATTTTGGACGAATTTTTTAAGAATTTTCAAATTTTCAGATGGGAGGTTCAATATAAGGTCAAAAACTACATACTCAGATCTTCACCAAACATTGCAGGGATACATTGGATGTCAAGACACGTGGAAAAAACGTACAAAACAAGAGATTGGAGACATCAAGATTTTGGACGAATTTTTTAAGAATTTTCAAATTTTCAGATAGGAGGTTCCAGATGAGGTCAAAAACTACATACTCAGATCTTCACCAAACTTTGCAGGAATACTTTGCATGTCAAGACACGTGGAAAAAACGTACAAAACAAGAGATTGGGGTCATCAAGATTTTGCACGGATTTTTTAGGAATTTTCAAATTTTCAGATGGGAGGTTCCAGATAAGGTCAAAAACTACATACTCAGATCTTCAACAAACTTTGCAGGGATACATTGGATGTCAAGACACGTGGAAAAAACGTACAAAACAAGAGATTGGAGACATCAAGATTTTGGACGAATTTTTTAAGAATTTTCAAATTTTCAGATAGGAGGTTCCATATAAGGTCAAAAACTACATACTCAGATCTTCACCAAACTTTGCATGGATACATTATGTGTCAAGACACGTGGAAAAAACGTACAAAACAAAAGATTGGAGACATCAAGATTTTGGTCGAATTTTTGAAGAATTTTCAAATTTTCTGATAGGAGGTCCCAGATAAGGTCAAAAACTACATACTCAGATCTCCACCAAACTTTGCAGGGATACATTGGATGTCAAGACACGTGGAAAAAACGTACAAAACAAGAGATTGGAGACATCAAGATTTTCGACGAATTTTTGAAGAATTTTCAAATTTTCAGATAGGAGGTTCCAGATAAGGTCAAAAACTACATACTCAGATCTTCACCAAACGTTGCAGGGATACTTTGCATGTCAAGACACGTGGAAAAAACGTACAAAACAAGAGATCGGAGACATCAAGATTTTCGACGAATTTTTGAAGAATTTTCAAATTTTCAGATAGGAGGTTCCAGATAAGGTCTAAAACTACATACTCAGATCTCCACCAAACATTGCAGGAATACATTGGATGTCAAGACACGTGGAAAAAACGTACAAAACAAGAGATTGGAGACATCAAGATTTTCGACGAATTTTTGAAGAATTTTCAAATTTTCAGATAGGAGGTTCCAGATAAGGTCAAAAACTACATACTCAGATCTTCACCAAACTTTGCAGGGATCCATTGGAGGTCGAGACACGTGGAAAAAACGTACAAAACAAGAGATTGGAGACATCAAGATTTTCGACGAATTTTTGAAGAATTTTCAAATTTTCAGATAGGAGGTTCCAGATGAGGTCAAAAACTACATACTCAGATCTTCACCAAACTTTGCAGGAATACTTTGCATGTCAAGACACGTGGAAAAAACGTACAAAACAAGAGATTGGGGTCATCAAGATTTTGCACGGATTTTTTAGGAATTTTCAAATTTTCAGATGGGAGGTTCCAGATAAGGTCAAAAACTACATACTCAGATCTTCACCAAACATGGCAGGGATACATTGGATGTCAAGACACGTGGAAAAAACGTACAAAACAAGAGATTGGAGACATCAAGATTTTGGACGAATTTTTTAAGAATTTTCAAATTTTCAGATAGGAGGTTCCAGATGAGGTCAAAAACTACATACTCAGATCTTCACCAAACTTTGCAGGAATACTTTGCATGTCAAGACACGTGGAAAAAACGTACAAAACAAGAGATCGGAGACATCAAGATTTTCGACGAATTTTTTAAGAATTTTCAAATTTTCAGATGGGAGGTTCCAGATAAGGTCAAAAACGACATACTCAGATCTTCACCAAACTTTGCAGGAATACATTGGATGTCAAGACACGTGGAAAAAACATACAAAACATAGGATTGGTGACATCAAGATTTTGGACGAATTTTTTAAGAATTTTCAAATTTTCAGATAGGAGGTTCCATATAAGGTCAAAAACTACATACTCAGATCTTCACCAAACTTTGCAGGGATACATTGGAGGTCGAGACACGTGGAAAAAAAGTACAAAACAAGAGATTGGGGTCATCAAGATTTTGGACGGATTTTTTAGGAATTTTCAAATTTTCAGATGGGAGGTTCCAGATAAGGTCAAAAACTACATACTCAGATCTTCACCAAACATTGCAGGGATACATTGGATGTCAAGACACGTGGAAAAAACGTACAAAACAAGAGATTGGAGACATCAAGATTTTGGACGAATTTTTGAAGAATTTTCAAATTTTCAGATAGGAGGTTCCAGATAAGGTCTAAAACTACATACTCAGATCTCCACCAAACTTTGCATGGATACATTATGTGTCAAGACACGTGGAAAAAACGTACAAAACAAAAGATTGGAGACATCAAGATTTTGGTCGAATTTTTGAAGAATTTTCAAATTTTCTGATAGGAGGTCCCAGATAAGGTCAAAAACTACATACTCAGATCTCCACCAAACTTTGCAGGGATACATTGGATGTCAAGACACGTGGAAAAAACGTACAAAACAAGAGATTGGAGACATCAAGATTTTCGACGAATTTTTTAAGAATTTTCAAATTTTCAGATAGGAGGTTCCAGATGAGGTCAAAAACTACATACTCAGATCTTCACCAAACTTTGCAGGAATACTTTGCATGTCAAGACACGTGGAAAAAACGTACAAAACAAGAGATCGGAGACATCAAGATTTTCGACGAATTTTTTAAGAATTTTCAAATTTTCAGATGGGAGGTTCCAGATAAGGTCAAAAACGACATACTCAGATCTTCACCAAACTTTGCAGGAATACATTGGATGTCAAGACACGTGGAAAAAACATACAAAACATAGGATTGGTGACATCAAGATTTTGGACGATTTTTTTAAGAATTTTCAAATTTTCAGATAGGAGGTTCCATATAAGGTCAAAAACTACATACTCAGATCTTCACCAAACTTTGCAGGGATACATTGGAGGTCGAGACACGTGGAAAAAAAGTACAAAACAAGAGATTGGGGTCATCAAGATTTTGGACGGATTTTTTAGGAATTTTCAAATTTTCAGATGGGAGGTTCCAGATAAGGTCAAAAACTACATACTCAGATCTTCACCAAACATTGCAGGGATACATTGGATGTCAAGACACGTGGAAAAAACGTACAAAACAAGAGATTGGAGACATCAAGATTTTGGACGAATTTTTTAAGAATTTTCAAATTTTCAGATAGGAGGTTCCAGATGAGGTCAATAACTACATACTCAGATCTTCACCAAACTTTGCAGGAATACTTTGCATGTCAAGACACGTGGAAAAAACGTACAAAACAAGAGATCGGAGACATCAAGATTTTCGACGAATTTTTTAAGAATTTTCAAATTTTCAGATGGGAGGTTCCAGATAAGGTCAAAAACGACATACTCAGATCTCCACCAAACATTGCAGGAATACATTGGATGTCAAGACACGTGGAAAAAACGTACAAAACAAGAGATTGGAGACATCAAGATTTTCGACGAATTTTTGAAGAATTTTCAAATTTTCAGATAGGAGGTTCCAGATAAGGTCAAAAACTACATACTCAGATCTTCACCAAACGTTGCAGGGATACTTTGCATGTCAAGACACGTGGAAAAAACGTACAAAACAAGAGATCGGAGACATCAAGATTTTCGACGAATTTTTGAAGAATTTTCAAATTTTCAGATAGGAGGTTCCAGATAAGGTCTAAAACTACATACTCAGATCTCCACCAAACATTGCAGGAATACATTGGACGTCAAGACACGTGGAAAAAACGTACAAAACAAGAGATTGGAGACATCAAGATTTTCGACGAATTTTTGAAGAATTTTCAAATTTTCAGATAGGAGGTTCCAGATAAGGTCAAAAACTACATACTCAGATCTTCACCAAACTTTGCAGGGATCCATTGGAGGTCGAGACACGTGGAAAAAACGTACAAAACAAGAGATTGGAGACATCAAGATTTTCGACGAATTTTTGAAGAATTTTCAAATTTTCAGATAGGAGGTTCCAGATGAGGTCAAAAACTACATACTCAGATCTTCACCAAACTTTGCAGGAATACTTTGCATGTCAAGACACGTGGAAAAAACGTACAAAACAAGAGATTGGGGTCATCAAGATTTTGCACGGATTTTTTAGGAATTTTCAAATTTTCAGATGGGAGGTTCCAGATAAGGTCAAAAACTACATACTCAGATCTTCACCAAACATGGCAGGGATACATTGGATGTCAAGACACGTGGAAAAAACGTACAAAACAAGAGATTGGAGACATCAAGATTTTGGACGAATTTTTTAAGAATTTTCAAATTTTCAGATAGGAGGTTCCAGATGAGGTCAAAAACTACATACTCAGATCTTCACCAAACTTTGCAGGAATACTTTGCATGTCAAGACACGTGGAAAAAACGTACAAAACAAGAGATCGGAGACATCAAGATTTTCGACGAATTTTTTAAGAATTTTCAAATTTTCAGATGGGAGGTTCCAGATAAGGTCAAAAACGACATACTCAGATCTTCACCAAACTTTGCAGGAATACATTGGATGTCAAGACACGTGGAAAAAACATACAAAACATAGGATTGGTGACATCAAGATTTTGGACGAATTTTTTAAGAATTTTCAAATTTTCAGATAGGAGGTTCCATATAAGGTCAAAAACTACATACTCAGATCTTCACCAAACTTTGCAGGGATACATTGGAGGTCGAGACACGTGGAAAAAAAGTACAAAACAAGAGATTGGGGTCATCAAGATTTTGGACGGATTTTTTAGGAATTTTCAAATTTTCAGATGGGAGGTTCCAGATAAGGTCAAAAACTACATACTCAGATCTTCACCAAACATTGCAGGGATACATTGGATGTCAAGACACGTGGAAAAAACGTACAAAACAAGAGATTGGAGACATCAAGATTTTGGACGAATTTTTGAAGAATTTTCAAATTTTCAGATAGGAGGTTCCAGATAAGGTCTAAAACTACATACTCAGATCTCCACCAAACTTTGCATGGATACATTATGTGTCAAGACACGTGGAAAAAACGTACAAAACAAAAGATTGGAGACATCAAGATTTTGGTCGAATTTTTGAAGAATTTTCAAATTTTCTGATAGGAGGTCCCAGATAAGGTCAAAAACTACATACTCAGATCTCCACCAAACTTTGCAGGGATACATTGGATGTCAAGACACGTGGAAAAAACGTACAAAACAAGAGATTGGAGACATCAAGATTTTCGACGAATTTTTTAAGAATTTTCAAATTTTCAGATAGGAGGTTCCAGATGAGGTCAAAAACTACATACTCAGATCTTCACCAAACTTTGCAGGAATACTTTGCATGTCAAGACACGTGGAAAAAACGTACAAAACAAGAGATCGGAGACATCAAGATTTTCGACGAATTTTTTAAGAATTTTCAAATTTTCAGATGGGAGGTTCCAGATAAGGTCAAAAACGACATACTCAGATCTTCACCAAACTTTGCAGGAATACATTGGATGTCAAGACACGTGGAAAAAACATACAAAACATAGGATTGGTGACATCAAGATTTTGGACGAATTTTTTAAGAATTTTCAAATTTTCAGATAGGAGGTTCCATATAAGGTCAAAAACTACATACTCAGATCTTCACCAAACTTTGCAGGGATACATTGGAGGTCGAGACACGTGGAAAAAAAGTACAAAACAAGAGATTGGGGTCATCAAGATTTTGGACGGATTTTTTAGGAATTTTCAAATTTTCAGATGGGAGGTTCCAGATAAGGTCAAAAACTACATACTCAGATCTTCACCAAACATTGCAGGGATACATTGGATGTCAAGACACGTGGAAAAAACGTACAAAACAAGAGATTGGAGACATCAAGATTTTGGACGAATTTTTTAAGAATTTTCAAATTTTCAGATAGGAGGTTCCAGATGAGGTCAAAAACTAAATACTCAGATCTTCACCAAACTTTGCAGGAATACTTTGCATGTCAAGACACGTGGAAAAAACGTACAAAACAAGAGATCGGAGACATCAAGATTTTCGACGAATTTTTTAAGAATTTTCAAATTTTCAGATGGGAGGTTCCAGATAAGGTCAAAAACGACATACTCAGATCTCCACCAAACATTGCAGGAATACATTGGATGTCAAGACACGTGGAAAAAACGTACAAAACAAGAGATTGGAGACATCAAGATTTTCGACGAATTTTTGAAGAATTTTCAAATTTTCAGATAGGAGGTTCCAGATAAGGTCAAAAACTACATACTCAGATCTTCACCAAACGTTGCAGGGATACTTTGCATGTCAAGACACGTGGAAAAAACGTACAAAACAAAAGATTGGAGACATCAAGATTTTCGACGAATTTTTTAAGAATTTTCAAATTTTCAGATGGGAGGTTCCAGATAAGGTCAAAAACGACATACTCAGATCTTCACCAAACTTTGCATGGATACATTGGATGTCAAGACACGTGGAAAAAACGTACAAAACAAGAGATTGGAGACATCAAGATTTTGGACGAATTTTTTAAGAATTCTCAAATTTTCAGATAGGAGGTTCCAGATAAGGTCAAAAACTACATACTCAGATCTTCACCAAACGTTGCAGGGATACTTTGCATGTCAAGACACGTGGAAAAAACGTACAAAACAAAAGATTGGAGACATCAAGATTTTCGACGAATTTTTTAAGAATTTTCAAATTTTCAGATGGGAGGTTCCAGATAAGGTCAAAAACGACATACTCAGATCTTCACCAAACTTTGCATGGATACATTGGATGTCAAGACACGTGGAAAAAACGTACAAAACAAGAGATTGGAGACATCAAGATTTTGGACGAATTTTTTAAGAATTCTCAAATTTTCAGATAGGAGGTTCCAGATGAGGTCAAAAACTACATACTCAGATCTTCACCAAACTTTGCAGGGATACTTTGGATGTCAAGACACGTGGAAAAAACGTACAAAACAAGAGATTGGGGTCATCAAGATTTTGGACGAATTTTTTAAGAATTTTCAAATTTTCAGATGGGAGGTTCAATATAAGGTCAAAAACTACATACTCAGATCTTCACCAAACATTGCAGGGATACATTGGATGTCAAGACACGTGGAAAAAACGTACAAAACAAGAGATTGGAGACATCAAGATTTTGGACGAATTTTTTAAGAATTTTCAAATTTTCAGATAGGAGGTTCCAGATGAGGTCAAAAACTACATACTCAGATCTTCACCAAACTTTGCAGGAATACTTTGCATGTCAAGACACGTGGAAAAAACGTACAAAACAAGAGATTGGGGTCATCAAGATTTTGCACTGATTTTTTAGGAATTTTCAAATTTTCAGATGGGAGGTTCCAGATAAGGTCAAAAACTACATACTCAGATCTTCAACAAACTTTGCAGGGATACATTGGATGTCAAGACACGTGGAAAAAACGTACAAAACAAGAGATTGGAGACATCAAGATTTTGGACGAATTTTTTAAGAATTTTCAAATTTTCAGATAGGAGGTTCCATATAAGGTCAAAAACTACATACTCAGATCTTCACCAAACTTTGCATGGATACATTATGTGTCAAGACACGTGGAAAAAACGTACAAAACAAAAGATTGGAGACATCAAGATTTTGGTCGAATTTTTGAAGAATTTTCAAATTTTCTGATAGGAGGTCCCAGATAAGGTCAAAAACTACATACTCAGATCTCCACCAAACTTTGCATTGATACATTGGATGTCAAGACACGTGGAAAAAACGTACATAACATGAGATTGGAGACATCAAGATTTTCGACGAATTTTTGAAGAATTTTCAAATTTTCAGATAGGAGGTTCCAGATAAGGTCAAAAACTACATACTCAGATCTTCACCAAACGTTGCAGGGATACTTTGCATGTCAAGACACGTGGAAAAAACGTACAAAACAAGAGATCGGAGACATCAAGATTTTCGACGAATTTTTGAAGAATTTTCAAATTTTCAGATAGGAGGTTCCAGATAAGGTCTAAAACTACATACTCAGATCTCCACCAAACATTGCAGGAATACATTGGATGTCAAGACACGTGGAAAAAACGTACAAAACAAGAGATTGGAGACATCAAGATTTTCGACGAATTTTTGAAGAATTTTCAAATTTTCAGATAGGAGGTTCCAGATAAGGTCAAAAACTACATACTCAGATCTTCACCAAACTTTGCAGGGATCCATTGGAGGTCGAGACACGTGGAAAAAACGTACAAAACAAGAGATTGGAGACATCAAGTTTTTGGACGAATTTTTGAAGAATTTTCAAATTTTCAGATAGGAGGTTCCAGATGAGGTCAAAAACTACATACTCAGATCTTCACCAAACTTTGCAGGAATACTTTGCATGTCAAGACACGTGGAAAAAACGTACAAAACAAGAGATTGGGGTCATCAAGATTTTGCACGGATTTTTTAGGAATTTTCAAATTTTCAGATGGGAGGTTCCAGATAAGGTCAAAAACTACATACTCAGATCTTCACCAAACATGGCAGGGATACATTGGATGTCAAGACACGTGGAAAAAACGTACAAAACAAGAGATTGGAGACATCAAGATTTTGGACGAATTTTTTAAGAATTTTCAAATTTTCAGATAGGAGGTTCCAGATGAGGTCAAAAACTACATACTCAGATCTTCACCAAACTTTGCAGGGATCCATTGGAGGTCGAGACACGTGGAAAAAACGTACAAAACAAGAGATTGGAGACATCAAGATTTTGGACGAATTTTTGAAGAATTTTCAAATTTTCAGATAGGAGGTTCCAGATAAGGTCTAAAACTACATACTCAGATCTCCACCAAACTTTGCATGGATACATTATGTGTCAAGACACGTGGAAAAAACGTACAAAACAAAAGATTGGAGACATCAAGATTTTGGTCGAATTTTTGAAGAATTTTCAAATTTTCTGATAGGAGGTCCCAGATAAGTCAAAAACTACATACTCAGATCTCCACCAAACTTTGCAGGGATACATTGGATGTCAAGACACGTGGAAAAAACGTACAAAACAAGAGATTGGAGACATCAAGATTTTCGACGAATTTTTTAAGAATTTTCAAATTTTCAGATAGGAGGTTCCAGATGAGGTCAAAAACTACATACTCAGATCTTCACCAAACTTTGCAGGAATACTTTGCATGTCAAGACACGTGGAAAAAACGTACAAAACAAGAGATCGGAGACATCAAGATTTTCGACGAATTTTTTAAGAATTTTCAAATTTTCAGATGGGAGGTTCCAGATAAGGTCAAAAACGACATACTCAGATCTTCACCAAACTTTGCAGGAATACATTGGATGTCAAGACACGTGGAAAAAACATACAAAACATAGGATTGGTGACATCAAGATTTTGGACGAATTTTTTAAGAATTTTCAAATTTTCAGATAGGAGGTTCCATATAAGGTCAAAAACTACATACTCAGATCTTCACCAAACTTTGCAGGGATACATTGGAGGTCGAGACACGTGGAAAAAAAGTACAAAACAAGAGATTGGGGTCATCAAGATTTTGGACGGATTTTTTAGGAATTTTCAAATTTTCAGATGGGAGGTTCCAGATAAGGTCAAAAACTACATACTCAGATCTTCACCAAACATTGCAGGGATACATTGGATGTCAAGACACGTGGAAAAAACGTACAAAACAAGAGATTGGAGACATCAAGATTTTGGACGAATTTTTGAAGAATTTTCAAATTTTCAGATAGGAGGTTCCAGATAAGGTCTAAAACTACATACTCAGATCTCCACCAAACTTTGCATGGATACATTATGTGTCAAGACACGTGGAAAAAACGTACAAAACAAAAGATTGGAGACATCAAGATTTTGGTCGAATTTTTGAAGAATTTTCAAATTTTCTGATAGGAGGTCCCAGATAAGGTCAAAAACTACATACTCAGATCTCCACCAAACTTTGCAGGGATACATTGGATGTCAAGACACGTGGAAAAAACGTACAAAACAAGAGATTGGAGACATCAAGATTTTCGACGAATTTTTTAAGAATTTTCAAATTTTCAGATAGGAGGTTCCAGATGAGGTCAAAAACTACATACTCAGATCTTCACCAAACTTTGCAGGAATACTTTGCATGTCAAGACACGTGGAAAAAACGTACAAAACAAGAGATCGGAGACATCAAGATTTTCGACGAATTTTTTAAGAATTTTCAAATTTTCAGATGGGAGGTTCCAGATAAGGTCAAAAACGACATACTCAGATCTTCACCAAACTTTGCAGGAATTCATTGGATGTCAAGACACGTGGAAAAAACATACAAAACATAGGATTGGTGACATCAAGATTTTGGACGAATTTTTTAAGATTTTTCAAATTTTCAGATAGGAGGTTCCATATAAGGTCAAAAACTACATACTCAGATCTTCACCAAACTTTGCAGGGATACATTGGAGGTCGAGACACGTGGAAAAAAAGTACAAAACAAGAGATTGGGGTCATCAAGATTTTGGACGGATTTTTTAGGAATTTTCAAATTTTCAGATGGGAGGTTCCAGATAAGGTCAAAAACTACATACTCAGATCTTCACCAAACATTGCAGGGATACATTGGATGTCAAGACACGTGGAAAAAACGTACAAAACAAGAGATTGGAGACATCAAGATTTTGGACGATTTTTTTAAGAATTTTCAAATTTTCAGATTGGAGGTTCCAGATAAGGTCAAAAACTACATACTCAGATCTTCACCAAACGTTGCAGGGATACTTTGCATGTCAAGACACGTGGAAAAAACGTACAAAACAAGAGATCGGAGACATCAAGATTTTCGACGAATTTTTGAAGAATTTTCAAATTTTCAGATAGGAGGTTCCAGATAAGGTCTAAAACTACATACTCAGATCTCCACCAAACATTGCAGGAATACATTGGATGTCAAGACACGTGGAAAAAAAGTACAAAACAAGAGATTGGAGACATCAAGATTTTCGACGAATTTTTGAAGAATTTTCAAATTTTCAGTTAGGAGGTTCCAGATAAGGTCAAAAACTACATACTCAGATCTTCACCAAACTTTGCAGGGATCCATTGGAGGTCGAGACACGTGGAAAAAACGTACAAAACAAGAGATTGGAGACATCAAGATTTTGGACGAATTTTTTAAGAATTTTCAAATTTTCAGATAGGAGGTTCCAGATGAGGTCAAAAACTACATACTCAGATCTTCACCAAACTTTGCAGGAATACTTTGCATGTCAAGACACGTGGAAAAAACGTACAAAACAAGAGATTGGGGTCATCAAGATTTTGCACGGATTTTTTAGGAATTTTCAAATTTTCAGATGGGAGGTTCCAGATAAGGTCAAAAACTACATACTCAGATCTTCACCAGACATTGCAGGGATACATTGGATGTCAAGACACGTGGAAAAAACGTACAAAACAAGAGATTGGAGACATCAAGATTTTGGACGAATTTTTTAAGAATTTTCAAATTTTCAGATAGGAGGTTCCAGATGAGGTCAAAAACTACATACTCAGATCTTCACCAAACTTTGCAGGAATACTTTGCATGTCAAGACACGTGGAAAAAGCGTACAAAACAAGAGATCGGAGACATCAAGATTTTCGACGAATTTTTTAAGAATTTTCAAATTTTCAGATGGGAGGTTCCAGATAAGGTCAAAAACGACATACTCAGATCTTCACCAAACTTTGCAGGAATACATTGGATGTCAAGACACGTGGAAAAAACATACAAAACATAGGATTGGTGACATCAAGATTTTGGACGAATTTTTTAAGAATTTTCAAATTTTCAGATAGGAGGTTCCATATAAGGTCAAAAACTACATACTCAGATCTTCACCAAACTTTGCAGGGATACATTGGAGGTCGAGACACGTGGAAAAAAAGTACAAAACAAGAGATTGGGGTCATCAAGATTTTGGACGGATTTTTTAGGAATTTTCAAATTTTCAGATGGGAGGTTCCAGATAAGGTCAAAAACTACATACTCAGATCTTCACCAAACATTGCAGGGATACATTGGATGTCAAGACACGTGGAAAAAACGTACAAAACAAGAGATTGGAGACATCAAGATTTTGGACGAATTTTTTAAGAATTTTCAAATTTTCAGATAGGAGGTTCCAGATGAGGTCAAAAACTACATACTCAGATCTTCACCAAATTTTGCAGGAATACTTTGCATGTCAAGACACGTGGAAAAAACGTACAAAACAAGAGATCGGAGACATCAAGATTTTCGACGAATTTTTTAAGAATTTTCAAATTTTCAGATGGGAGGTTCCAGATAAGGTCAAAAACTACATACTCAGATCTCCACCAAACATTGCAGGAATACATTGGATGTCAAGACACGTGGAAAAAACGTACAAAACAAGAGATTGGAGACATCAAGATTTTCGACGAATTTTTGAAGAATTTTCAAATTTTCAGATAGGAGGTTCCAGATAAGGTCAAAAACTACATACTCAGATCTTCACCAAACGTTGCAGGGATACTTTGCATGTCAAGACACGTGGAAAAAACGTACAAAACAAGAGATTGGAGACATCAAGATTTTGGACGAATTTTTTAAGAATTCTCAAATTTTCAGATAGGAGGTTCCAGATGAGGTCAAAAACTACATACTCAGATCTTCAATAAACTTTGCAGGGATACTTTGGATGTCAAGACACGTGGAAAAAACGTACAAAACAAGAGATTGGGGTCATCAAGATTTTGGACGAATTTTTTAAGAATTTTCAAATTTTCAGATGGGAGGTTCAATATAAGGTCAAAAACTACATACTCAGATCTTCACCAAACATTGCAGGGATACATTGGATGTCAAGACACGTGGAAAAAACGTACAAAACAAGAGATTGGAGACATCAAGATTTTGGACGAATTTTTTAAGAATTTTCAAATTTTCAGATAGGAGGTTCCAGATGAGGTCAAAAACTACATACTCAGATCTTCACCAAACTTTGCAGGAATACTTTGCATGTCAAGACACGTGGAAAAAACGTACAAAACAAGAGATTGGGGTCATCAAGATTTTGCACGGATTTTTTAGGAATTTTCAAATTTTCAGATGGGAGGTTCCAGATAAGGTCAAAAACTACATACTCAGATCTTCACCAAACTTTGCAGGGATACATTGGATGTCAAGACACGTGGAAAAAACGTACAAAACAAGAGATTGGAGACATCAAGATTTTGGACGAATTTTTTAAGAATTTTCAAATTTTCAGATAGGAGGTTCCATATAAGGTCAAAAACTACATACTCAGATCTTCACCAAACTTTGCATGGATACATTATGTGTCAAGACACATGGAAAAAACGTACAAAACAAAAGATTGGAGACATCAAGATTTTGGTCGAATTTTTGAAGAATTTTCAAATTTTCTGATAGGAGGTCCCAGATAAGGTCAAAAACTACATACTCAGATCTCTACCAAACTTTGCAGGGATACATTGGATGTCAAGACACGTGGAAAAAACGTACAAAACAAGAGATTGGAGACATCAAGATTTTCGACGAATTTTTTAAGAATTTTCAAATTTTCAGATAGGAGGTTCCAGATGAGGTCAAAAACTACATACTCAGATCTTCACCAAACTTTGCAGGAATACTTTGCATGTCAAGACACGTGGAAAAAACGTACAAAACAAGAGATCGGAGACATCAAGATTTTCGACGAATTTTTGAAGAATTTTCAAATTTTCAGATAGGAGGTTCCAGATAAGGTCTAAAACTACATACTCAGATCTCCACCAAACATTGCAGGAATACATTGGATGTCAAGACACGTGGAAAAAACGTACAAAACAAGAGATTGGAGACATCAAGATTTTCGACGAATTTTTGAAGAATTTTCAAATTTTCAGATAGGAGGTTCCAGATAAGGTCAAAAACTACATACTCAGATCTTCACCAAACTTTGCAGGGATCCATTGGAGGTCGAGACACGTGGAAAAAACGTACAAAACAAGAGATTGGAGACATCAAGATTTTGGACGAATTTTTGAAGATTTTTCAAATTTTCAGATAGGAGGTTCCAGATAAGGTCTAAAACTACATACTCAGATCTCCACCAAACTTTGCAGGAATACATTGGATGTCAAGACACGTGGAAAAAACGTACAAAACAAGAGATTGGAGACATCAAGATTTTCGACGAATTTTTGAAGAATTTTCAAATTTTCAGAAAGGATGTTCCAGATGAGGTCAAAAACTACATACTCAGATCTTCACCAAACTTTGCAGGGATACTTTGGATGTCAAGACACGTGGAAAAAACGTACAAAACAAGAGATCGGAGACATCAAGATTTTCGACGAATTTTTGAAGAATTTTCAAATTTTCAGATAGGAGGTTCCAGATAAGGTCAAAAACTACATACTCAGATCTTCACCAAACGTTGCAGGGATACTTTGCATGTCAAGACACGTGGAAAAAACGTACAAAACAAAGGATTGGAGACATCAAGATTTTCGACGAATTTTTTAAGAATTTTCAAATTTTCAGATGGGAGGTTCCAGATAAGGTCAAAAACGACATACTCAGATCTTCACCAAACTTTGCATGGATACATTGGATGTCAAGACACGTGGAAAAAACGTACAAAACAAGAGATTGGAGACATCAAGATTTTGGACGAATTTTTTAAGAATTCTCAAATTTTCAGAAAGGAGGTTCCATATAAGGTCAAAAACTACATACTCAGATCTTCACCAAACTTTGCAGGGATACTTTGGATGTCAAGACACGTGGAAAAAACGTACAAAACAAGAGATTGGGGTCATCAAGATTTTGGACGAATATTTTAAGAATTTTCAAATTTTCAGATGGGAGGTTCAATATAAGGTCAAAAACTACATACTCAGATCTTCACCAAACTTTGCATGGATACATTGGATGTCAAGACACGTGGAAAAAACATACAAAACATAGGATTCGGAACATCAAGATTTTGGTCGAATTTTTTAAGAATTTTCAAATTTTCAGATAGGAGGTTCCATATAAGGTCAAAAACTACATACTCAGATCTTCACCAAACATTGCAGGAATACATTGGATGTCAAGACACGTGGAAAAAACGTACAAAACAAGAGATTGGGGTCATCAAGATTTTGCACGGATTTTTTAGGAATTTTCAAATTTTCAGATGGGAGGTTCCAGATAAGGTCAAAAACTACATACTCAGATCTTCACCAAACTTTGCAGGGATACATTGGATGTCAAGACACGTGGAAAAAACGTACAAAACAAGAGATTGGAGACATCAAGATTTTGGACGAATTTTTTAAGAATTTTCAAATTTTCAGATAGGAGGTTCCATATAAGGTCAAAAACTACATACTCAGATCTTCACCAAACTTTGCATGGATACATTATGTGTCAAGACACGTGGAAAAAACGTACAAAACAAAAGATTGGAGACATCAAGATATTGGTCGAATTTTTTAAGAATTTTCAAATTTTCAGATGGGAGGTTCCAGATAAGGTCAAAAACTACATACTCAGATCTTCACCAAACTTTGCAGGGATACATTGGATGTCAAGACACGTGGAAAAAACGTACAAAACAAGAGATAGGAGACATCAAGATTTTGGACGAATTTTTTAACAATTTTCAAATTTTCAGAAAGGATGTTCCAGATAAGGTCAAAAACAACATACTCAGATCTTCACCATACTTTGCAGGGATACATTGGATATCAAGACACGTGGAAAAAACGTACAAAACAAGAGATTGGAGACATCAAGATTTTGGACGAATTTTTTAAGAATTTTCAAATTTTCAGATAGGAGGTTCCAAATAAGATCAAAAACTACATACTCAGATCTTCACCAAACTTTGCAGGGATACATTCGAGGTCGAGACACGTGGAAAAAAAGTACAAAACAAGAGATTGGGGTCATCAAGATTTTGGACGGATTTTTTAGGAATTTTCAAATTTTCAGATGGGAGGTTCCAGATAAGGTCAAAAACTACATACTCAGATCTTCACCAAACATTGCAGGGATACATTGGATGTCAAGACACGTGGAAAAAACGTACAAAACAAGAGATTGGAGACATCAAGATTTTGGACGAATTTTTTAAGAATTTTCAAATTTTCAGATAGGAGGTTCCAGATGAGGTCAAAAACTACATACTCAGATCTTCACCAAATTTTGCAGGAATACTTTGCATGTCAAGACACGTGGAAAAAACGTACAAAACAAGAGATCGGAGACATCAAGATTTTCGACGAATTTTTTAAGAATTTTCAAATTTTCAGATGGGAGGTTCCAGATAAGGTCAAAAACTACATACTCAGATCTCCACCAAACATTGCAGGAATACATTGGATGTCAAGACACGTGGAAAAAACGTACAAAACAAGAGATTGGAGACATCAAGATTTTCGACGAATTTTTGAAGAATTTTCAAATTTTCAGATAGGAGGTTCCAGATAAGGTCAAAAACTACATACTCAGATCTTCACCAAACGTTGCAGGGATACTTTGCATGTCAAGACACGTGGAAAAAACGTACAAAACAAGAGATTGGAGACATCAAGATTTTGGACGAATTTTTTAAGAATTCTCAAATTTTCAGATAGGAGGTTCCAGATGAGGTCAAAAACTACATACTCAGATCTTCAATAAACTTTGCAGGGATACTTTGGATGTCAAGACACGTGGAAAAAACGTACAAAACAAGAGATTGGGGTCATCAAGATTTTGGACGAATTTTTTAAGAATTTTCAAATTTTCAGATGGGAGGTTCAATATAAGGTCAAAAACTACATACTCAGATCTTCACCAAACATTGCAGGGATACATTGGATGTCAAGACACGTGGAAAAAACGTACAAAACAAGAGATTGGAGACATCAAGATTTTGGACGAATTTTTTAAGAATTTTCAAATTTTCAGATAGGAGGTTCCAGATGAGGTCAAAAACTACATACTCAGATCTTCACCAAACTTTGCAGGAATACTTTGCATGTCAAGACACGTGGAAAAAACGTACAAAACAAGAGATTGGGGTCATCAAGATTTTGCACGGATTTTTTAGGAATTTTCAAATTTTCAGATGGGAGGTTCCAGATAAGGTCAAAAACTACATACTCAGATCTTCACCAAACTTTGCAGGGATACATTGGATGTCAAGACACGTGGAAAAAACGTACAAAACAAGAGATTGGAGACATCAAGATTTTGGACGAATTTTTTAAGAATTTTCAAATTTTCAGATAGGAGGTTCCATATAAGGTCAAAAACTACATACTCAGATCTTCACCAAACTTTGCATGGATACATTATGTGTCAAGACACATGGAAAAAACGTACAAAACAAAAGATTGGAGACATCAAGATTTTGGTCGAATTTTTGAAGAATTTTCAAATTTTCTGATAGGATGTCCCAGATAAGGTCAAAAACTACATACTCAGATCTCTACCAAACTTTGCAGGGATACATTGGATGTCAAGACACGTGGAAAAAACGTACAAAACAAGAGATTGGAGACATCAAGATTTTCGACGAATTTTTTAAGAATTTTCAAATTTTCAGATAGGAGGTTCCAGATGAGGTCAAAAACTACATACTCAGATCTTCACCAAACTTTGCAGGAATACTTTGCATGTCAAGACACGTGGAAAAAACGTACAAAACAAGAGATCGGAGACATCAAGATTTTCGACGAATTTTTGAAGAATTTTCAAATTTTCAGATAGGAGGTTCCAGATAAGGTCTAAAACTACATACTCAGATCTCCACCAAACATTGCAGGAATACATTGGATGTCAAGACACGTGGAAAAAACGTACAAAACAAGAGATTGGAGACATCAAGATTTTCGACGAATTTTTTAAGAATTTTCAAATTTTCAGATAGGAGGTTCCAGATGAGGTCAAAAACTACATACTCAGATCTTCACCAAACTTTGCAGGAATACTTTGCATGTCAAGACACGTGGAAAAAACATACAAAACATAGGATTCGGAACATCAAGATTTTGGTCGAATTTTTTAAGAATTTTCAAATTTTCAGATAGGAGGTTCCATATAAGGTCAAAAACTACATACTCAGATCTTCACCAAACATTGCAGGAATACATTGGATGTCAAGACACGTGGAAAAAACGTACAAAACAAGAGATTGGGGTCATCAAGATTTTGCACGGATTTTTTAGGAATTTTCAAATTTTCAGATGGGAGGTTCCAGATAAGGTCAAAAACTACATACTCAGATCTTCACCAAACTTTGCAGGGATACATTGGATGTCAAGACACGTGGAAAAAACGTACAAAACAAGAGATTGGAGACATCAAGATTTTGGACGAATTTTTTAAGAATTTTCAAATTTTCAGATAGGAGGTTCCATATAAGGTCAAAAACTACATACTCAGATCTTCACCAAACTTTGCATGGATACATTATGTGTCAAGACACGTGGAAAAAACGTACAAAACAAAAGATTGGAGACATCAAGATATTGGTCGAATTTTTTAAGAATTTTCAAATTTTCAGATGGGAGGTTCCAGATAAGGTCAAAAACTACATACTCAGATCTTCACCAAACTTTGCAGGGATACATTGGATGTCAAGACACGTGGAAAAAACGTACAAAACAAGAGATAGGAGACATCAAGATTTTGGACGAATTTTTTAACAATTTTCAAATTTTCAGAAATGATGTTCCAGATAAGGTCAAAAACAACATACTCAGATCTTCACCAAACTTTGCAGGGATACATTGGATATCAAGACACGTGGAAAAAACGTACAAAACAAGAGATTGGAGACATCAAGATTTTGGACGAATTTTTTAAGAATTTTCAAATTTTCAGATAGGAGGTTCCAGATAAGATCAAAAACTACATACTCAGATCTTCACCAAACTTTGCAGGGATACATTGGAGGTCGAGACACGTGGAAAAAAAGTACAAAACAAGAGATTGGGGTCATCAAGATTTTGGACGGATTTTTTAGGAATTTTCAAATTTTCAGATGGGAGGTTCCAGATAAGGTCAAAAACTACATACTCAGATCTTCACCAAACATTGCAGGGATACATTGGATGTCAAGACACGTGGAAAAAACGTACAAAACAAGAGATTGGAGACATCAAGATTTTGGACGAATTTTTTAAGAATTTTCAAATTTTCAGATAGGAGGTTCCAGATGAGGTCAAAAACTACATACTCAGATCTTCACCAAATTTTGCAGGAATACTTTGCATGTCAAGACACGTGGAAAAAACGTACAAAACAAGAGATCGGAGACATCAAGATTTTCGACGAATTTTTTAAGAATTTTCAAATTTTCAGATGGGAGGTTCCAGATAAGGTCAAAAACTACATACTCAGATCTCCACCAAACATTGCAGGAATACATTGGATGTTAAGACACGTGGAAAAAACGTACAAAACAAGAGATTGGAGACATCAAGATTTTCGACGAATTTTTGAAGAATTTTCAAATTTTCAGATAGGAGGTTCCAGATAAGGTCAAAAACTACATACTCAGATCTTCACCAAACGTTGCAGGGATACTTTGCATGTCAAGACACGTGGAAAAAACGTACAAAACAAGAGATTGGAGACATCAAGATTTTGGACGAATTTTTTAAGAATTCTCAAATTTTCAGATAGGAGGTTCCAGATGAGGTCAAAAACTACATACTCAGATCTTCAATAAACTTTGCAGGGATACTTTGGATGTCAAGACACGTGGAAAAAACGTACAAAACAAGAGATTGGGGTCATCAAGATTTTGGACGAATTTTTTAAGAATTTTCAAATTTTCAGATGGGAGGTTCAATATAAGGTCAAAAACTACATACTCAGATCTTCACCAAACATTGCAGGGATACATTGGATGTCAAGACACGTGGAAAAAACGTACAAAACAAGAGATTGGAGACATCAAGATTTTGGACGAATTTTTTAAGAATTTTCAAATTTTCAGATAGGAGGTTCCAGATGAGGTCAAAAACTACATACTCAGATCTTCACCAAACTTTGCAGGAATACTTTGCATGTCAAGACACGTGGAAAAAACGTACAAAACAAGAGATTGGGGTCATCAAGATTTTGCACGGATTTTTTAGGAATTTTCAAATTTTCAGATGGGAGGTTCCAGATAAGGTCAAAAACTACATACTCAGATCTTCACCAAACTTTGCAGGGATACATTGGATGTCAAGACACGTGGAAAAACGTACAAAACAAGAGATTGGAGACATCAAGATTTTGGACGAATTTTTTAAGAATTTTCAAATTTTCAGATAGGAGGTTCCATATAAGGTCAAAAACTACATACTCAGATCTTCACCAAACTTTGCATGGATACATTATGTGTCAAGACACATGGAAAAAACGTACAAAACAAAAGATTGGAGACATCAAGATTTTGGTCGAATTTTTGAAGAATTTTCAAATTTTCTGATAGGATGTCCCAGATAAGGTCAAAAACTACATACTCAGATCTCTACCAAACTTTGCAGGGATACATTGGATGTCAAGACACGTGGAAAAAACGTACAAAACAAGAGATTGGAGACATCAAGATTTTCGACGAATTTTTTAAGAATTTTCAAATTTTCAGATAGGAGGTTCCAGATGAGGTCAAAAACTACATACTCAGATCTTCACCAAACTTTGCAGGAATACTTTGCATGTCAAGACACGTGGAAAAAACGTACAAAACAAGAGATCGGAGACATCAAGATTTTCGACGAATTTTTGAAGAATTTTCAAATTTTCAGATAGGAGGTTCCAGATAAGGTCTAAAACTACATACTCAGATCTCGACCAAACATTGCAGGAATACATTGGATGTCAAGACACGTGGAAAAAACGTACAAAACAAGAGATTGGAGACATCAAGATTTTCGACGAATTTTTGAAGAATTTTCAAATTTTCAGATAGGAGGTTCCAGATAAGGTCAAAAACTACATACTCAGATCTTCACCAAACTTTGCAGGGATCCATTGGAGGTCGAGACACGTGGAAAAAACGTACAAAACAAGAGATTGGAGACATCAAGATTTTGGACGAATTTTTGAAGATTTTTCAAATTTTCAGATAGGAGGTTCCAGATAAGGTCTAAAACTACATACTCAGATCTCCACCAAACTTTGCAGGAATACATTGGATGTCAAGACACGTGGAAAAAACGTACAAAACAAGAGATTGGAGACATCAAGATTTTCGACGAATTTTTGAAGAATTTTCAAATTTTCAGAAAGGATGTTCCAGATGAGGTCAAAAACTACATACTCAGATCTTCACCAAACTTTGCAGGGATACTTTGGATGTCAAGACACGTGGAAAAAACGTACAAAACAAGAGATCGGAGACATCAAGATTTTCGACGAATTTTTTAAGAATTTTCAAATTTTCAGATAGGAGGTTCCAGATAAGGTCAAAAACTACATACTCAGATCTTCACCAAACGTTGCAGGGATACTTTGCATGTCAAGACACGTGGAAAAAACGTACAAAACAAAGGATTGGAGACATCAAGATTTTCGACGAATTTTTTAAGAATTTTCAAATTTTCAGATGGGAGGTTCCAGATAAGGTCAAAAACGACATACTCAGATCTTCACCAAACTTTGCATTGATACATTGGATGTCAAGACACGTGGAAAAAACGTACAAAACAAGAGATTGGAGACATCAAGATTTTGGACGAATTTTTTAAGAATTCTCAAATTTTCAGAAAGGAGGTTCCATATAAGGTCAAAAACTACATACTCAGATCTTCACCAAACTTTGCAGGGATACTTTGGATGTCAAGACACGTGGAAAAAACGTACAAAACAAGAGATTGGGGTCATCAAGATTTTGGACGAATTTTTTAAGAATTTTCAAATTTTCAGATGGGAGGTTCAATATAAGGTCAAAAACTACATACTCAGATCTTCACCAAACTTTGCATGGATACATTGGATGTCAAGACACGTGGAAAAAACATACAAAACATAGGATTCGGAACATCAAGATTTTGGTCGAATTTTTTAAGAATTTTCAAATTTTCAGATAGGAGGTTCCATATAAGGTCAAAAACTACATACTCAGATCTTCACCAAACATTGCAGGAATACATTGGATGTCAAGACACGTGGAAAAAACGTACAAAACAAGAGATTGGGGTCATCAAGATTTTGCACGGATTTTTTAGGAATTTTCAAATTTTCAGATGGGAGGTTCCAGATAAGGTCAAAAACTACATACTCAGATCTTCACCAAACTTTGCAGGGATACATTGGATGTCAAGACACGTGGAAAAAACGTACAAAACAAGAGATTGGAGACATCAAGATTTTGGACGAATTTTTTAAGAATTTTCAAATTTTCAGATAGGAGGTTCCATATAAGGTCAAAAACTACATACTCAGATCTTCACCAAACTTTGCATGGATACATTATGTGTCAAGACACGTGGAAAAAACGTACAAAACAAAAGATTGGAGACATCAAGATATTGGTCGAATTTTTTAAGAATTTTCAAATTTTCAGATGGGAGGTTCCAGATAAGGTCAAAAACTACATACTCAGATCTTCACCAAACTTTGCAGGGATACATTGGATGTCAAGACACGTGGAAAAAACGTACAAAACAAGAGATAGGAGACATCAAGATTTTGGACGAATTTTTTAACAATTTTCAAATTTTCAGAAAGGATGTTCCAGATAAGGTCAAAAACAACATACTCAGATCTTCACCAAACTTTGCAGGGATACATTGGATATCAAGACACGTGGAAAAAACGTACAAAACAAGAGATTGGAGACATCAAGATTTTGGACGAATTTTTTAAGAATTTTCAAATTTTCAGATAGGAGGTTCCAGATAAGATCAAAAACTACATACTCAGATCTTCACCAAACTTTGCAGGGATACATTGGATGTCAAGACACGTGGAAAAAAAGTACAAAACAAGAGATTGGGGTCATCAAGATTTTGGACGGATTTTTTAGGAATTTTCAAATTTTCAGATGGGAGGTTCCAGATAAGGTCAAAAACTACATACTCAGATCTTCACCAAACATTGCAGGGATACATTGGATGTCAAGACATGTGGAAAAAACGTACAAAACAAGAGATTGGAGACATCAAGATTTTGGACGAATTTTTTAAGAATTTTCAAATTTTCAGATAGGAGGTTCCAGATGAGGTCAAAAACTACATACTCAGATCTTCACCAAACTTTGCAGGGATCCATTGGATGTCAAGACACATGGAAAAAACATACAAAACATAGGATTGGTGACATCAAGATTTTGGACGAATTTTTTAAGAATTTTCAAATTTTCAGATAGGAGGTTCCATATAAGGTCAAAAACTACATACTCAGATCTTCACCAAACTTTGCAGGGATACATTGGAGGTCGAGACACGTGGAAAAAAAGTACAAAACAAGAGATTGGGGTCATCAAGATTTTGGACGGATTTTTTAGGAATTTTCAAATTTTCAGATGGGAGGTTCCAGATAAGGTCAAAAACTACATACTCAGATCTTCACCAAACATTGCAGGGATACATTGGATGTCAAGACACGTGGAAAAAACGTACAAAACAAGAGATTGGAGACATCAAGATTTTGGACGAATTTTTTAAGAATTTTCAAATTTTCAGATAGGAGGTTCCAGATGAGATCAAAAACTACATACTCAGATCTTCACCAAACTTTGCAGGAATACTTTGCATGTCAAGACACGTGGAAAAAACGTACAAAACAAGAGATCGGAGACATCAAGATTTTCGACGAATTTTTTAAGAATTTTCAAATTTTCAGATGGGAGGTTCCAGATAAGGTCAAAAACGACATACTCAGATCTTCACCAAACTTTGCAGGAATACATTGGATGTCAAGACACGTGGAAAAAACATACAAAACATAGGATTGGTGACATCAAGATTTTGGACGAATTTTTTAAGAATTTTCAAATTTTCAGATAGGAGGTTCCATATAAGGTCAAAAACTACATACTCAGATCTTCACCAAACTTTGCAGGGATCCATTGGAGGTCGAGACACGTGGAAAAAACGTACAAAACAAGAGATTGGAGACATCAAGATTTTGGACGAATTTTTTAAGAATTTTCAAATTTTCAGATAGGAGGTTTCATATAAGGTCAAAAACTACATACTCAGATCTTCACCAAACTTTGCAGGGATACATTGGATGTCAAGACACGTGGAAAAAACGTACAAAACAAGAGATTGGAGACATCAAGATTTTCGACGAATTTTTGAAGAATTTTCAAATTTTCAGATAGGAGGTTCCAGATAAGGTCAAAAACTACATACTCAGATCTTCACCAAACTTTGCAGGGATCCATTGGAGGTCGAGACACGTGGAAAAAACGTACAAAACAAGAGATTGGAGACATCAAGATTTTGGACGAATTTTTGAAGATTTTTCAAATTTTCAGATAGGAGGTTCCAGATAAGGTCTAAAACTACATACTCAGATCTCCACCAAACTTTGCAGGAATACATTGGATGTCAAGACACGTGGAAAAAACGTACAAAACAAGAGATTGGAGACATCAAGATTTTCGACGAATTTTTGAAGAATTTTCAAATTTTCAGAAAGGATGTTCCAGATGAGGTCAAAAACTACATACTCAGATCTTCACCAAACTTTGCAGGGATACTTTGGATGTCAAGACACGTGGAAAAAACGTACAAAACAAGAGATCGGAGACATCAAGATTTTCGACGAATTTTTTAAGAATTTTCAAATTTTCTGATAGGAGGTTCCAGATAAGGTCAAAAACTACATACTCAGATCTTCACCAAACGTTGCAGGGATACTTTGCATGTCAAGACACGTGGAAAAAACGTACAAAACAAAGGATTGGAGACATCAAGATTTTCGACGAATTTTTTAAGAATTTTCAAATTTTCAGATGGGAGGTTCCAGATAAGGTCAAAAACGACATACTCAGATCTTCACCAAACTTTGCATGGATACATTGGATGTCAAGACACGTGGAAAAAACGTACAAAACAAGAGATTGGAGACATCAAGATTTTGGACGAATTTTTTAAGAATTCTCAAATTTTCAGAAAGGAGGTTCCATATAAGGTCAAAAACTACATACTCAGATCTTCACCAAACTTTGCAGGGATACTTTGGATGTCAAGACACGTGGAAAAAACGTACAAAACAAGAGATTGGGGTCATCAAGATTTTGGACGAATTTTTTAAGAATTTTCAAATTTTCAGATGGGAGGTTCAATATAAGGTCAAAAACTACATACTCAGATCTTCACCAAACTTTGCATGGATACATTGGATGTCAAGACACGTGGAAAAAACATACAAAACATAGGATTCGGAACATCAAGATTTTGGTCGAATTTTTTAAGAATTTTCAAATTTTCAGATAGGAGGTTCCATATAAGGTCAAAAACTACATACTCAGATCTTCACCAAACATTGCAGGAATACATTGGATGTCAAGACACGTGGAAAAAACGTACAAAACAAGAGATTGGGGTCATCAAGATTTTGCACGGATTTTTTAGGAATTTTCAAATTTTCAGATGGGAGGTTCCAGATAAGGTCAAAAACTACATACTCAGATCTTCACCAAACTTTGCAGGGATACATTGGATGTCAAGACACGTGGAAAAAACGTACAAAACAAGAGATTGGAGACATCAAGATTTTCGACGAATTTTTTAAGAATTTTCAAATTTTCAGATAGGAGGTTCCATATAAGGTCAAAAACTACATACTCAGATCTTCACCAAACTTTGCATGGATACATTATGTGTCAAGACACGTGGAAAAAACGTACAAAACAAAAGATTGGAGACATCAAGATATTGGTCGAATTTTTTAAGAATTTTCAAATTTTCAGATGGGAGGTTCCAGATAAGGTCAAAAACTACATACTCAGATCTTCACCAAACTTTGCAGGGATACATTGGATGTCAAGACACGTGGAAAAAACGTACAAAACAAGAGATAGGAGACATCAAGATTTTGGACGAATTTTTTAACAATTTTCAAATTTTCAGAAAGGATGTTCCAGATAAGGTCAAAAACAACATACTCAGATCTTCACCAAACTTTGCAGGGATACATTGGATATCAAGACACGTGGAAAAAACGTACAAAACAAGAGATTGGAGACATCAAGATTTTGGACGAATTTTTTAAGAATTTTCAAATTTTCAGATAGGAGGTTCCAGATAAGATCAAAAACTACATACTCAGATCTTCACCAAACTTTGCAGGGATACATTGGATGTCAAGACACGTGGAAAAAAAGTACAAAACAAGAGATTGGGGTCATCAAGATTTTGGACGGATTTTTTAGGAATTTTCAAATTTTCAGATGGGAGGTTCCAGATAAGGTCAAAAACTACATACTCAGATCTTCACCAAACATTGCAGGGATACATTGGATGTCAAGACATGTGGAAAAAACGTACAAAACAAGAGATTGGAGACATCAAGATTTTGGACGAATTTTTTAAGAATTTTCAAATTTTCAGATAGGAGGTTCCAGATGAGGTCAAAAACTACATACTCAGATCTTCACCAAACTTTGCAGGGATCCATTGGATGTCAAGACACGTGGAAAAAACATACAAAACATAGGATTGGTGACATCAAGATTTTGGACGAATTTTTTAAGAATTTTCAAATTTTCAGATAGGAGGTTCCATATAAGGTCAAAAACTACATACTCAGATCTTCACCAAACTTTGCAGGGATACATTGGAGGTCGAGACACGTGGAAAAAAAGTACAAAACAAGAGATTGGGGTCATCAAGATTTTGGACGGATTTTTTAGGAATTTTCAAATTTTCAGATGGGAGGTTCCAGATAAGGTCAAAAACTACATACTCAGATCTTCACCAAACATTGCAGGGATACATTGGATGTCAAGACACGTGGAAAAAACGTACAAAACAAGAGATTGGAGACATCAAGATTTTGGACGAATTTTTTAAGAATTTTCAAATTTTCAGATAGGAGGTTCCAGATGAGATCAAAAACTACATACTCAGATCTTCACCAAACTTTGCAGGAATACTTTGCATGTCAAGACACGTGGAAAAAACGTACAAAACAAGAGATCGGAGACATCAAGATTTTCGACGAATTTTTTAAGAATTTTCAAATTTTCAGATGGGAGGTTCCAGATAAGGTCAAAAACGACATACTCAGATCTTCACCAAACTTTGCAGGAATACATTGGATGTCAAGACACGTGGAAAAAACATACAAAACATAGGATTGGTGACATCAAGATTTTGGACGAATTTTTTAAGAATTTTCAAATTTTCAGATAGGAGGTTCCATATAAGGTCAAAAACTACATACTCAGATCTTCACCAAACTTTGCAGGGATCCATTGGAGGTCGAGACACGTGGAAAAAACGTACAAAACAAGAGATTGGAGACATCAAGATTTTGGACGAATTTTTTAAGAATTTTCAAATTTTCAGATAGGAGGTTTCATATAAGGTCAAAAACTACATACTCAGATCTTCACCAAACTTTGCAGGGATACATTGGATGTCAAGACACGTGGAAAAAACGTACAAAACAAGAGATTGGAGACATCAAGATTTTCGACGAATTTTTTAAGAATTTTCAAATTTTCAGAAAGGATGTTCCAGATAAGGTCAAAAACGACATACTCAGATCTTCACCAAACTTTGCAGGGATCCATTGGAGGTCGAGACACGTGGAAAAAACGTACAAAACAAGAGATTGGAGACATCAAGATTTTGGACGAATTTTTGAAGAATTTTCAAATTTTCAGATAGGAGGTTCCAGATAAGGTCTAAAACTACATACTCAGATCTCCACCAAACATTGCAGGAATACATTGGATGTCAAGACACGTGGAAAAAACGTACAAAACAAGAGATTGGAGACATCAAGATTTTCGACGAATTTTTGAAGAATTTTCAAATTTTCAGATAGGAGGTTCCAGATAAGGTCAAAAACTACATACTCAGATCTTCACCAAACGTTGCAGGGATACTTTGCATGTCAAGACACGTGGAAAAAACGTACAAAACAAAAGATTGGAGACATCAAGATTTTCGACGAATTTTTTAAGAATTTTCAAATTTTCAGATGGGAGGTTCCAGATAAGGTCAAAAACGACATACTCAGATCTTCACCAAACTTTGCATGGATACATTGGATGTCAAGACACGTGGAAAAAACGTACAAAACAAGAGATTGGAGACATCAAGATTTTGGACGAATTTTTTAAGAATTCTCAAATTTTCAGAAAGGAGGTTCCATATAAGGTCAAAAACTACATACTCAGATCTTCACCAAACTTTGCAGGGATACTTTGGATGTCAAGACACGTGGAAAAAACGTACAAAACAAGAGATTGGGGTCATCAAGATTTTGGACGAATTTTTTAAGAATTTTCAAATTTTCAGATGGGAGGTTCAATATAAGGTCAAAAACTACATACTCAGATCTTCACCAAACTTTGCATGGATACATTGGATGTCAAGACACGTGGAAAAAACGTACAAAACAAGAGATTGGAGACATCAAAATTTTGGACGAATTTTTTAAGAATTTTCAAATTTTCAGATAGGAGGTTCCAGATGAGGTCAAAAACTACATACTCAGATCTTCACCAAACTTTGCAGGAATACTTTGCATGTCAAGACACGTGGAAAAAACGTACAAAACAAGAGATCGGAGACATCAAGATTTTCGACGAATTTTTTAAGAATTTTCAAATTTTCAGATGGGAGGTTCCAGATAAGGTCAAAAACGACATACTCAGATCTTCACCAAACTTTGCATGGATACATTGGATGTCAAGACACGTGGAAAAAACATACAAAACATAGGATTGGTGACATCAAGATTTTGGACGAATTTTTTAAGAATTTTCAAATTTTCAGATAGGAGGTTCCATATAAGGTCAAAAACTACATACTCAGATCTTCACCAAACTTTGCAGGGATACATTGGAGGTCGAGACACGTGGAAAAAAAGTACAAAACAAGAGATTGGAGTCATCAAGATTTTGGACGGATTTTTTAGGAATTTTCAAATTTTCAGATGGGAGGTTCCAGATAAGGTCAAAAACTACATACTCAGATCTTCACCAAACATTGCAGGGATACATTGGATGTCAAGACACGTGGAAAAAACGTACAAAACAAGAGATTGGAGACATCAAGATTTTGGACGAATTTTTTAAGAATTTTCAAATTTTCAGATAGGAGGTTCCAGATGAGGTCAAAAACTACATACTCAGATCTTCACCAAACTTTGCAGGAATACTTTGCATGTCAAGACACGTGGAAAAAACGTACAAAACAAGAGATCGGAGACATCAAGATTTTCGACGAATTTTTTAAGAATTTTCAAATTTTCAGATGGGAGGTTCCAGATAAGGTCAAAAACGACATACTCAGATCTTCACCAAACTTTGCAGGGATCCATTGGAGGTCGAGACACGTGGAAAAAACGTACAAAACAAGAGATTGGAGACATCAAGATTTTGGACGAATTTTTTAAGAATTTTCAAATTTTCAGATAGGAGGTTCCATATAAGGTCAAAAACTACATACTCAGATCTTCACCAAACTTTGCAGGGATACATTGGATGTCAAGACACGTGGAAAAAACGTACAAAACAAAAGATTGGAGACATCAAGATTTTCGACGAATTTTTTAAGAATTTTCAAATTTTCAGATGGGAGGTTCCAGATGAGGTCAAACACGACATACTCAGATCTTCACCAAACTTTGCAGGAATACTTTGCATGTCAAGACACGTGGAAAAAACGTACAAAACAAGAGATCGGAGACATCAAGATTTTCGACGAATTTTTTAAGAATTTTCAAATTTTCAGATAGGAGGTTCCATATAAGGTCAAAAACTACATACTCAGATCTTCACCAAACTTTGCAGGGATACATTGGAGGTCGAGACACGTGGAAAAAAAGTACAAAACAAGAGATTGGGGTCATCAAGATTTTGGACGGATTTTTTAGGAATTTTCAAATTTTCAGATGGGAGGTTCCAGATAAGGTCAAAAACTACATACTCAGATCTTCACCAAACATTGCAGGGATACATTGGATGTCAAGACACGTGGAAAAAACGTACAAAACAAGAGATTGGAGACATCAAGATTTTGGACGAATTTTTTAAGAATTTTCAAATTTTCAGATAGGAGGTTCCAGATGAGGTCAAAAACTACATACTCAGATCTTCACCAAACTTTGCAGGAATACTTTGCATGTCAAGACACGTGGAAAAAACGTACAAAACAAGAGATCGGAGACATCAAGATTTTCGACGAATTTTTGAAGAATTTTCAAATTTTCAGATAGGAGGTTCCAGATAAGGTCTAAAACTACATACTCAGATCTCCACCAAACATTGCAGGAATACATTGGATGTCAAGACACGTGGAAAAAACGTACAAAACAAGAGATTGGAGACATCAAGATTTTCGACGAATTTTTGAAGAATTTTCAAATTTTCAGATAGGAGGTTCCAGATAAGGTCAAAAACTACATACTCAGATCTTCACCAAACTTTGCAGGGATCCATTGGAGGTCGAGACACGTGGAAAAAACGTACAAAACAAGAGATTGGAGACATCAAGATTTTGGACGAATTTTTGAAGAATTTTCAAATTTTCAGATAGGAGGTTCCAGATAAGGTCTAAAACTACATACTCAGATCTCCACCAAACATTGCAGGAATACATTGGATGTCAAGACACGTGGAAAAAACGTACAAAACAAGAGATTGGAGACATCAAGATTTTCGACGAATTTTTGAAGAATTTTCAAATTTTCAGAAAGGATGTTCCAGATGAGGTCAAAAACTACATACTCAGATCTTCACCAAACTTTGCAGGGATCCATTGGAGGTCGAGACACGTGGAAAAAAAGTACAAAACAAGAGATCGGAGACATCAAGATTTTCGACGAATTTTTGAAGAATTTTCAAATTTTCAGATAGGAGGTTCCAGATAAGGTCTAAAACTACATACTCAGATCTCCACCAAACATTGCAGGAATACATTGGATGTCAAGACACGTGGAAAAAACGTACAAAACAAGAGATTGGAGACATCAAGATTTTCGACGAATTTTTGAAGAATTTTCAAATTTTCAGAAAGGATGTTCCAGATAAGGTCAAAAACGACATACTCAGATCTTCACCAAACTTTGCAGGGATCCATTGGAGGTCGAGACACGTGGAAAAAACGTACAAAACAAGAGATTGGAGACATCAAGATTTTGGACGAATTTTTGAAGAATTTTCAAATTTTCAGATAGGAGGTTCCAGATAAGGTCTAAAACTACATACTCAGATCTCCACCAAACATTGCAGGAATACATTGGATGTCAAGACACGTGGAAAAAACGTACAAAACAAGAGATTGGAGACATCAAGATTTTCGACGAATTTTTGAAGAATTTTCAAATTTTCAGATAGGAGGTTCCAGATAAGGTCAAAAACTACATACTCAGATCTTCACCAAACGTTGCAGGGATACTTTGCATGTCAAGACACGTGGAAAAAACGTACAAAACAAAAGATTGGAGACATCAAGATTTTCGACGAATTTTTTAAGAATTTTCAAATTTTCAGATGGGAGGTTCCAGATAAGGTCAAAAACGACATACTCAGATCTTCACCAAACTTTGCATGGATACATTGGATGTCAAGACACGTGGAAAAAACGTACAAAACAAGAGATTGGAGACATCAAGATTTTGGACGAATTTTTTAAGGATTCTCAAATTTTCAGAAAGGAGGTTCCATATAAGGTCAAAAACTACATACTCAGATCTTCACCAAACTTTGCAGGGATACTTTGGATGTCAAGACACGTGGAAAAAACGTACAAAACAAGAGATTGGGGTCATCAAGATTTTGGACGAAGTTTTTAAGAATTTTCAAATTTTCAGATGGGAGGTTCAATATAAGGTCAAAAACTACATACTCAGATCTTCACCAAACTTTGCATGGATACATTCGATGTCAAGACACGTGGAAAAAACATACAAAACATAGGATTCGGAACATCAAGATTTTGGTCGAATTTTTTAAGAATTTTCAAATTTTCAGATAGGAGGTTCCATATAAGGTCAAAAACTACATACTCAGATCTTCACCAAACATTGCAGGAATACATTGGATGTCAAGACACGTGGAAAAAACGTACAAAACAAGAGATTGGGGTCATCAAGATTTTGCACGGATTTTTTAGGAATTTTCAAATTTTCAGATGGGAGGTTCCAGATAAGGTCAAAAACTACATACTCAGATCTTCACCAAACTTTGCAGGGATACATTGGATGTCAAGACACGTGGAAAAAACGTACAAAACAAGAGATAGGAGACATCAAGATTTTGGACGAATTTTTTAACAATTTTCAAATTTTCAGAAAGGATGTTCCAGATAAGGTCAAAAACAACATACTCAGATCTTCACCAAACTTTGCAGGGATACATTGGATATCAAGACACGTGGAAAAAACGTACAAAACAAGAGATTGGAGACATCAAGATTTTGGACGAATTTTTTAAGAATTTTCAAATTTTCAGATAGGAGGTTCCAGATAAGATCAAAAACTACATACTCAGATCTTCACCAAACTTTGCAGGGATACATTGGATGTCAAGACACGTGGAAAAAAGTACAAAACAAGAGATTGGGGTCATCAAGATTTTGGACGGATTTTTTAGGAATTTTCAAATTTTCAGATGGGAGGTTCCAGATAAGGTCAAAAACTACATACTCAGATCTTCACCAAACATTGCAGGGATACATTGGATGTCAAGACACGTGGAAAAAACGTACAAAACAAGAGATTGGAGACATCAAGATTTTGGACGAATTTTTTAAGAATTTTCAAATTTTCAGATAGGAGGTTCCAGATGAGGTCAAAAACTACATACTCAGATCTTCACCAAACTTTGCAGGAATACTTTGCATGTCAAGACACGTGGAAAAAACGTACAAAACAAGAGATCGGAGACATCAAGATTTTCGACGAATTTTTTAAGAATTTTCAAATTTTCAGATGGGAGGTTCCAGATAAGGTCAAAAACGACATACTCAGATCTTCACCAAACTCTGCAGGGATCCATTGGAGGTCGAGACACGTGGAAAAAACGTACAAAACAAGAGATTGGAGACATCAAGATTTTGGACGAATTTTTTAAGAATTTTCAAATTTTCAGATAGGAGGTCCCATATAAGGTCAAAAACTACATACTCAGATCTTCACCAAACTTTGCAGGGATACATTGGATGTCAAGACACGTGGAAAAAACGTACAAAACAAGAGATTGGAGACATCAAGATTTTCGACGAATTTTTTAAGAATTTTCAAATTTTCAGAAAGGATGTTCCAGATAAGGTCAAAAACGACATACTCAGATATTCACCAAACTTTGCAGGGATCCATTGGAGGTCGAGACACGTGGAAAAAACGTACAAAACAAGAGATTGGAGACATCAAGATTTTGGACGAATTTTTGAAGAATTTTCAAATTTTCAGATAGGAGGTTCCAGATAAGGTCTAAAACTACATACTCAGATCTCCACCAAACATTGCAGGAATACATTGGATGTCAAGACACGTGGAAAAAACGTACAAAACAAGAGATTGGAGACATCAAGATTTTCGACGAATTTTTGAAGAATTTTCAAATTTTCAGATAGGAGGTTCCAGATAAGGTCAAAAACTACATACTCAGATCTTCACCAAACGTTGCAGGGATACTTTGCATGTCAAGACACGTGGAAAAAACGTACAAAACAAAAGATTGGAGACATCAAGATTTTCGACGAATTTTTTAAGAATTTTCAAATTTTCAGATGGGAGGTTCCAGATAAGGTCAAAAACGACATACTCAGATCTTCACCAAACTTTGCATGGATACATTGGATGTCAAGACACGTGGAAAAAACGTACAAAACAAGAGATTGGAGACATCAAGATTTTGGACGAATTTTTTAAGAATTCTCAAATTTTCAGAAAGGAGGTTCCATAGAAGGTCAAAAACTACATACTCAGATCTTCACCAAACTTTGCAGGGATACTTTGGATGTCAAGACACGTGGAAAAAACGTACAAAACAAGAGATTGGGGTCATCAAGATTTTGGACGAATTTTTTAAGAATTTTCAAATTTTCAGATGGGAGGTTCAATATAAGGTCAAAAACTACATACTCAGATCTTCACCAAACTTTGCATGGATACATTGGATGTCAAGACACGTGGAAAAAACATACAAAACATAGGATTCGGAACATCAAGATTTTGGTCGAATTTTTTAAGAATTTTCAAATTTTCAGATAGGAGGTTCCATATAAGGTCAAAAACTACATACTCAGATCTTCACCAAACATTGCAGGAATACATTGGATGTCAAGACACGTGGAAAAAACGTACAAAACAAGAGATTGGGGTCATCAAGATTTTGCACGGATTTTTTAGGAATTTTCAAATTTTCAGATGGGAGGTTCCAGATAAGGTCAAAAACTACATACTCAGATCTTCACCAAACTTTGCAGGGATACATTGGATGTCAAGACACGTGGAAAAAACGTACAAAACAAGAGATTGGAGACATCAAGATTTTGGACGAATTTTTTAAGAATTTTCAAATTTTCAGATAGGAGGTTCCCTATAAGGTCAAAAACTACATACTCAGATCTTCACCAAACTTTGCATGGATACATTATGTGTCAAGACACGTGGAAAAAACGTACAAAACAAAAGATTGGAGACATCAAGATTTTGGTCGAATTTTTTAAGAATTTTCAAATTTTCAGATGGGAGGTTCCAGATAAGGTCAAAAACTACATACTCAGATCTTCACCAAACTTTGCAGGGATACATTGGATGTCAAGACACGTGGAAAAAACGTACAAAAAAGAGATTGGAGACATCAAGATTTTGGACGAATTTTTTAACAATTTTCAAATTTTCAGAAAGGATGTTCCAGATAAGGTCAAAAACAACATACTCAGATCTTCACCAAACTTTGCAGGGATACATTGGATATCAAGACACGTGGAAAAAACGTACAAAACAAGAGATTGAAGACATCAAGATTTTGGACGAATTTTTTAAGAATTTTCAAATTTTCAGATAGGAGGTTCCAGATAAGGTCAAAAACTACATACTCAGATCTTCACCAAACTTTGCAGGGATACATTGGATGTCAAGACACGTGGAAAAAACGTACAAAACAAGAGATTGGGGTCATCAAGATTTTGGACGGATTTTTTAGGAATTTTCAAATTTTCAGATGGGAGGTTCCAGATAAGGTCAAAAACTACATACTCAGATCTTCACCAAACATTGCAGGGATACATTGGATGTCAAGACACGTGGAAAAAACGTACAAAACAAGAGATTGGAGACATCAAAATTTTGGACGAATTTTTTAAGAATTTTCAAATTTTCAGATAGGAGGTTCCAGATGAGGTCAAAAACTACATACTCAGATCTTCACCAAACTTTGCAGGAATACTTTGCATGTCAAGACACGTGGAAAAAACGTACAAAACAAGAGATCGGAGACATCAAGATTTTCGACGAATTTTTTAAGAATTTTCAAATTTTCAGATGGGAGGTTCCAGATAAGGTCAAAAACGACATACTCAGATCTTCACCAAACTTTGCATGGATACATTGGATGTCAAGACACGTGGAAAAAACATACAAAACATAGGATTGGTGACATCAAGATTTTGGTCGAATTTTTTAAGAATTTTCAAATTTTCAGATGGGAGGTTCCAGATAAGGTCAAAAACTACATACTCAGATCTTCACCAAACTTTGCAGGGATACATTGGATGTCAAGACACGTGGAAAAAACGTACAAAACAAGAGATTGGAGACATCAAGATTATGGACGAATTTTTTGAGAATTTTCAAATTTTCAGAAAGGAGGTTCCATATAAGGTCAAAAACTACATACTCAGATCTTCACCAAACTTTGCAGGGATACATTGGAGGTCGAGACACGTGGAAAAAACGTACAAAACAAGAGATTGGAGACATCAAGATTTTGGACGAATTTTTGAAGAATTTTCAAATTTTCTGATAGGAGGTCCCAGATAAGGTCAAAAACTACATACTCAGATCTCCACCAAACATTGCAGGGATACATTGGATGTCAAGACACGTGGAAAAAACGTACAAAACAAGAGATTGGAGACATCAAGATTTTCGACGAATTTTTGAAGAATTTTCAAATTTTCAGATAGGAGGTTCCAGATAAGGTCAAAAACTACATACTCAGATCTTCATCAAACGTTGCAGGGATACTTTGCATGTCAAGACACGTGGAAAAAACGTACAAAACAAGAGATTGGAGACATCAAGATTTTCGACGAATTTTTTAAGAATTTTCAAATTTTCAGATGGGAGGTTCCAGATAAGGTCAAAAACGACATACTCAGATCTTCACCAAACTTTGCAGGGATACATTGGATGTCAAGACACGTGGAAAAAACGTACAAAACAAGAGATTGGGGTCATCAAGATTTTGCACGGATTTTTTAGGAATTTTCAAATTTTCAGATGGGAGGTTCCAGATAAGGTCAAAAACTACATACTCAGATCTTCACCAAACTTTGCAGGGATACATTGGATGTCAAGACACGTGGAAAAAACGTACAAAACAAGAGATTGGAGACATCAAGATTTTGGACGAATTTTTGAAGAATTTTCAAATTTTCTGATAGGAGGTCCCAGATAAGGTCAAAAACTACATACTCAGATCTCCACCAAACATTGCAGGGATACATTGGATGTCAAGACACGTGGAAAAAACGTACAAAACAAGAGATTGGAGACATCAAGATTTTCGACGAATTTTTGAAGAATTTTCAAATTTTCAGATAGGAGGTTCCAGATAAGGTCAAAAACTACATACTCAGATCTTCATCAAACGTTGCAGGGATACTTTGCATGTCAAGACACGTGGAAAAAACGTACAAAACAAGAGATTGGAGACATCAAGATTTTCGACGAATTTTTTAAGAATTTTCAAATTTTCAGATGGGAGGTTCCAGATAAGGTCAAAAACGACATACTCAGATCTTCACCAAACTTTGCAGGGATACATTGGATGTCAAGACACGTGGAAAAAACGTACAAAACAAGAGATTGGGGTCATCAAGATTTTGCACGGATTTTTTAGGAATTTTCAAATTTTCAGATGGGAGGTTCCAGATAAGGTCAAAAACTACATACTCAGATCTTCACCAAACTTTGCAGGGATACATTGGATGTCAAGACACGTGGAAAAAACGTACAAAACAAGAGATTGGAGACATCAAGATTTTCGACGAATTTTTGAAGAATTTTCAAATTTTCAGATAGGAGGTTCCAGATAAGGTCAAAAACTACATACTCAGATCTTCATCAAACGTTGCAGGGATACTTTGCATGTCAAGACACGTGGAAAAAACGTACAAAACAAGAGATTGGAGACATCAAGATTTTCGACGAATTTTTTAAGAATTTTCAAATTTTCAGATGGGAGGTTCCAGATAAGGTCAAAAACGACATACTCAGATCTTCACCAAACTTTGCAGGGATACATTGGATGTCAAGACACGTGGAAAAAACGTACAAAACAAGAGATTGGGGTCATCAAGATTTTGCACGGATTTTTTAGGAATTTTCAAATTTTCAGATGGGAGGTTCCAGATAAGGTCAAAAACTACATACTCAGATCTTCACCAAACTTTGCAGGGATACATTGGATGTCAAGACACGTGGAAAAAACGTACAAAACAATAGATTGGAGACATCAAGATTTTGGACGAATTTTTTAAGAATTTTCAAATTTTCAGATAGGAGGTTCCATATAAGGTCAAAAACTACATACTCAGATCTTCACCAAACTTTGCAGGAATACTTTGCATGTCAAGACACGTGGAAAAAACGTACAAAACAAGAGATCGGAGACATCAAGATTTTCGACGAATTTTTTAAGAATTTTCAAATTTTCAGATGGGAGGTTCCAGATAAGGTCAAAAACGACATACTCAGACCTTCACCAAACTTTGCATGGATACATTGGATGTCAAGACACGTGGAAAAAACATACAAAACATAGGATTGGTGACATCAAGATTTTGGACGAATTTTTTAAGAATTTTCAAATTTTCAGATAGGAGGTTCCATATAAGGTCAAAAACTACATACTCAGATCTTCACCAAACTTTGCAGGGATACATTGGATGTCAAGACACGTGGAAAAAACGTACAAAACAAGAGATTGGAGACATCAAGGTTATGGACGAATTTTTTGAGAATTTTCAAATTTTCAGAAAGGAGGTTCCATATAAGGTCAAAAACTACATACTCAGATCTTCACCAAACTTTGCAGGGATACATTGGATGTCAAGACACGTGGAAAAAACGTACAAAACAAGAGATTGGAGACATCAAGATTTTCGACGAATTTTTTAAGAATTTTCAAATTTTCAGAAAGGATGTTCCAGATAAGGTCAAAAACGACATACTCAGATCTTCACCAAACTTTGCAGGGATACATTGGAGGTCGAGACACGTGGAAAAAACGTACAAAACAAGAGATTGGAGACATCAAGATTTTGGACGAATTTTTGAAGAATTTTCAAATTTTCTGATAGGAGGTCCCAGATAAGGTCAAAAACTACATACTCAGATCTCCACCAAACATTGCAGGGATACATTGGATGTCAAGACACGTGGAAAAAACGTACAAAACAAGAGATTGGAGACATCAAGATTTTCGATGAATTTTTGAAGAATTTTCAAATTTTCAGATAGGAGGTTCCAGATAAGGTCAAAAACTACATACTCAGATCTTCACCAAACGTTGCAGGGATACTTTGCATGTCAAGACACGTGGAAAAAACGTACAAAACAAGAGATTGGAGACATCAAGATTTTCGACGAATTTTTTAAGAATTTTCAAATTTTCAGATGGGAGGTTCCAGATAAGGTCAAAAACGACATACTCAGATCTTCACCAAACTTTGCATGGATACATTGGATGTCAAGACACGTGGAAAAAACGTACAAAACAAGAGATTGGAGACATCAAGATTTTGGACGAATTTTTTAAGAATTCTCAAATTTTCAGAAAGGAGGTTCCATAGAAGGTCAAAAACTACATACTCAGATCTTCACCAAACTTTGCAGGGATACTTTGGATGTCAAGACACGTGGAAAAAACGTACAAAACAAGAGATTGGGGTCATCAAGATTTTGGACGAATTTTTTAAGAATTTTCAAATTTTCAGATGGGAGGTTCAATATAAGGTCAAAAACTACATACTCAGATCTTCACCAAACTTTGCATGGATACATTGGATGTCAAGACACGTGGAAAAAACATACAAAACATAGGATTCGGAACATCAAGATTTTGGTCGAATTTTTTAAGAATTTTCAAATTTTCAGATAGGAGGTTCCATATAAGGTCAAAAACTACATACTCAGATCTTCACCAAACATTGCAGGAATACATTGGATGTCAAGACACGTGGAAAAAACGTACAAAACAAGAGATTGGGGTCATCAAGATTTTGCACGGATTTTTTAGGAATTTTCAAATTTTCAGATGGGAGGTTCCAGATAAGGTCAAAAACTACATACTCAGATCTTCACCAAACTTTGCAGGGATACATTGGATGTCAAGACACGTGGAAAAAACGTACAAAACAAGAGATTGGAGACATCAAGATTTTGGACGAATTTTTTAAGAATTTTCAAATTTTCAGATAGGAGGTTCCCTATAAGGTCAAAAACTACATACTCAGATCTTCACCAAACTTTGCATGGATACATTATGTGTCAAGACACGTGGAAAAAACGTACAAAACAAAAGATTGGAGACATCAAGATTTTGGTCGAATTTTTTAAGAATTTTCAAATTTTCAGATGGGAGGTTCCAGATAAGGTCAAAAACTACATACTCAGATCTTCACCAAACTTTGCAGGGATACATTGGATGTCAAGACACGTGGAAAAAACGTACAAAAAAGAGATTGGAGACATCAAGATTTTGGACGAATTTTTTAACAATTTTCAAATTTTCAGAAAGGATGTTCCAGATAAGGTCAAAAACAACATACTCAGATCTTCACCAAACTTTGCAGGGATACATTGGATATCAAGACACGTGGAAAAAACGTACAAAACAAGAGATTGAAGACATCAAGATTTTGGACGAATTTTTTAAGAATTTTCAAATTTTCAGATAGGAGGTTCCAGATAAGGTCAAAAACTACATACTCAGATCTTCACCAAACTTTGCAGGGATACATTGGATGTCAAGACACGTGGAAAAAACGTACAAAACAAGAGATTGGGGTCATCAAGATTTTGGACGGATTTTTTAGGAATTTTCAAATTTTCAGATGGGAGGTTCCAGATAAGGTCAAAAACTACATACTCAGATCTTCACCAAACATTGCAGGGATACATTGGATGTCAAGACACGTGGAAAAAACGTACAAAACAAGAGATTGGAGACATCAAAATTTTGGACGAATTTTTTAAGAATTTTCAAATTTTCAGATAGGAGGTTCCAGATGAGGTCAAAAACTACATACTCAGATCTTCACCAAACTTTGCAGGAATACTTTGCATGTCAAGACACGTGGAAAAAACGTACAAAACAAGAGATCGGAGACATCAAGATTTTCGACGAATTTTTTAAGAATTTTCAAATTTTCAGATGGGAGGTTCCAGATAAGGTCAAAAACGACATACTCAGATCTTCACCAAACTTTGCATGGATACATTGGATGTCAAGACACGTGGAAAAAACATACAAAACATAGGATTGGTGACATCAAGATTTTGGTCGAATTTTTTAAGAATTTTCAAATTTTCAGATGGGAGGTTCCAGATAAGGTCAAAAACTACATACTCAGATCTTCACCAAACTTTGCAGGGATACATTGGATGTCAAGACACGTGGAAAAAACGTACAAAACAAGAGATTGGAGACATCAAGATTATGGACGAATTTTTTGAGAATTTTCAAATTTTCAGAAAGGAGGTTCCATATAAGGTCAAAAACTACATACTCAGATCTTCACCAAACTTTGCAGGGATACATTGGAGGTCGAGACACGTGGAAAAAACGTACAAAACAAGAGATTGGAGACATCAAGATTTTGGACGAATTTTTGAAGAATTTTCAAATTTTCTGATAGGAGGTCCCAGATAAGGTCAAAAACTACATACTCAGATCTCCACCAAACATTGCAGGGATACATTGGATGTCAAGACACGTGGAAAAAACGTACAAAACAAGAGATTGGAGACATCAAGATTTTCGACGAATTTTTGAAGAATTTTCAAATTTTCAGATAGGAGGTTCCAGATAAGGTCAAAAACTACATACTCAGATCTTCATCAAACGTTGCAGGGATACTTTGCATGTCAAGACACGTGGAAAAAACGTACAAAACAAGAGATTGGAGACATCAAGATTTTCGACGAATTTTTTAAGAATTTTCAAATTTTCAGATGGGAGGTTCCAGATAAGGTCAAAAACGACATACTCAGATCTTCACCAAACTTTGCAGGGATACATTGGATGTCAAGACACGTGGAAAAAACGTACAAAACAAGAGATTGGGGTCATCAAGATTTTGCACGGATTTTTTAGGAATTTTCAAATTTTCAGATGGGAGGTTCCAGATAAGGTCAAAAACTACATACTCAGATCTTCACCAAACTTTGCAGGGATACATTGGATGTCAAGACACGTGGAAAAAACGTACAAAACAATAGATTGGAGACATCAAGATTTTGGACGAATTTTTTAAGAATTTTCAAATTTTCAGATAGGAGGTTCCATATAAGGTCAAAAACTACATACTCAGATCTTCACCAAACTTTGCAGGAATACTTTGCATGTCAAGACACGTGGAAAAAACGTACAAAACAAGAGATCGGAGACATCAAGATTTTCGACGAATTTTTTAAGAATTTTCAAATTTTCAGAAAGGATGTTCGAGATAAGGTCAAAAACGACATACTCAGATCTTCACCAAACTTTGCAGGGATACATTGGAGGTCGAGACACGTGGAAAAAACGTACAAAACAAGAGATTGGAGACATCAAGATTTTGGACGAATTTTTGAAGAATTTTCAAATTTTCTGATAGGAGGTCCCAGATAAGGTCAAAAACTACATACTCAGATCTCCACCAAACATTGCAGGGATACATTGGATGTCAAGACACGTGGAAAAAACGTACAAAACAAGAGATTGGAGACATCAAGATTTTCGACGAATTTTTGAAGAATTTTCAAATTTTCAGATAGGAGGTTCCAGATAAGGTCAAAAACTACATACTCAGATCTTCATCAAACGTTGCAGGGATACTTTGCATGTCAAGACACGTGGAAAAAACGTACAAAACAAGAGATTGGAGACATCAAGATTTTCGACGAATTTTTTAAGAATTTTCAAATTTTCAGATGGGAGGTTCCAGATAAGGTCAAAAACGACATACTCAGATCTTCACCAAACTTTGCAGGGATACATTGGATGTCAAGACACGTGGAAAAAACGTACAAAACAAGAGATTGGGGTCATCAAGATTTTGCACGGATTTTTTAGGAATTTTCAAATTTTCAGATGGGAGGTTCCAGATAAGGTCAAAAACTACATACTCAGATCTTCACCAAACTTTGCAGGGATACATTGGATGTCAAGACACGTGGAAAAAACGTACAAAACAATAGATTGGAGACATCAAGATTTTGGACGAATTTTTTAAGAATTTTCAAATTTTCAGATAGGAGGTTCCATATAAGGTCAAAAACTACATACTCAGATCTTCACCAAACTTTGCAGGAATACTTTGCATGTCAAGACACGTGGAAAAAACGTACAAAACAAGAGATCGGAGACATCAAGATTTTCGACGAATTTTTTAAGAATTTTCAAATTTTCAGATGGGAGGTTCCAGATAAGGTCAAAAACGACATACTCAGACCTTCACCAAACTTTGCATGGATACATTGGATGTCAAGACACGTGGAAAAAACATACAAAACATAGGATTGGTGACATCAAGATTTTGGACGAATTTTTTAAGAATTTTCAAATTTTCAGATAGGAGGTTCCATATAAGGTCAAAAACTACATACTCAGATCTTCACCAAACTTTGCAGGGATACATTGGATGTCAAGACACGTGGAAAAAACGTACAAAACAAGAGATTGGAGACATCAAGATTATGGACGAATTTTTTGAGAATTTTCAAATTTTCAGAAAGGAGGTTCCATATAAGGTCAAAAACTACATACTCAGATCTTCACCAAACTTTGCAGGGATACATTGGATGTCAAGACACGTGGAAAAAACGTACAAAACAAGAGATTGGAGACATCAAGATTTTCGACGAATTTTTTAAGAATTTTCAAATTTTCAGAAAGGATGTTCCAGATAAGGTCAAAAACGACATACTCAGATCTTCACCAAACTTTGCAGGGATACATTGGAGGTCGAGACACGTGGAAAAAACGTACAAAACAAGAGATTGGAGACATCAAGATTTTGGACGAATTTTTGAAGAATTTTCAAATTTTCTGATAGGAGGTCCCAGATAAGGTCAAAAACTACATACTCAGATCTCCACCAAACATTGCAGGGATACATTGGATGTCAAGACACGTGGAAAAAACGTACAAAACAAGAGATTGGAGACATCAAGATTTTCGATGAATTTTTGAAGAATTTTCAAATTTTCAGATAGGAGGTTCCAGATAAGGTCAAAAACTACATACTCAGATCTTCACCAAACGTTGCAGGGATACTTTGCATGTCAAGACACGTGGAAAAAACGTACAAAACAAGAGATTGGAGACATCAAGATTTTCGACGAATTTTTTAAGAATTTTCAAATTTTCAGATGGGAGGTTCCAGATAAGGTCAAAAACGACATACTCAGATCTTCACCAAACTTTGCATGGATACATTGGATGTCAAGACACGTGGAAAAAACGTACAAAACAAGAGATTGGGGTCATCAAGATTTTGCACGGATTTTTTAGGAATTTTCAAATTTTCAGATGGGAGGTTCCAGATAAGGTCAAAAACTACATACTCAGATCTTCACCAAACTTTGCAGGGATACATTGGATGTCAAGACACGTGGAAAAAACGTACAAAACAAGAGATTGGAGACATCAAGATTTTGGACGAATTTTTTAAGAATTTTCAAATTTTCAGATAGGAGGTTCCATATAAGGTCAAAAACTACATACTCAGATCTTCACCAAACTTTGCATGGATACATTATGTGTCAAGACACGGGGAAAAAACGTACAAAACAAAAGATTGGAGACATCAAGATTTTGGTCGAATTTTTTAAGAATTTTCAAATTTTCAGATGGGAGGTTCCAGATAAGGTCAAAAACTACATACTCAGATCTTCACCAAACTTTGCAGGGATACATTGGATGTCAAGACACGTGGAAAAAACGTACAAAAAAGAGATTGGAGACATCAAGATTTTGGACGAATTTTTTAACAATTTTCAAATTTTCAGAAAGGATGTTCCAGATAAGGTCAAAAACGACATACTCAGATCTTCACCAAACTTTGCAGGGATACATTGGATATCAAGACACGTGGAAAAAACGTACAAAACAAGAGATTGGAGACATCAAGATTTTGGACGAATTTTTTAAGAATTTTCAAATTTTCAGATAGGAGGTTCCAGATAAGGTCAAAAACTACATACTCAGATCTTCACCAAACTTTGCAGGGATACATTGGATGTCAAGACACGTGGAAAAAACGTACAAAACAAGAGATTGGGGTCATCAAGATTTTGGACGGATTTTTTAGGAATTTTCAAATTTTCAGATGGGAGGTTCCAGATAAGGTCAAAAACTACATACTCAGATCTTCACCAAACATTGCAGGGATACATTGGATGTCAAGACACGTGGAAAAAACGTACAAAACAAGAGATTGGAGACATCAAAATTTTGGACGAATTTTTTAAGAATTTTCAAATTTTCAGATAGGAGGTTCCAGATGAGGTCAAAAACTACATACTCAGATCTTCACCAAACTTTGCAGGAATACTTTGCATGTCAAGACACGTGGAAAAAACGTACAAAACAAGAGATCGGAGACATCAAGATTTTCGACGAATTTTTTAAGAATTTTCAAATTTTCAGATGGGAGGTTCCAGATAAGGTCAAAAACGACATACTCAGATCTTCACCAAACTTTGCATGGATACATTGGATGTCAAGACACGTGGAAAAAACATACAAAACATAGGATTGGTGACATCAAGATTTTGGACGAATTTTTTAAGAATTTTCAAATTTTCAGATAGGAGGTTCCATATAAGGTCAAAAACTACATACTCAGATCTTCACCAAACTTTGCAGGGATACATTGGAGGTCGAGACACGTGGAAAAAAAGTACAAAACAAGAGATTGGGGTCATCAAGATTTTGGACGGATTTTTTAGGAATTTTCAAATTTTCAGATGGGAGGTTCCAGATAAGGTCAAAAACTACATACTCAGATCTTCACCAAACATTGCAGGGATACATTGGATGTCAAGACACGTGGAAAAAACGTACAAAACAAGAGATTGGAGACATCAAGATTTTGGACGAATTTTTTAAGAATTTTCAAATTTTCAGATAGGAGGTTCCAGATGAGGTCAAAAACTACATACTCAGATCTTCACCAAACTTTGCAGGAATACTTTGCATGTCAAGACACGTGGAAAAAACGTACAAAACAAGAGATCGGAGACATCAAGATTTTCGACGAATTTTTTAAGAATTTTCAAATTTTCAGATGGGAGGTTCCAGATAAGGTCAAAAACGACATACTCAGATCTTCACCAAACTTTGCAGGGATCCATTGGAGGTCGAGACACGTGGAAAAAACGTACAAAACAAGAGATTTGAGACATCAAGATTTTGGACGAATTTTTTAAGAATTTTCAAATTTTCAGATAGGAGGTTCCATATAAGGTCAAAAACTACATACTCAGATCTTCACCAAACTTTGCAGGGATACATTGGATGTCAAGACACGTGGAAAAAACGTACAAAACAAGAGATTGGAGACATCAAGGTTTTCGACGAATTTTTTAAGAATTTTCAAATTTTCAGAAAGGATGTTCCAGATAAGGTCAAAAACGACATACTCAGATCTTCACCAAACTTTGCAGGGATCCATTGGAGGTCGAGACACGTGGAAAAAACGTACAAAACAAGAGATTGGAGACATCAAGATTTTGGACGAATTTTTGAAGAATTTTCAAATTTTCAGATAGGAGGTTCCAGATGAGGTCTAAAACTACAGACTCAGATCTCCACCAAACATTGCAGGAATACATTGGATGTCAAGACACGTGGAAAAAACGTACAAAACAAGAGATTGGAGACATCAAGATTGTCGACGAATTTTTGAAGAATTTTCAAATTTTCAGATAGGAGGTTCCAGATAAGGTCAAAAACTACATACTCAGATCTTCACCAAACGTTGCAGGGATACTTTGCATGTCAAAACACGTGGAAAAAACGTACAAAACAAAAGATTGGAGACATCAAGATTTTCGACGAATTTTTTAAGAATTTTCAAATTTTCAGATGGGAGGTTCCAGATAAGGTCAAAAACGACATACTCAGATCTTCACCAAACTTTGCATGGATACATTGGATGTCAAGACACGTGGAAAAAACGTACAAAACAAGAGATTGGAGACATCAAATTTTGGACGAATTTTTTAAGAATTTTCAAATTTTCAGAAAGGATGTTCCAGATAAGGTCAAAAACGACATACTCAGATCTTCACCAAACTTTGCAGGGATACATTGGAGGTCAAGACACGTGGAAAAAACGTACAAAACAAGAGATTGGAGACATCAAGATTTTCGACGAATTTTTGAAGAATTTTCAAATTTTCAGATAGGAGGTTCCAGATAAGGTCAAAAACTACATACTCAGATCTTCACCAAACGTTGCAGGGATACTTTGCATGTCAAGACACGTGGAAAAAACGTACAAAACAAGAGATTGGAGACATCAAGATTTTGGACGAATTTTTTAAGAATTCTCAAATTTTCAGAAAGGAGGTTCCATATAAGGTCAAAAACTACATACTCAGATCTTCACCAAACTTTGCAGGGATACTTTGGATGTCAAGACACGTGGAAAAAACGTACAAAACAAGAGATTGGGGTCATCAAGATTTTGGACGAATTTTTTAAGAATTTTCAAATTTTCAGATGGGAGGTTCAATATAAGGTCAAAAACTACATACTCAGATCTTCACCAAACTTTGCATGGATACATTGGATGTCAAGACACGTGGAAAAAACATACAAAACATAGGATTCGGAACATCAAGATTTTGGTCGAATTTTTTAAGAATTTTCAAATTTTCAGATAGGAGGTTCCATATAAGGTCAAAAACTACATACTCAGATCTTCACCAAACATTGCAGGAATACATTGGATGTCAAGACACGTGGAAAAAACGTACAAAACAAGAGATTGGGGTCATCAAGATTTTGCACGGATTTTTTAGGAATTTTCAAATTTTCAGATGGGAGGTTCCAGATAAGGTCAAAAACTACATACTCAGATCTTCACCAAACTTTGCAGGGATACATTGGATGTCAAGACACGTGGAAAAAACGTACAAAGCAAGAGATTGGAGACATCAAGATTTTGGACGAATTTTTTAAGAATTTTCAAATTTTCAGATAGGAGGTTCCATATAAGGTCAAAAACTACATACTCAGATCTTCACCAAACTTTGCATGGATACATTATGTGTCAAGACACGTGGAAAAAACGTACAAAACAAAAGATTGGAGACATCAAGATTTTGGTCGAATTTTTTAAGAATTTTCAAATTTTCAGATGGGAGGTTCCAGATAAGGTCAAAAACTACATACTCAGATCTTCACCAAACTTTGCAGGGATACATTGGATGTCAAGACACGTGGAAAAAACGTACAAAACAAGAGATTGGAGACATCAAGATTTTGGACGAATTTTTTAAGAATTTTTAAATTTTCAGATAGGAGGTTCCATATAAGGTCAAAAACTACATACTCAGATCTTCACCAAACTTTGCATGGATACATTATGTGTCAAGACACGTGGAAAAAACGTACAAAACAAGAGATTGGAGACATCAAGATATTGGTCGAATTTTTTAAGAATTTTCAAATTTTCAGATGGGAGGTTCCAGATAAGGTCAAAAACTACATACTCAGATCTTCACCAAACTTTGCAGGGATACATTGGATGTCAAGACACGTGGAAAAAACGTACAAAACAAGAGATAGGAGACATCAAGATTTTGGACGAATTTTTTAACAATTTTCAAATTTTCAGAAAGGATGTTCCAGATAAGGTCAAAAACATCATACTCAGATCTTCACCAAACTTTGCAGGGATACATTGGATATCATGACACGTGGAAAAAACGTACAAAACAAGAGATTGGAGACATCAAGATTTTGGACGAATTTTTTAAGAATTTTCAAATTTTCAGATAGGAGGTTCCAGATAAGATCAAAAACTACATACTCAGATCTTCACCAAACATTGCAGGGATACATTGGATGTCAAGACACGTGGAAAAAACGTACAAAACAAGAGATTGGAGACATCAAGATTTTCGACGAATTTTTGAAGAATTTTCAAATTTTCAGATAGGAGGTTCCAGATAAGGTCAAAAACTACATACTCAGATCTTCACCAAACGTTGCAGGGATACTTTGCATGTCAAGACACGTGGAGAAAACGTACAAAACAAGAGATTGGAGACATCAAGATTTTGGACGAATTTTTTAAGAATTTTCAAATTTTCAGAAAGGATGTTCCAGATAAGGTCAAAAACGACATACTCAGATCTTCACCAAACTTTGCAGGGATACATTGGATGTCAAGACACGTGGAAAAAACGTACAAAACAAGAGATTGGAGACATCAAATTTTGGACGAATTTTTTAAGAATTTTCAAATTTTCAGAAAGGATGTTCCAGATAAGGTCAAAAACGACATACTCAGATCTTCACCAAACTTTGCAGGGATACATTGGAGGTCAAGACACGTGGAAAAAACGTACAAAACAAGAGATTGGAGACATCAAGATTTTCGACGAATTTTTGAAGAATTTTCAAATTTTCAGATAGGAGGTTCCAGATAAGGTCAAAAACTACATACTCAGATCTTCACCAAACGTTGCAGGGATACTTTGCATGTCAAGACACGTGGAAAAAACGTACAAAACAAGAGATTGGAGACATCAAGATTTTCGACGAATTTTTTAAGAATTTTCAAATTTTCAGATGGGAGGTTCCAGATAAGGTCAAAAACGACATACTCAGATCTTCACCAAACTTTGCATGGATACATTGGATGTCAAGACACGTGGAAAAAACGTACAAAACAAGAGATTGGAGACATCAAGATTTTGGACGAATTTTTTAAGAATTCTCAAATTTTCAGAAAGGAGGTTCCATATAAGGTCAAAAACTACAAACTCAGATCTTCACCAAACTTTGCAGGGATACATTGGATGTCAAGACACGTGGAAAAAACGTACAAAACAAGAGATTGGGGTCATCAAGATTTTGGACGAATTTTTTAAGAATTTTCAAATTTTCAGAAAGGAGGTTCCATATAAGGTCAAAAACTACATACTCAGATCTTCACCAAACTTTGCAGGGATACATTGAATGTCAAGACACATGGAAAAAACGTACAAAACAAGAGATTGGGGTCATCAAGATTTTGGACGGATTTTTTAGGAATTTTCAAATTTTCAGATGGGAGGTTCCAGATAAGGTCAAAAACTACATACTCAGATCTTCACCAAACTTTGCAGGGATACATTGGATGTCAAGACACGTGGAAAAAACGTACAAAACAAGAGATTGGAGACATCAAGATTTTGGACGAATTTTTTAAGAATTTTTAAATTTTCAGATAGGAGGTTCCATATAAGGTCAAAAACTACATACTCAGATCTTCACCAAACTTTGCATGGATACATTATGTGTCAAGACACGTGGAAAAAACGTACAAAACAAGAGATTGGAGACATCAAGATATTGGTCGAATTTTTTAAGAATTTTCAAATTTTCAGATGGGAGGTTCCAGATAAGGTCAAAAACTACATACTCAGATCTTCACCAAACTTTGCAGGGATACATTGGATGTCAAGACACGTGGAAAAAACGTACAAAACAAGAGATAGGAGACATCAAGATTTTGGACGAATTTTTTAACAAGTTTCAAATTTTCAGAAAGGATGTTCCAGATAAGGTCAAAAACGACATACTCAGATCTTCACCAAACTTTGCAGGGATACATTGGATATCAAGACACGTGGAAAAAACGTACAAAACAAGAGATTGGAGACATCAAGATTTTGGACGAATTTTTTAAGAATTTTCAAATTTTCAGATAGGAGGTTCCAGATAAGATCAAAAACTACATACTCAGATCTTCACCAAACTTTGCAGGGATACATTGGATGTCAAGACACGTGGAAAAAACGTACAAAACAAGAGATTGGGGTCATCAAGATTTTGGACGGATTTTTTAGGAATTTTCAAATTTTCAGATGGGAGGTTCCAGATAAGGTCAAAAACTACATACTCAGATCTTCACCAAACATTGCAGGGATACATTGGATGTCAAGACACGTGGAAAAAACGTACAAAACAAGAGATTGGAGACATCAAGATTTTGGACGAATTTTTTAAGAATTTTCAAATTTTCAGATAGGAGGTTCCAGATGAGGTCAAAAACTACATACTCAGATCTTCACCAAACTTTGCAGGAATACTTTGCATGTCAAGACACGTGGAAAAAACGTACAAAACAAGAGATCGGAGACATCAAGATTTTGGACGAATTTTTTAAGAATTTTCAAATTTTCAGATGGGAGGTTCCAGATAAGGTCAAAAACGACATACTCAGATCTTCACCAAACTTTGCAGGGATCCATTGGAGGTCGAGACACGTGGAAAAAACGTACAAAACAAGAGATTGGAGACATCAAGATTTTGGACGAATTTTTTAAGAATTTTCAAATTTTCAGATAGGAGGTTCCATATAAGGTCAAAAACTACATACTCAGATCTTCACCAAACTTTGCAGGGATACATTGGATGTCAAGACACGTGGAAAAAACGTACAAAACAAGAGATTGGAGACATCAAGATTTTCGACGAATTTTTTAAGAATTTTCAAATTTTCAGAAAGGATGTTCCAGATAAGGTCAAAAACGACATACTCAGATCTTCACCAAACTTTGCAGGGATCCATTGGATGTCAAGACACGTGGAAAAAACGTACAAAACAAGAGATTGGAGACATCAAGATTTTGGACGAATTTTTGAAGAATTTTCATATTTTCAGATAGGAGGTTCCAGATAAAGTCTAAAACTACATACTCAGATCTCCACCAAACATTGCAGGAATACATTGGATGTCAAGACACGTGGAAAAAACGTACAAAACAAGAGATTGGAGACATCAAGATTTTCGACGAATTTTTGAAGAATTTTCAAATTTTCAGATAGGAGGTTCCAGATAAGATCAAAAACTACATACTCAGATCTTCACCAAACGTTGCAGGGATACTTTGCATGTCAAGACACGTGGAAAAAACGTACAAAACAAAAGATTGGAGACATCAAGATTTTCGACGAATTTTTTAAGAATTTTCAAATTTTCAGATGGGAGGTTCCAGATAAGGTCAAAAACGACATACTCAGATCTTCACCAAACTTTGCATGGATACATTGGATGTCAAGACACGTGGAAAAAACGTACAAAACAAGAGATTGGAGACATCAAGATTTTGGACGAATTTTTTAAGAATTCTCAAATTTTCAGAAAGGAGGTTCCATATAAGGTCAAAAACTACATACTCAGATCTTCACCAAACTTTGCAGGGATACTTTGGATGTCAAGACACGTGGAAAAAACGTACAAAACAAGAGATTGGGGTCATCAAGATTTTGGACGAATTTTTTAAGAATTTTCAAATTTTCAGATGGGAGGTTCAATATAAGGTCAAAAACTACATACTCAGATCTTCACCAAACTTTGCATGGATACATTGGATGTCAAGACACGTGGAAAAAACATACAAAACATAGGATTCGGAACATCAAGATTTTGGTCGAATTTTTTAAGAATTTTCAAATTTTCAGATAGGAGGTTCCATATAAGGTCAAAAACTACATACTCAGATCTTCACCAAACATTGCAGGAATACATTGGATGTCAAGACACGTGGAAAAAACGTACAAAACAAGAGATTGGGGTCATCAAGATTTTGCACGGATTTTTTAGGAATTTTCAAATTTTCAGATGGGAGGTTCCAGATAAGGTCAAAAACTACATACTCAGATCTTCACCAAACTTTGCAGGGATACATTGGATGTCAAGACACGTGGAAAAAACGTACAAAACAAGAGATTGGAGACATCAAGATTTTGGACGAATTTTTTTAAGAATTTTCAAATTTTCAGATAGGAGGTTCCATATAAGGTCAAAAACTATATACTCAGATCTTCACCAAACTTTGCATGGATACATTATGTGTCAAGACACGTGGAAAAAACGTACAAAACAAAAGATTGGAGACATCAAGATTTTGGTCGAATTTTTTAAGAATTTTCAAATTTTCAGATGGGAGGTTCCAGATAAGGTCAAAAACTACATACTCAGATCTTCACCAAACTTTGCAGGGATACATTGGATGTCAAGACACGTGGAAAAAACGTACAAAAAAGAGATTGGAGACATCAAGATTTTGGACGAATTTTTTAACAATTTTCAAATTTTCAGAAAGGATGTTCCAGATAAGGTCAAAAACGACATACTCAGATCTTCACCAAACTTTGCAGGGATACATTGGATATCAAGACACGTGGAAAAAACGTACAAAACAAGAGATTGGAGACATCAAGATTTTGGACGAATTTTTTAAGAATTTTCAAATTTTCAGATAGGAGGTTCCAGATAAGGTCAAAAACTACATACTCAGATCTTCACCAAACTTTGCAGGGATACATTGGATGTCAAGACACGTGGAAAAAACGTACAAAACAAGAGATTGGGGTCATCAAGATTTTGGACGGATTTTTTAGGAATTTTCAAATTTTCAGATGGGAGGTTCCAGATAAGGTCAAAAACTACATACTCAGATCTTCACCAAACATTGCAGGGATACATTGGATGTCAAGACACGTGGAAAAAACGTACCAAACAAGAGATTGGAGACATCAAAATTTTGGACGAATTTTTTAAGAATTTTCAAATTTTCAGATAGGAGGTTCCAGATGAGGTCAAAAACTACATACTCAGATCTTCACCAAACTTTGCAGGAATACTTTGCATGTCAAGACACGTGGAAAAAACGTACAAAACAAGAGATCGGAGACATCAAGATTTTCGACGAATTTTTTAAGAATTTTCAAATTTTCAGATGGGAGGTTCCAGATAAGGTCAAAAACGACATATTCAGATCTTCACCAAACTTTGCATGGATACATTGGATGTCAAGACACGTGGAAAAAACATACAAAACATAGGATTGGTGACATCAAGATTTTGGACGAATTTTTTAAGAATTTTCAAATTTTCAGATAGGAGGTTCCATATAAGGTCAAAAACTACATACTCAGATCTTCACCAAACTTTGCAGGGATACATTGGATGTCAAGACACGTGGAAAAAACGTACAAAACAAGAGATTGGAGACATCAAGATTATGGACGAATTTTTTGAGAATTTTCAAATTTTCAGAAAGGAGGTTCCATATAAGGTCAAAAACTACATACTCAGATCTTCACCAAACTTTGCAGGGATACATTGGATGTCAAGACACGTGGAAAAAACGTACAAAACAAGAGATTGGAGACATCAAGATTTTCGACGAATTTTTTAAGAATTTTCAAATTTTCAGAAAGGATGTTCCAGATAAGGTCAAAAACGACATACTCAGATCTTCACCAAACTTTGCAGGGATACATTGGAGGTCGAGACACGTGGAAAAAACGTACAAAACAAGAGATTGGAGACATCAAGATTTTGGACGAATTTTTGAAGAATTTTCAAATTTTCTGATAGGAGGTCCCAGATAAGGTCAAAAACTACATACTCAGATCTCCACCAAACATTGCAGGGATACATTGGATGTCAAGACACGTGGAAAAAACGTACAAAACAAGAGATTGGAGACATCAAGATTTTCGACGAATTTTTGAAGAATTTTCAAATTTTCAGATAGGAGGTTCCAGATAAGGTCAAAAACTACATACTCAGATCTTCACCAAACGTTGCAGGGATACTTTGCATGTCAAGACACGTGGAAAAAACGTACAAAACAAGAGATTGGAGACATCAAGATTTTCGACGAATTTTTTAAGAATTTTCAAATTTTCAGATGGGAGGTTCCAGATAAGGTCAAAAACGACATACTCAGATCTTCACCAAACTTTGCATGGATACATTGGATGTCAAGACACGTGGAAAAAACGTACAAAACAAGAGATTGGGGTCATCAAGATTTTGCACGGATTTTTTAAGAATTTTCAAATTTTCAGATGGGAGGTTCCAGATAAGGTCAAAAACGACATACTCAGATCTTCACCAAACTTTGCATGGATACATTGGATGTCAAGACACGTGGAAAAAACGTACAAAACAAGAGATTGGAGACATCAAGATTTTGGACGAATTTTTTAAGAATTCTCAAATTTTCAGAAAGGAGGTTCCATATAAGGTCAAAAACTACATACTCAGATCTTCACCAAACTTTGCAGGGATACTTTGGATGTCAAGACACGTGGAAAAAACGTACAAAACAAGAGATTGGGGTCATCAAGATTTTGGACGAATTTTTTAAGAATTTTCAAATTTTCAGATGGGAGGTTCAATATAAGGTCAAAAACTACATACTCAGATCTTCACCAAACTTTGCATGGATACATTGGATGTCAAGACACGTGGAAAAAACATACAAAACATAGGATTCGGAACATCAAGATTTTGGTAAAATTTTTTAAGAATTTTCAAATTTTCAGATAGGAGGTTCCATATAAGGTCAAAAACTACATACTCAGATCTTCACCAAACATTGCAGGAATACATTGGATGTCAAGACACGTGGAAAAAACGTACAAAACAAGAGATTGGGGTCATCAAGATTTTGCACGGATTTTTTAGGAATTTTCAAATTTTCAGATGGGAGGTTCCAGATAAGGTCAAAAACTACATACTCAGATCTTCACCAAACTTTGCAGGGATACATTGGATGTCAAGACACGTGGAAAAAACGTACAAAACAAGAGATTGGAGACATCAAGATTTTGGACGAATTTTTTAAGAATTTTCAAATTTTCAGATAGGAGGTTCCATATAAGGTCAAAAACTACATACTCAGATCTTCACCAAACTTTGCATGGATACATTATGTGTCAAGACACGTGGAAAAAACGTACAAAACAAAAGATTGGAGACATCAAGATTTTGGTCGAATTTTTTAAGAATTTTCAAATTTTCAGATGGGAGGTTCCAGATAAGGTCAAAAACTACATACTCAGATCTTCACCAAACTTTGCAGGGATACATTGGATGTCAAGACACGTGGAAAAAACGTACAAAAAAGAGATTGGAGACATCAAGATTTTGGACGAATTTTTTAACAATTTTCAAATTTTCAGAAAGGATGTTCCAGATAAGGTCAAAAACGACATACTCAGATCTTCACCAAACTTAGCAGGGATACATTGGATATCAAGACACGTGGAAAAAACGTACAAAACAAGAGATTGGAGACATCAAGATCTTGGACGAATTTTTTAAGAATTTTCAAATTTTCAGATAGGAGGTTCCAGATAAGGTCAAAAACTACATACTCAGATCTTCACCAAACTTTGCAGGGATACATTGGATGTCAAGACACGTGGAAAAAACGTACAAAATAAGAGATTGGGGTCATCAAGATTTTGGACGGATTTTTTAGGAATTTTCAAATTTTCAGATGGGAGGTTCCAGATAAGGTCAAAAACTACATACTCAGATCTTCACCAAACATTGCAGGGATACATTGGATGTCAAGACACGTGGAAAAAACGTACAAAACAAGAGATTGGAGACATCAAAATTTTGGACGAATTTTTTAAGAATTTTCAAATTTTCAGATAGGAGGTTCCAGACGAGGTCAAAAACTACATACTCAGATCTTCACCAAACTTTGCAGGAATACTTTGCATGTCAAGACACGTGGAAAAAACGTACAAAACAAGAGATCGGAGACATCAAGATTTTGGACGAATTTTTTAAGAATTTTCAAATTTTCAGATGGGAGGTTCCAGATAAGGTCAAAAACGACATACTCAGATCTTCACCAAACTTTGCATGGATACATTGGATGTCAAGACACGTGGAAAAAACATACAAAACATAGGATTGGTGACATCAAGATTTTGGACGAATTTTTTAAGAATTTTCAAATTTTCAGATAGGAGGTTCCATATAAGGTCAAAAACTACATACTCAGATCTTCACCAAACTTTGCAGTGATACATTGGATGTCAAGACACGTGGAAAAAACGTACAAAACAAGAGATTGGAGACATCAAGATTTTCGACGAATTTTTTAAGAATTTTCAAATTTTCAGAAAGGATGTTCCAGATAAGGTCAAAAACGACATACTCAGATCTTCACCAAACTTTGCAGGGATACATTGGAGGTCGAGACACGTGGAAAAAACGTACAAAACAAGAGATTGGAGACATCAAGATTTTGGACGAATTTTTTGAGAATTTTCAAATTTTCAGAAAGGAGGTTCCATATAAGGTCAAAAACTACATACTCAGATCTTCACCAAACTTTGCAGGGATACATTGGATGTCAAGACACGTGGAAAAAACGTACAAAACAAGAGATTGGAGACATCAAGATTTTCGACGAATTTTTTAAGAATTTTCAAATTTTCAGAAAGGATGTTCCAGATAAGGTCAAAAACGACATACTCAGATCTTCACCAAACTTTGCAGGGATACATTGGAGGTCGAGACACGTGGAAAAAACGTACAAAACAAGAGATTGGAGACATCAAGATTTTGGACGAATTTTTGAAGAATTTTCAAATTTTCTGATAGGAGGTCCCAGATAAGGTCAAAAACTACATACTCAGATCTCCACCAAACATTGCAGGGATACATTGGATGTCAAGACACGTGGAAAAAACGTACAAAACAAGAGATTGGAGACATCAAGATTTTCGACGAATTTTTGAAGAATTTTCAAATTTTCAGATAGGAGGTTCCAGATAAGGTCAAAAACTACATACTCAGATCTTCACCAAACGTTGCAGGGATACTTTGCATGTCAAGACACGTGGAAAAAACGTACAAAACAAGAGATTGGAGACATCAAGATTTTCGACGAATTTTTTAAGAATTTTCAAATTTTCAGATGGGAGGTTCCAGATAAGGTCAAAAACGACATACTCAGATCTTCACCAAACTTTGCATGGATACATTGGATGTCAAGACACGTGGAAAAAACGTACAAAACAAGAGATTGGGGTCATCAAGATTTTGCACGGATTTTTTAGGAATTTTCAAATTTTCAGATGGGAGGTTCCAGATAAGGTCAAAAACTACATACTCAGATCTTCACCAAACTTTGCAGGGATACATTGGATGTCAAGACACGTGGAAAAAACGTACAAAACAAGAGATTGGAGACATCAAGATTTTGGACGAATTTTTTAAGAATTTTCAAATTTTCAGATAGGAGGTTCCATATAAGGTCAAAAACTACATACTCAGATCTTCACCAAACTTTGCAGGAATACATTGAATGTCAAGACACGTGGAAAAAACGTACAAAACAAGAGATTGTGGTCATCAAGATTTTGGACGGATTTTTTAGGAATTTTCAAATTTTCAGATGGGAGGTTCCAGATAAGGTCAAAAACTACATACTCAGATCTTCACCAAACTTTGCAGGGATACATTGGATGTCAAGACACGTGGAAAAAACGTACAAAACAAGAGATTGGAGACATCAAGATTTTGGACGAATTTTTTAAGAATTTTCAAATTTTCAGATAGGAGGTTCCATATAAGGTCAAAAACTACATACTCAGATCTTCACCAAACTTTGCATGGATACATTATGTGTCAAGACACGTGGAAAAAACGTACAAAACAAGAGATTGGAGACATCAAGATTTTGGTCGAATTTTTTAAGAATTTTCAAATTTTCAGATGGGAGGTTCCAGATAAGGTCAAAAACTACATACTCAGATCTTCACCAAACTTTGCAGGGATACATTGGATGTCAAGACACGTGGAAAAAACGTACAAAACAAGAGATAGGAGACATCAAGATTTTGGACGAATTTTTTAACAATTTTCAAATTTTCAGAAAGGATGTTCCAGATAAGGTCAAAAACGACATACTCAGATCTTCACCAAACTTTGCAGGGATATATTGGATATCAAGACACGTGGAAAAAACGTACAAAACAAGAGATTGGAGACATCAAGATTTTGGACGAATTTTTTAAGAATTTTCAAATTTTCAGATAGGAGGTTCCAGATAAGGTCAAAAACTACATACTCAGATCTTCACCAAACTTTGCAGGGATACATTGGATGTCAAGACACGTGGAAAAAACGTACAAAACAAGAGATTGGAGACATCAAGATTTTGGACGAATTTTTTAAGAATTTTCAAATTTTCAGATAGGAGGTTCCAGATGAGGTCAAAAACTACATACTCAGATCTTCACCAAACTTTGCAGGAATACTTTGCATGTCAAGACACGTGGAAAAAACGTACAAAACAAGAGATCGGAGACATCAAGATTTTCGACGAATTTTTTAAGAATTTTCAAATTTTCAGATGGGAGGTTCCAGATAAGGTCAAAAACGACATACTCAGATCTTCACCAAACTTTGCAGGGATCCATTGGAGGTCGAGACACGTGTAAAAAACGTACAAAACAAGAGATTGGAGACGTCAAGATTTTGGACGAATTTTTTAAGAATTTTCAAATTTTCAGATAGGAGGCTCCATATAAGGTCAAAAACTACATACTCAGATCTTCACCAAACATTGCAGGGATACATTGGATGTCAAGACACGTGGAAAAAACGTACAAAACAAGAGATTGGAGACATCAAGATTTTGGACGAATTTTTTAAGAATTCTCAAATTTTCAGAAAGGAGGTTCCATATAAGGTCAAAAACTACATACTCAGATCTTCACCAAACTTTGCAGGGATACTTTGGATGTCAAGACACGTGGAAAAAACGTATAAAACAAGAGATTGGGGTCATCAAGATTTTGGACGAATTTTTTAAGAATTTTCAAATTTTCAGATGGGAGGTTCAATATAAGGTCAAAAACTACATACTCAGATCTTCACCAAACTTTACATGGATACATTGGATGTCAAGACACGTGGAAAAAACATACAAAACATAGGATTCGGAACATCAAGATTTTGGTCGAATTTTTTAAGAATTTTCAAATTTTCAGAAAGGAGGTTCCATATAAGGTCAAAAACTACATACTCAGATCTTCACCAAACATTGCAGGAATACATTGGATGTCAAGACACGTGGAAAAAACGTACAAAACAAGAGATTGGGGTCATCAAGATTTTGCACGGATTTTTTAGGAATTTTCAAATTTTCAGATGGGAGGTTCCAGATAAGGTCAAAAACTACATACTCAGATCTTCACCAAACTTTGCAGGGATACATTGGATGTCAAGACACGTGGAAAAAACGTACAAAACAAGAGATTGGAGACATCAAGATTTTGGACGAATTTTTTAAGAATTTTCAAATTTTCAGATACGAGGTTCCATATAAGGTCAAAAACTACATACTCAGATCTTCACCAAACTTTGCATGGATACATTATGTGTCAAGACACGTGGAAAAAACGTACAAAACAAAAGATTGGAGACATCAAGATTTTGGTCGAATTTTTTAAGAATTTTCAAATTTTCAGATGGGAGGTTCCAGATAAGGTCAAAAACTACATACTCAGATCTTCACCAAACTTTGCAGGGATACATTGGATGTCAAGACACGTGGAAAAAACGTACAAAACAAGAGATTGGAGACATCAAGATTTTGGACGAATTTTTTAAGAATTTTTAAATTTTCAGATAGGAGGTTCCATATAAGGTCAAAAACTACATACTCAGATCTTCACCAAACTTTGCATGGATACATTATGTGTCAAGACACGTGGAAAAAACGTACAAAACAAGAGATTGGAGACATCAAGATATTGGTCGAATTTTTTAAGAATTTTCAAATTTTCAGATGGGAGGTTCCAGATAAGGTCAAAAACTACATACTCAGATCTTCACCAAACTTTGCAGGGATACATTGGATGTCAAGACACGTGGAAAAAACGTACAAAACAAGAGATAGGAGACATCAAGATTTTGGACGAATTTTTTAACAATTTTCAAATTTTCAGAAAGGATGTTCCAGATAAGGTCAAAAACAACATACTCAGATCTTCACCAAACTTTGCAGGGATACATTGGATATCAAGACACGTGGAAAAAACGTACAAAACAAGAGATTGGAGACATCAAGATTTTGGACGAATTTTTTAAGAATTTTCAAATTTTCAGATAGGAGGTTCCAGATAAGATCAAAAACTACATACTCAGATCTTCACCAAACTTTGCAGGGATACATTGGATGTCAAGACACGTGGAAAAAAAGTACAAAACAAGAGATTGGGGTCATCAAGATTTTGGACGGATTTTTTAGGAATTTTCAAATTTTCAGATGGGAGGTTCCAGATAAGGTCAAAAACTACATACTCAGATCTTCACCAAACATTGCAGGGATACATTGGATGTCAAGACACGTGGAAAAAACGTACAAAACAAGAGATTGGAGACATCAAGATTTTGGACGAATTTTTTAAGAATTTTCAAATTTTCAGATAGGAGGTTCCAGATGAGGTCAAAAACTACATACTCAGATCTTCACCAAACTTTGCAGGAATACTTTGCATGTCAAGACACGTGGAAAAAACGTACAAAACAAGAGATCGGAGACATCAAGATTGTCGACGAATTTTTTAAGAATTTTCAAATTTTCAGATGGGAGGTTCCAGATAAGGTCAAAAACGACATACTCAGATCTTCACCAAACTTTGCAGGGATCCATTGGAGGTCGAGACACGTGGAAAAAACGTACAAAACAAGAGATTGGAGACATCAAGATTTTGGACGAATTTTTTAAGAATTTTCAAATTTTCAGATAGGAGGTTCCATATAAGGTCAAAAACTACATACTCAGATCTTCACCAAACTTTGCAGGGATACATTGGATGTCAAGACACGTGGAAAAAACGTACAAAACAAGAGATTGGAGACATCAAGATTTTGGACGAATTTTTTAAGAATTTTCAAATTTTCAGAAAGGATGTTCCAGATAAGGTCAAAAACGACATACTCAGATCTTCACCAAACTTTGCAGGGATCCATTGGAGGTCGAGACACGTGGAAAAAACGTACAAAACAAGAGATTGGAGACATCAAGATTTTGGACGAATTTTTGAAGAATTTTCAAATTTTCAGATAGGAGGTTCCAGATAAGGTCTAAAACTACATACTCAGATCTCCACCAAACATTGCAGGAATACATTGGATGTCAAGACACGTGGAAAAAACGTACAAAACAAGAGATTGGAGACATCAAGATTTTCGACGAATTTTTGAAGAATTTTCAAATTTTCAGATAGGAGGTTCCAGATAAGGTCAAAAACTACATACTCAGATCTTCACCAAACGTTGCAGGGATACTTTGCATGTCAAGACACGTGGAAAAAACGTACAAAACAAAAGATTGGAGACATCAAGATTTTCGACGAATTTTTTAAGAATTTTCAAATTTTCAGATAGGAGGTTCCATATAAGGTCAAAAACTACATACTCAGATCTTCACCAAACTTTGCATGGATACATTATGTGTCAAGACACGTGGAAAAAACGTACAAAACAAAAGATTGGAGACATCAAGATTTTGGTCGAATTTTTTAAGAATTTTCAAATTTTCAGATGGGAGGTTCCAGATAAGGTCAAAAACTACATACTCAGATCTTCACCAAACTTTGCAGGGATACATTGGATGTCAAGACACGTGGAAAAAACGTACAAAAAAGAGATTGGAGACATCAAGATTTTGGACGAATTTTTTAACAATTTTCAAATTTTCAAAAAGGATGTTCCAGATAAGGTCAAAAACGACATACTCAGATCTTCACCAAACTTTGCAGGGATACATTGGATATCAAGACACGTGGAAAAAACGTACAAAACAAGAGATTGGAGACATCAAGATTTTGGACGAATTTTTTAAGAATTTTCAAATTTTCAGATAGGAGGTTCCAGATAAGGTCAAAAACTACATACTCAGATCTTCACCAAACTTTGCAGGGATACATTGGATGTCAAGACACGTGGAAAAAACGTACAAAACAAGAGATTGGAGACATCAAGATTTTGGACGAATTTTTTAAGAATTTTCAAATTTTCAGATAGGAGGTTCCAGATGAGGTCAAAAACTACATACTCAGATCTTCACCAAACTTTGCAGGAATACTTTGCATGTCAAGACACGTGGAAAAAACGTACAAAACAAGAGATCGGAGACATCAAGATTTTCGACGAATTTTTTAAGAATTTTCAAATTTTCAGATGGGAGGTTCCAGATAAGGTCAAAAACGACATACTCAGATCTTCACCAAACTTTGCAGGGATCCATTGGAGGTCGAGACACGTGGAAAAAACGTACAAAACAAGAGATTGGAGACATCAAGATTTTGGACGAATTTTTTAAGAATTTTCAAATTTTCAGATAGGAGGTTCCATATAAGGTCAAAAACTACATACTCAGATCTTCACCAAACTTTGCAGGGATACATTGGATGTCAAGACACGTGGAAAAAACGTACAAAACAAGAGATTGGAGACATCAAGATTTTGGACGATTTTTTTAAAAATTTTCAAATTTTCTGAAATGCGGTTCCAGATAAGGTCAAAAACTACATACTCAGATCTTCACCAAACTTTGCAGGGATACATTGGATGTCAAGACACGTGGAAAAAACGTACAAAACAAGAGATTCGGGTCAACAAGATTTTGGACGGATTTTTTAGGAATTTTCAAATTTTCAGATGGGAGGTTCCAGATAAGGTCAAAAACTACATACTCAGATCTTCACCAAACTCTGCAGGGATACATTGTATGTCAAGACACGTGGAAAAAACATACAAAACATAGGATTGGGGACATCAAGATTTTGTTAAATTCTTTTAAGAATTTTCAAATTTTCAGATAGGAGGTTCCATATAAGGTCAAAAACTACATACTCAGATCTTCACCAAACATTGCAGGGATACATTGGATGTCAAGACACGTGGAAAGAACGTACAAAACAAGAGATTGGAGACATCAAGATTTTGGACGAATTTTTTAAGAATTTTCAAATTTTCAGATAGGAGGCTCCATATAAGGTCAAAAACTACATACTCAGATCTTCACCAAACATTGCAGGGATACATTGGATGTCAAGACACGTGGAAAAAACGTACAAAACAAGAGATTGGAGACATCAAGGTTTTGGACGAATTTTTTAAGAATTTTCAAATTTTCAGATAGGAGGTTCCAGATAAGGTCAAAAACTACATACTCAGATCTTCACCAAACGTTGCAGGGATACTTTGCATGTCAAGACACGTGGAAAAAACGTACAAAACAAGAGATTGGAGACATCAAGATTTTCGACGAATTTTTTAAGAATTTTCAAATTTTCAGATGGGAGGTTCCAGATAAGGTCAAAAACGACATACTCAGATCTTCACCAAACTTTGCATGGATACATTGGATGTCAAGACACGTGGAAAAAACGTACAAAACAAGAGATTGGGGTCATCAAGATTTTGCACGGATTTTTTAAGAATTTTCAAATTTTCAGATGGGAGGTTCCAGATAAGGTCAAAAACGACATACTCAGATCTTCACCAAACTTTGCATGGATACATTGGATGTCAAGACACGTGGAAAAAACGTACAAAACAAGAGATTGGAGACATCAAGATTTTGGACGAATTTTTTAAGAATTCTCAAATTTTCAGAAAGGAGGTTCCATATAAGGTCAAAAACTACATACTCAGATCTTCACCAAACTTTGCAGGGATACTTTGGATGTCAAGACACGTGGAAAAAACGTACAAAACAAGAGATTGGGGTCATCAAGATTTTGGACGAATTTTTTAAGAATTTTCAAATTTTCAGATGGGAGGTTCAATATAAGGTCAAAAACTACATACTCAGATCTTCACCAAACTTTGCATGGATACATTGGATGTCAAGACACGTGGAAAAAACATACAAAACATAGGATTCGGAACATCAAGATTTTGGTCGAATTTTTTAAGAATTTTCAAATTTTCAGATAGGAGGTTCCATATAAGGTCAAAAACTACATACTCAGATCTTCACCAAACATTGCAGGAATACATTGGATGTCAAGACACGTGGAAAAAACGTACAAAACAAGAGATTGGGGTCATCAAGATTTTGCACGGATTTTTTAGGAATTTTCAAATTTTCAGATGGGAGGTTCCAGATAAGGTCAAAAACTACATACTCAGATCTTCACCAAACTTTGCAGGGATACATTGGATGTCAAGACACGTGGAAAAAACGTACAAAACAAGAGATTGGAGACATCAAGATTTTGGACGAATTTTTTAAGAATTTTCAAATTTTCAGATAGGAGGTTCCAGATAAGGTCTAAAACTACATACTCAGATCTCCACCAAACATTGCAGGAATACATTGGATGTCAAGACACGTGGAAAAAACGTACAAAACAAGAGATTGGAGACATCAAGATTTTCGACGAATTTTTGAAGAATTTTCAAATTTTCAGATAGGAGGTTCCAGATAAGGTCAAAAACTACATACTCAGATCTTCACCAAACGTTGCAGGGATACTTTGCATGTCAAGACACGTGGAAAAAACGTACAAAACAAAAGATTGGAGACATCAAGATTTTCGACGAATTTTTTAAGAATTTTCAAATTTTCAGATGGGAGGTTCCAGATAAGGTCAAAAACGACATACTCAGATCTTCACCAAACTTTGCATGGATACATTGGATGTCAAGACACGTGGAAAAAACGTACAAAACAAGAGATTGGAGACATCAAGATTTTGGACGAATTTTTTAAGAATTCTCAAATTTTCAGAAAGGAGGTTCCATATAAGGTCAAAAACTACATACTCAGATCTTCACCAAACTTTGCAGGGATACTTTGGATGTCAAGACACGTGGAAAAAACGTACAAAACAAGAGATTGGGGTCATCAAGATTTTGGACGAATTTTTTAAGAATTTTCAAATTTTCAGATGGGAGGTTCAATATAAGGTCAAAAACTACATACTCAGATCTTCACCAAACTTTGCATGGATACATTGGATGTCAAGACACGTGGAAAAAACGTACAAAACAAGAGATTGGAGACATCAAGATTTTCGACGAATTTTTTAAGAATTTTCAAATTTTCAGATGGGAGGTTCCAGATAAGGTCAAAAACGACATACTCAGATCTTCACCAAACTTTGCATGGATACATTGGATGTCAAGACACGTGGAAAAAACGTACAAAACAAGAGATTGGGGTCATCAAGATTTTGCACGGATTTTTTAAGAATTTTCAAATTTTCAGATGGGAGGTTCCAGATAAGGTCAAAAACGACATACTGAGATCTTCACCAAACTTTGCATGGATACATTGGATGTCAAGACACGTGGAAAAAACGTACAAAACAAGAGATTGGAGACATCAAGATTTTGGACGAATTTTTTAAGAATTCTCAAATTTTCAGAAAGGAGGTTCCATATAAGGTCAAAAACTACATACTGAGATCTTCACCAAACTTTGCAGGGATACTTTGGATGTCAAGACACGTGGAAAAAACGTACAAAACAAGAGATTGGGGTCATCAAGATTTTGGACGAATTTTTGAAGAATTTTCAAATTTTCAGATAGGAGGTTCCAGATAAGGTCAAAAACTACATACTCAGATCTTCACCAAACGTTGCAGGGATACTTTGCATGTCAAGACACGTGGAAAAAACGTACAAAACAAAAGATTGGAGACATCAAGATTTTCGACGAATTTTTTAAGAATTTTCAAATTTTCAGATAGGAGGTTCCATATAAGGTCAAAAACTACATACTCAGATCTTCACCAAACTTTGCATGGATACATTATGTGTCAAGACACGTGGAAAAAACGTACAAAACAAAAGATTGGAGACATCAAGATTTTGGTCGAATTTTTTAAGAATTTTCAAATTTTCAGATGGGAGGTTCCAGATAAGGTCAAAAACTACATACTCAGATCTTCACCAAACTTTGCAGGGATACATTGGATGTCAAGACACGTGGAAAAAACGTACAAAAAAGAGATTGGAGACATCAAGATTTTGGACGAATTTTTTAACAATTTTCAAATTTTCAAAAAGGATGTTCCAGATAAGGTCAAAAACGACATACTCAGATCTTCACCAAACTTTGCAGGGATACATTGGATATCAAGACACGTGGAAAAAACGTACAAAACAAGAGATTGGAGACATCAAGATTTTGGACGAATTTTTTAAGAATTTTCAAATTTTCAGATAGGAGGTTCCAGATAAGGTCAAAAACTACATACTCAGATCTTCACCAAACTTTGCAGGGATACATTGGATGTCAAGACACGTGGAAAAAACGTACAAAACAAGAGATTGGAGACATCAAGATTTTGGACGAATTTTTTAAGAATTTTCAAATTTTCAGATAGGAGGTTCCAGATGAGGTCAAAAACTACATACTCAGATCTTCACCAAACTTTGCAGGAATACTTTGCATGTCAAGACACGTGGAAAAAACGTACAAAACAAGAGATCGGAGACATCAAGATTTTCGACGAATTTTTTAAGAATTTTCAAATTTTCAGATGGGAGGTTCCAGATAAGGTCAAAAACGACATACTCAGATCTTCACCAAACTTTGCAGGGATCCATTGGAGGTCGAGACACGTGGAAAAAACGTACAAAACAAGAGATTGGAGACATCAAGATTTTGGACGAATTTTTTAAGAATTTTCAAATTTTCAGATAGGAGGTTCCATATAAGGTCAAAAACTACATACTCAGATCTTCACCAAACTTTGCAGGGATACATTGGATGTCAAGACACGTGGAAAAAACGTACAAAACAAGAGATTGGAGACATCAAGATTTTGGACGATTTTTTTAAAAATTTTCAAATTTTCTGAAATGCGGTTCCAGATAAGGTCAAAAACTACATACTCAGATCTTCACCAAACTTTGCAGGGATACATTGGATGTCAAGACACGTGGAAAAAACGTACAAAACAAGAGATTCGGGTCAACAAGATTTTGGACGGATTTTTTAGGAATTTTCAAATTTTCAGATGGGAGGTTCCAGATAAGGTCAAAAACTACATACTCAGATCTTCACCAAACTCTGCAGGGATACATTGTATGTCAAGACACGTGGAAAAAACATACAAAACATAGGATTGGGGACATCAAGATTTTGTTAAATTCTTTTAAGAATTTTCAAATTTTCAGATAGGAGGTTCCATATAAGGTCAAAAACTACATACTCAGATCTTCACCAAACATTGCAGGGATACATTGGATGTCAAGACACGTGGAAAGAACGTACAAAACAAGAGATTGGAGACATCAAGATTTTGGACGAATTTTTTAAGAATTTTCAAATTTTCAGATAGGAGGCTCCATATAAGGTCAAAAACTACATACTCAGATCTTCACCAAACATTGCAGGGATACATTGGATGTCAAGACACGTGGAAAAAACGTACAAAACAAGAGATTGGAGACATCAAGGTTTTGGACGAATTTTTTAAGAATTTTCAAATTTTCAGATAGGAGGTTCCAGATAAGGTCAAAAACTACATACTCAGATCTTCACCAAACGTTGCAGGGATACTTTGCATGTCAAGACACGTGGAAAAAACGTACAAAACAAGAGATTGGAGACATCAAGATTTTCGACGAATTTTTTAAGAATTTTCAAATTTTCAGATGGGAGGTTCCAGATAAGGTCAAAAACGACATACTCAGATCTTCACCAAACTTTGCATGGATACATTGGATGTCAAGACACGTGGAAAAAACGTACAAAACAAGAGATTGGGGTCATCAAGATTTTGCACGGATTTTTTAAGAATTTTCAAATTTTCAGATGGGAGGTTCCAGATAAGGTCAAAAACGACATACTCAGATCTTCACCAAACTTTGCATGGATACATTGGATGTCAAGACACGTGGAAAAAACGTACAAAACAAGAGATTGGAGACATCAAGATTTTGGACGAATTTTTTAAGAATTCTCAAATTTTCAGAAAGGAGGTTCCATATAAGGTCAAAAACTACATACTCAGATCTTCACCAAACTTTGCAGGGATACTTTGGATGTCAAGACACGTGGAAAAAACGTACAAAACAAGAGATTGGGGTCATCAAGATTTTGGACGAATTTTTTAAGAATTTTCAAATTTTCAGATGGGAGGTTCAATATAAGGTCAAAAACTACATACTCAGATCTTCACCAAACTTTGCATGGATACATTGGATGTCAAGACACGTGGAAAAAACATACAAAACATAGGATTCGGAACATCAAGATTTTGGTCGAATTTTTTAAGAATTTTCAAATTTTCAGATAGGAGGTTCCATATAAGGTCAAAAACTACATACTCAGATCTTCACCAAACATTGCAGGAATACATTGGATGTCAAGACACGTGGAAAAAACGTACAAAACAAGAGATTGGGGTCATCAAGATTTTGCACGGATTTTTTAGGAATTTTCAAATTTTCAGATGGGAGGTTCCAGATAAGGTCAAAAACTACATACTCAGATCTTCACCAAACTTTGCAGGGATACATTGGATGTCAAGACACGTGGAAAAAACGTACAAAACAAGAGATTGGAGACATCAAGATTTTGGACGAATTTTTTAAGAATTTTCAAATTTTCAGATAGGAGGTTCCAGATAAGGTCTAAAACTACATACTCAGATCTCCACCAAACATTGCAGGAATACATTGGATGTCAAGACACGTGGAAAAAACGTACAAAACAAGAGATTGGAGACATCAAGATTTTCGACGAATTTTTGAAGAATTTTCAAATTTTCAGATAGGAGGTTCCAGATAAGGTCAAAAACTACATACTCAGATCTTCACCAAACGTTGCAGGGATACTTTGCATGTCAAGACACGTGGAAAAAACGTACAAAACAAAAGATTGGAGACATCAAGATTTTCGACGAATTTTTTAAGAATTTTCAAATTTTCAGATGGGAGGTTCCAGATAAGGTCAAAAACGACATACTCAGATCTTCACCAAACTTTGCATGGATACATTGGATGTCAAGACACGTGGAAAAAACGTACAAAACAAGAGATTGGAGACATCAAGATTTTGGACGAATTTTTTAAGAATTCTCAAATTTTCAGAAAGGAGGTTCCATATAAGGTCAAAAACTACATACTCAGATCTTCACCAAACTTTGCAGGGATACTTTGGATGTCAAGACACGTGGAAAAAACGTACAAAACAAGAGATTGGGGTCATCAAGATTTTGGACGAATTTTTTAAGAATTTTCAAATTTTCAGATGGGAGGTTCAATATAAGGTCAAAAACTACATACTCAGATCTTCACCAAACTTTGCATGGATACATTGGATGTCAAGACACGTGGAAAAAACGTACAAAACAAGAGATTGGAGACATCAAGATTTTCGACGAATTTTTTAAGAATTTTCAAATTTTCAGATGGGAGGTTCCAGATAAGGTCAAAAACGACATACTCAGATCTTCACCAAACTTTGCATGGATACATTGGATGTCAAGACACGTGGAAAAAACGTACAAAACAAGAGATTGGGGTCATCAAGATTTTGCACGGATTTTTTAAGAATTTTCAAATTTTCAGATGGGAGGTTCCAGATAAGGTCAAAAACGACATACTGAGATCTTCACCAAACTTTGCATGGATACATTGGATGTCAAGACACGTGGAAAAAACGTACAAAACAAGAGATTGGAGACATCAAGATTTTGGACGAATTTTTTAAGAATTCTCAAATTTTCAGAAAGGAGGTTCCATATAAGGTCAAAAACTACATACTCAGATCTTCACCAAACATTGCAGGAATACATTGGATGTCAAGACACGTGGAAAAAACGTACAAAACAAGAGATTGGGGTCATCAAGATTTTGCACGGATTTTTTAGGAATTTTCAAATTTTCAGATGGGAGGTTCCAGATAAGGTCAAAAACTACATACTCAGATCTTCACCAAACTTTGCAGGGATACATTGGATGTCAAGACACGTGGAAAAAACGTACAAAACAAGAGATTGGAGACATCAAGATTTTGGACGAATTTTTTAAGAATTTTCAAATTTTCAGATAGGAGGTTCCAGATAAGGTCTAAAACTACATACTCAGATCTCCACCAACATTGCAGGAATACATTGGATGTCAAGACACGTGGAAAAAACGTACAAAACAAGAGATTGGAGACATCAAGATTTTCGACGAATTTTTGAAGAATTTTCAAATTTTCAGATAGGAGGTTCCAGATAAGGTCAAAAACTACATACTCAGATCTTCACCAAACGTTGCAGGGATAATTTGCATGTCAAGACACGTGGAAAAAACGTACAAAACAAAAGATTGGAGACATCAAGATTTTCGACGAATTTTTTAAGAATTTTCAAATTTTCAGATGGGAGGTTCCAGATAAGGTCAAAAACGAGATACTCAGATCTTCACCAAACTTTGCATGGATACATTGGATGTCAAGACACGTGGAAAAAACGTACAAAACAAGAGATTGGAGACATCAAGATTTTGGACGAATTTTTTAAGAATTCTCAAATTTTCAGAAAGGAGGTTCCATATAAGGTCAAAAACTACATACTCAGATCTTCACCAAACTTTGCAGGGATACTTTGGATGTCAAGACACGTGGAAAAAACGTACAAAACAAGAGATTGGGGTCATCAAGATTTTGGACGAATTTTTTAAGAATTTTCAAATTTTCAGATGGGAGGTTCAATATAAGGTCAAAAACTACATACTCAGATCTTCACCAAACTTTGCATGGATACATTGGATGTCAAGACACGTGGAAAAAACATACAAAACATAGGATTCGGAACATCAAGATTTTGGTCGAATTTTTTAAGAATTTTCAAATTTTCAGATAGGAGGTTCCATATAAGGTCAAAAACTACATACTCAGATCTTCACCAAACATTGCAGGAATACATTGGATGTCAAGACACGTGGAAAAAACGTACAAAACAAGAGATTGGGGTCATCAAGATTTTGCACGGATTTTTTAGGAATTTTCAAATTTTCAGATGGGAGGTTCCAGATAAGGTCAAAAACTACATACTCAGATCTTCACCAAACTTTGCAGGGATACATTGGATGTCAAGACACGTGGAAAAAACGTACAAAACAAGAGATTGGAGACATCAAGATTTTGGACGAATTTTTTAAGAATTTTCAAATTTTCAGATAGGAGGTTCCATATAAGGTCAAAAACTACATACTCAGATCTTCACCAAACTTTGCATGATTACATTATGTGTCAAGACACGTGGAAAAAACGTACAAAACAAAAGATTGGAGACATCAAGATTTTGGTCGAATTTTTTAAGAATTTTCAAATTTTCAGATGGGAGGTTCCAGATAAGGTCAAAAACTACATACTCAGATCTTCACCAAACTTTGCAGGGATACATTGGATGTCAAGACACGTGGAAAAAACGTACAAAACAAGAGATTGGAGACATCAAGATTTTGGACGAATTTTTTAACAATTTTCAAATTTTCAGAAAGGATGTTCCAGATAAGGTCAAAAACGACATACTCAGATCTTCACCAAACTTTGCAGGGATACATTGGATATCAAGACACGTGGAAAAAACGTACAAAACAAGAGATTGGAGACATCAAGATTTTGGACGAATTTTTTAAGAATTTTCAAATTTTCAGATAGGAGGTTCCAGATAAGGTCAAAAACTACATACTCAGATCTTAACCAAACTTTGCAGGGATACATTGGATGTCAAGACACGTGGAAAAAACGTACAAAACAAGAGATTGGAGACATCAAGATTTTGGACGAATTTTTTAAGAATTTTCAAATTTTCAGATAGGAGGTTCCAGATGAGGTCAAAAACTACATACTCAGATCTTCACCAAACTTTGCAGGAATACTTTGCATGTCAAGACACGTGGAAAAAACGTACAAAACAAGAGATCGGAGACATCAAGATTTTGGACGAATTTTTTAAGAATTTTCAAATTTTCAGATAGGAGGTTCCATATAAGGTCAAAAACTACATACTCAGATCTTCACCAAACTTTGCAGGGATACATTGGATGTCAAGACACGTGGAAAAAACGTACAAAACAAGAGATTGGAGACATCAAGATTTTGGACGATTTTTTTAAAAATTTTCAAATTTTCAGAAATGCGGTTCCAGATAAGGTCAAAAACTACATACTCAGATCTTCACCAAACTTTGCAGGGATACATTGGATGTCAAGACACGTGGAAAAAACGTACAAAACAAGAGATTCGGGTCAACAAGATTTTGGACGGATTTTTTAGGAATTTTCAAATTTTCAGATGGGAGGTTCCAGATAAGGTCAAAAACTACATACTCAGATCTTCACCAAACTCTGCAGGGATACATTGTACGTGGAAAAAACATACAAAACATAGGATTGGGGACATCAAGATTTTGTTAAATTCTTTTAAGAATTTTCAAATTTTCAGATAGGAGGTTCCATATAAGGTCAAAAACTACATACTCAGATCTTCACCAAACACAAGACACGTGGAAAAAACGTACAAAACAAGAGATTGGGGTCATCAAGATTTTGCACGGATTTTTTAAGAATTTTCAAATTTTCAGTTGGGAGGTTCCAGATAAGGTCAAAAACGACATACTCAGATCTTCACCAAACTTTGCATGGATACATTGGATGTCAAGACACTTGGAAAAAACGTACAAAACAAGAGATTGGAGTCATCAAGATTTTGGACGAATTTTTTAAGAATTTTCAAATTTTAAGATGGGAGGTTCAATATAAGGTCAAAAACTACATACTCAGATCTTCACCAAACTTTGCATGGATACATTGGATGTCAAGACACTTGGAAAAAACGTACAAAACAAGAGATTGGAGTCATCAAGATTTTGGACGAATTTTTTAAGAATTTTCAAATTTTAAGATGGGAGGTTCAATATAAGGTCAAAAACTACATACTCAGATCTTCACCAAACTTTGCATGGATACATTGGATGTCAAGACACGTGGAAAAAACATACAAAACATAGGATTCGGAACATCAAGATTTTGGTCGAATTTTTTAAGAATTCTCAAATTTTCAGAAAGGAGGTTCCATATAAGGTCAAAAACTACATACTCAGATCTTCACCAAACATTGCAGGAATACATTGGATGTCAAGACACGTGGAAAAAACGTACAAAACAAGAGATTGGGGTCATCAAGATTTTGCACGGATTTTTTAGGAATTTTCAAATTTTCAGATGGGAGGTTCCAGATAAGGTCAAAAACTACATACTCAGATCTTCACCAAACTTTGCAGGGATACATTGGATGTCAAGACACGTGGAAAAAACGTACAAAACAAGAGATTGGAGACATCAAGATTTTGGACGAATTTTTTAAGAATTTTCAAATTTTCAGATAGGAGGTTCCAGATAAGGTCTAAAACTACATACTCAGATCTCCACCAACATTGCAGGAATACATTGGATGTCAAGACACGTGGAAAAAACGTACAAAACAAGAGATTGGAGACATCAAGATTTTCGACGAATTTTTGAAGAATTTTCAAATTTTCAGATAGGAGGTTCCAGATAAGGTCAAAAACTACATACTCAGATCTTCACCAAACGTTGCAGGGATAATTTGCATGTCAAGACACGTGGAAAAAACGTACAAAACAAAAGATTGGAGACATCAAGATTTTCGACGAATTTTTTAAGAATTTTCAAATTTTCAGATGGGAGGTTCCAGATAAGGTCAAAAACGAGATACTCAGATCTTCACCAAACTTTGCATGGATACATTGGATGTCAAGACACGTGGAAAAAACGTACAAAACAAGAGATTGGAGACATCAAGATTTTGGACGAATTTTTTAAGAATTCTCAAATTTTCAGAAAGGAGGTTCCATATAAGGTCAAAAACTACATACTCAGATCTTCACCAAACTTTGCAGGGATACTTTGGATGTCAAGACACGTGGAAAAAACGTACAAAACAAGAGATTGGGGTCATCAAGATTTTGGACGAATTTTTTAAGAATTTTCAAATTTTCAGATGGGAGGTTCAATATAAGGTCAAAAACTACATACTCAGATCTTCACCAAACTTTGCATGGATACATTGGATGTCAAGACACGTGGAAAAAACATACAAAACATAGGATTCGGAACATCAAGATTTTGGTCGAATTTTTTAAGAATTTTCAAATTTTCAGATAGGAGGTTCCATATAAGGTCAAAAACTACATACTCAGATCTTCACCAAACATTGCAGGAATACATTGGATGTCAAGACACGTGGAAAAAACGTACAAAACAAGAGATTGGGGTCATCAAGATTTTGCACGGATTTTTTAGGAATTTTCAAATTTTCAGATGGGAGGTTCCAGATAAGGTCAAAAACTACATACTCAGATCTTCACCAAACTTTGCAGGGATACATTGGATGTCAAGACACGTGGAAAAAACGTACAAAACAAGAGATTGGAGACATCAAGATTTTGGACGAATTTTTTAAGAATTTTCAAATTTTCAGATAGGAGGTTCCATATAAGGTCAAAAACTACATACTCAGATCTTCACCAAACTTTGCATGATTACATTATGTGTCAAGACACGTGGAAAAAACGTACAAAACAAAAGATTGGAGACATCAAGATTTTGGTCGAATTTTTTAAGAATTTTCAAATTTTCAGATGGGAGGTTCCAGATAAGGTCAAAAACTACATACTCAGATCTTCACCAAACTTTGCAGGGATACATTGGATGTCAAGACACGTGGAAAAAACGTACAAAACAAGAGATTGGAGACATCAAGATTTTGGACGAATTTTTTAACAATTTTCAAATTTTCAGAAAGGATGTTCCAGATAAGGTCAAAAACGACATACTCAGATCTTCACCAAACTTTGCAGGGATACATTGGATATCAAGACACGTGGAAAAAACGTACAAAACAAGAGATTGGAGACATCAAGATTTTGGACGAATTTTTTAAGAATTTTCAAATTTTCAGATAGGAGGTTCCAGATAAGGTCAAAAACTACATACTCAGATCTTAACCAAACTTTGCAGGGATACATTGGATGTCAAGACACGTGGAAAAAACGTACAAAACAAGAGATTGGAGACATCAAGATTTTGGACGAATTTTTTAAGAATTTTCAAATTTTCAGATAGGAGGTTCCAGATGAGGTCAAAAACTACATACTCAGATCTTCACCAAACTTTGCAGGAATACTTTGCATGTCAAGACACGTGGAAAAAACGTACAAAACAAGAGATCGGAGACATCAAGATTTTGGACGAATTTTTTAAGAATTTTCAAATTTTCAGATAGGAGGTTCCATATAAGGTCAAAAACTACATACTCAGATCTTCACCAAACTTTGCAGGGATACATTGGATGTCAAGACACGTGGAAAAAACGTACAAAACAAGAGATTGGAGACATCAAGATTTTGGACGATTTTTTTAAAAATTTTCAAATTTTCAGAAATGCGGTTCCAGATAAGGTCAAAAACTACATACTCAGATCTTCACCAAACTTTGCAGGGATACATTGGATGTCAAGACACGTGGAAAAAACGTACAAAACAAGAGATTCGGGTCAACAAGATTTTGGACGGATTTTTTAGGAATTTTCAAATTTTCAGATGGGAGGTTCCAGATAAGGTCAAAAACTACATACTCAGATCTTCACCAAACTCTGCAGGGATACATTGTACGTGGAAAAAACATACAAAACATAGGATTGGGGACATCAAGATTTTGTTAAATTCTTTTAAGAATTTTCAAATTTTCAGATAGGAGGTTCCATATAAGGTCAAAAACTACATACTCAGATCTTCACCAAACACAAGACACGTGGAAAAAACGTACAAAACAAGAGATTGGGGTCATCAAGATTTTGCACGGATTTTTTAAGAATTTTCAAATTTTCAGTTGGGAGGTTCCAGATAAGGTCAAAAACGACATACTCAGATCTTCACCAAACTTTGCATGGATACATTGGATGTCAAGACACTTGGAAAAAACGTACAAAACAAGAGATTGGAGTCATCAAGATTTTGGACGAATTTTTTAAGAATTTTCAAATTTTAAGATGGGAGGTTCAATATAAGGTCAAAAACTACATACTCAGATCTTCACCAAACTTTGCATGGATACATTGGATGTCAAGACACGTGGAAAAAACATACAAAACATAGGATTCGGAACATCAAGATTTTGGTCGAATTTTTTAAGAATTTTCAAATTTTCAGATAGGAGGTTCCATATAAGGTCAAAAACTACATACTCAGATCTTCACCAAACATTGCAGGAATACATTGGATGTCAAGACACGTGGAAAAAACGTACAAAACAAGAGATTGGAGACATCAAGATTTTGGACGAATTTTTTAAGAATTTTCAAATTTTCAGATGGGAGGTTCCAGATAAGATCAAAAACTACATACTCAGATCTTCACCAAACTTTGCAGGGATACATTGGATGTCAAGACACGTGGAAAAAAAGTACAAAACAAGAGATTGGGGTCATCAAGATTTTGGACGGATTTTTTAGGAATTTTCAAATTTTCAGATGGGAGGTTCCAGATAAGGTCAAAAACTACATACTCAGATCTTCACCAAACATTGCAGGGATACATTGGATGTCAAGACACGTGGAAAAAACGTACAAAACAAGAGATTGGAGACATCAAGATTTTGGACGAATTTTTTAAGAATTTTCAAATTTTCAGATAGGAGGTTCCAGATGAGGTCAAAAACTACATACTCAGATCTTCACCAAACTTTGCAGGAATACTTTGCATGTCAAGACACGTGGAAAAAACGTACAAAACAAAAGATTGGAGACATCAAGATTTTCGACGAATTTTTTAAGAATTTTCAAATTTTCAGATGGGAGGTTCCAGATAAGGTCAAAAACGACATACTCAGATCTTCACCAAACTTTGCATGGATACATTGGATGTCAAGACACGTGGAAAAAACGTACAAAACAAGAGATTGGAGACATCAAGATTTTGGACGAATTTTTTAAGAATTCTCAAATTTTCAGATAGGAGGTTCCAGATGAGGTCAAAAACTACATACTCAGATCTTTACCAAACTTTGCAGGGATACTTTGGATGTCAAGACACGTGGAAAAAACGTACAAAACAAGAGATTGGGGTCATCAAGATTTTCGACGAATTTTTTAAGAATTTTCAAATTTTCAGATGGGAGGTTCAATATAAGGTCAAAAACTACATACTCAGATCTTCACCAAACTTTGCATGGATACATTGGATGTCAAGACACGTGGAAAAAACGTACAAAACAAGAGATTGGAGACATCAAGATTTTCGACGAATTTTTTAAGAATTTTCAAATTTTCAGATGGGAGGTTCCAGATAAGGTCAAAAACGACATACTCAGATCTTCACCAAACTTTGCATGGATACATTGGATGTCAAGACACGTGGAAAAAACGTACAAAACAAGAGATTGGGGTCATCAAGATTTTGCACGGATTTTTTAAGAATTTTCAAATTTTCAGATGGGAGGTTCCAGATAAGGTCAAAAACGACATACTCAGATCTTCACCAAACTTTGCATGGATACATTGGATGTCAAGACACGTGGAAAAAACGTACAAAACAAGAGATTGGAGACATCAAGATTTTGGACGAATTTTTTAAGAATTCTCAAATTTTCAGAAAGGAGGTTCCATATAAGGTCAAAAACTACATACTCAGATCTTCACCAAACTTTGCAGGGATACTTTGGATGTCAAGACACGTGGAAAAAACGTACAAAACAAGAGATTGGGGTCATCAAGATTTTGGACGAATTTTTTAAGAATTTTCAAATTTTCAGATGGGAGGTTCAATATAAGGTCAAAAACTACATACTCAGATCTTCACCAAACTTTGCATGGATACATTGGATGTCAAGACACGTGGAAAAAACATACAAAACATAGGATTCGGAACATCAAGATTTTGGTCGAATTTTTTAAGAATTTTCAAATTTTCAGATAGGAGGTTCCATATAAGGTCAAAAACTACATACTCAGATCTTCACCAAACATTGCAGGAATACATTGGATGTCAAGACACGTGGAAAAAACGTACAAAACAAGAGATTGGGGTCATCAAGATTTTGCACGGATTTTTTAGGAATTTTCAAATTTTCAGATGGGAGGTTCCAGATAAGGTCAAAAACTACATACTCAGATCTTCACCAAACTTTGCAGGGATACATTGGATGTCAAGACACGTGGAAAAAACGTACAAAACAAGAGATTGGAGACATCAAGATTTTGGACGAATTTTTTAAGAATTTTCAAATTTTCAGATAGGAGGTTCCAGATAAGGTCTAAAACTACATACTCAGATCTCCACCAAACATTGCAGGAATACATTGGATGTCAAGACACGTGGAAAAAACGTACAAAACAAGAGATTGGAGACATCAAGATTTTCGACGAATTTTTGAAGAATTTTCAAATTTTCAGATAGGAGGTTCCAGATAAGGTCAAAAACTACATACTCAGATCTTCACCAAACGTTGCAGGGATACTTTGCATGTCAAGACACGTGGAAAAAACGTACAAAACAAAAGATTGGAGACATCAAGATTTTCGACGAATTTTTTAAGAATTTTCAAATTTTCAGATGGGAGGTTCCAGATAAGGTCAAAAACGACATACTCAGATCTTCACCAAACTTTGCATGGATACATTGGATGTCAAGACACGTGGAAAAAACGTACAAAACAAGAGATTGGAGACATCAAGATTTTGGACGAATTTTTTAAGAATTCTCAAATTTTCAGAAAGGAGGTTCCATATAAGGTCAAAAACTACATACTCAGATCTTCACCAAACTTTGCAGGGATACTTTGGATGTCAAGACACGTGGAAAAAACGTACAAAACAAGAGATTGGGGTCATCAAGATTTTGGACGAATTTTTTAAGAATTTTCAAATTTTCAGATGGGAGGTTCAATATAAGGTCAAAAACTACATACTCAGATCTTCACCAAACTTTGCATGGATACATTGGATGTCAAGACACGTGGAAAAAACATACAAAACATAGGATTCGGAACATCAAGATTTTGGTCGAATTTTTTAAGAATTTTCAAATTTTCAGATAGGAGGTTCCATATAAGGTCAAAAACTACATACTCAGATCTTCACCAAACATTGCAGGAATACATTGGATGTCAAGACACGTGGAAAAAACGTACAAAACAAGAGATTGGGGTCATCAAGATTTTGCACGGATTTTTTAGGAATTTTCAAATTTTCAGATGGGAAGTTCCAGATAAGGTCAAAAACTACATACTCAGATCTTCACCAAACTTTGCAGGGATACATTGGATGTCAAGACACGTGGAAAAAACGTACAAAACAAGAGATTGGAGACATCAAGATTTTGGACGAATTTTTTAAGAATTTTCAAATTTTCAGATGGGAGGTTCCAGATAAGGTCAAAAACTACATACTCAGATCTTCACCAAACTTTGCATGGATACATTATGTGTCAAGACACGTGGAAAAAACGTACAAAACAAAAGATTGGAGACATCAAGATTTTGGTCGAATTTTTTAAGAATTTTCAAATTTTCAGATGGGAGGTTCCAGATAAGGTCAAAAACTACATACTCAGATCTTCACCAAACTTTGCAGGGATACATTGGATGTCAAGACACGTGGAAAAAACGTACAAAACAAGAGATTGGAGACATCAAGATTTTGGACGAATTTTTTAACAATTTTCAAATTTTCAGAAAGGATGTTCCAGATAAAGTCAAAAACGACATACTCAGATCTTCACCAAACTTTGCAGGGATACATTGGATATCAAGACACGTGGAAAAAACGTACAAAACAAGAGATTGGAGACATCAAGATTTTGGACGAATTTTTTAAGAATTTTCAAATTTTCAGATAGGAGGTTCCAGATAAGGTCAAAAACTACATACTCAGATCTTCACCAAACTTTGCAGGGATACATTGGATGTCAAGACACGTGGAAAAAACGTACAAAACAAGAGATTGGAGACATCAAGATTTTGGACGAATTTTTTAAGAATTTTCAAATTTTCAGATAGGAGGTTCCAGATGAGGTCAAAAACTACATACTCAGATCTTCACCAAACTTTGCAGGAATACTTTGCATGTCAAGACACGTGGAAAAAACGTACAAAACAAGAGATTCGGGTCAACAAGATTTTGGACGGATTTTTTAGGAATTTTCAAATTTTCAGATGGGAGGTTCCAGATAAGGTCAAAAACTACATACTCAGATCTTCACCAAACTCTGCAGGGATACATTGTATGTCAAGACACGTGGAAAAAACATACAAAACATAGGATTGGGGACATCAAGATTTTGTTAAATTCTTTTAAGAATTTTCAAATTTTCAGATAGGAGGTTCCATATAAGGTCAAAAACTACATACTCAGATCTTCACCAAACATTGCAGGGATACATTGGATGTCAAGACACGTGGAAAGAACGTACAAAACAAGAGATTGGAGACATCAAGATTTTGGACGAATTTTTTAAGAATTTTCAAATTTTCAGATAGGAGGCTCCATATAAGGTCAAAAACTACATACTCAGATCTTCACCAAACATTGCAGGGATACATTGGATGTCAAGACACGTGGAAAAAACGTACAAAACAAGAGATTGGAGACATCAAGATTTTGGACGAATTTTTTAAGAATTTTCAAATTTTCAGATAGGAGGTTCCAGATAAGGTCAAAAACTACATACTCAGATCTTCACCAAACGTTGCAGGGATACTTTGCATGTCAAGACACGTGGAAAAAACGTACAAAACAAGAGATTGGAGACATCAAGATTTTCGACGAATTTTTTAAGAATTTTCAAATTTTCAGATGGGAGGTTCCAGATAAGGTCAAAAACGACATACTCAGATCTTCACCAAACTTTGCATGGATACATTGGATGTCAAGACACGTGGAAAAAACGTACAAAACAAGAGATTGGGGTCATCAAGATTTTGCACGGATTTTTTAAGAATTTTCAAATTTTCAGATGGGAGGTTCCAGATAAGGTCAAAAACGACATACTCAGATCTTCACCAAACTTTGCATGGATACATTGGATGTCAAGACACGTGGAAAAAACGTACAAAACAAGAGATTGGGGTCATCAAGATTTTGGACGAATTTTTTAAGAATTTTCAAATTTTCAGATGGGAGGTTCAATATAAGGTCAAAAACTACATACTCAGATCTTCACCAAACTTTGCATGGATACATTGGATGTCAAGACACGTGGAAAAAACATACAAAACATAGGATTCGGAACATCAAGATTTTGGTCGAATTTTTTAAGAATTTTCAAATTTTCAGATAGGAGGTTCCATATAAGGTCAAAAACTACATACTCAGATCTTCACCAAACATTGCAGGAATACATTGGATGTCAAGACACGTGGAAAAAACGTACAAAACAAGAGATTGGAGACATCAAGATTTTGGACGAATTTTTTAAGAATTTTCAAATTTTCAGATAGGAGGTTCCAGATAAGATCAAAAACTACATACTCAGATCTTCACCAAACTTTGCAGGGATACATTGGATGTCAAGACACGTGGAAAAAAAGTACAAAACAAGAGATTGGGGTCATCAAGATTTTGGACGGATTTTTTAGGAATTTTCAAATTTTCAGATGGGAGGTTCCAGATAAGGTCAAAAACTACATACTCAGATCTTCACCAAACATTGCAGGGATACATTGGATGTCAAGACACGTGGAAAAAACGTACAAAACAAGAGATTGGAGACATCAAGATTTTGGACGAATTTTTTAAGAATTTTCAAATTTTCAGATAGGAGGTTCCAGATGAGGTCAAAAACTACATACTCAGATCTTCACCAAACTTTGCAGGAATACTTTGCATGTCAAGACACGTGGAAAAAACGTACAAAACAAGAGATCGGAGACATCAAGATTTTCGACGAATTTTTTAAGAATTTTCAAATTTTCAGATGGGAGGTTCCAGATAAGGTCAAAAACGACATACTCAGATCTTCACCAAACTTTGCAGGGATCCATTGGAGGTCGAGACACGTGGAAAAAACGTACAAAACAAGAGATTGGAGACATCAAGATTTTGGACGAATTTTTTAAGAATTTTCAAATTTTCAGATAGGAGGTTCCATATAAGGTCAAAAACTACATACTCAGATCTTCACCAAACTTTGCAGGGATACATTGGATGTCAAGACACGTGGAAAAAACGTACAAAACAAGAGATTGGAGACATCAAGATTTTCGACGATTTTTTTAAGAATTTTCAAATTTTCAGAAAGGATGTTCCAGATAAGGTCAAAAACGACATACTCAGATCTTCACCAAACTTTGCAGGGATCCATTGGAGGTCGAGACACGTGGAAAAAACGTACAAAACAAGAGATTGGAGACATCAAGATTTTGGACGAATTTTTGAAGAATTTTCAAATTTTCAGATAGGAGGTTCCAGATAAGGTCTAAAACTACATACTCAGATCTCCACCAAACATTGCAGGAATACATTGGATGTCAAGACACGTGGAAAAAAATTACAAAACAAGAGATTGGAGACATCAAGATTTTCGACGAATTTTTGAAGAATTTTCAAATTTTCAGATAGGAGGTTCCAGATAAGGTCAAAAACTACATACTCAGATCTTCACCAAACGTTGCAGGGATACTTTGCGTGTCAAGACACGTGGAAAAAACGTACAAAACAAAATATTGGAGACATCAAGATTTTCGACGAATTTTTTAAGAATTTTCAAATTTTCAGATGGGAGGTTCCAGATAAGGTCAAAAACGACATACTCAGATCTTCACCAAACTTTGCATGGATACATTGGATGTCAAGACACGTGGAAAAAACGTACAAAACAAGAGATTGGAGATATCAAGATTTTGGACGAATTTTTTAAGAATTCTCAAATTTTCAGAAAGGAGGTTCCATATAAGGTCAAAAACTACATACTCAGATCTTCACCAAACTTTGCAGGGATACTTTGGATGTCAAGACACGTGGAAAAAACGTACAAAACAAGAGATTGGGGTCATCAAGATTTTGGACGAATTTTTTAAGAATTTTCAAATTTTCAGATGGGAGGTTCAATATAAGGTCAAAAACTACATACTCAGATCTTCACCAAACTTTGCATGGATACATTGGATGTCAAGACACGTGGAAAAAACATACAAAACATAGGATTCGGAACATCAAGATTTTGGTCGAATTTTTTAAGAATTTTCAAATTTTCAGATAGGAGGTTCCATATAAGGTCAAAAACTACATACTCAGATCTTCACCAAACTTTGCAGGGATACATTGGATGTCAAGACACGTGGAAAAAACGTACAAAACAAGAGATTGGAGACATCAAGATTTTGGACGATTTTTTTAAAAATTTTCAAATTTTCAGAAATGCGGTTCCAGATAAGGTCAAAAACTACATACTCAGATCTTCACCAAACTCTGCAGGGATACATTGTATGTCAAGACACGTGGAAAAAACATACAAAACATAGGATTGGGGACATCAAGATTTTGTTAAATTCTTTTAAGAATTTTCAAATTTTCAGATAGGAGGTTCCATATAAGGTCAAAAACTACATACTCAGATCTTCACCAAACATTGCAGGGATACATTGGATGTCAAGACACGTGGAAAGAACGTACAAAACAAGAGATTGGAGACATCAAGATTTTGGACGAATTTTTTAAGAATTTTCAAATTTTCAGATAGGAGGCTCCATATAAGGTCAAAAACTACATACTCAGATCTTCACCAAACATTGCAGGGATACATTGGATGTCAAGACACGTGGAAAAAACGTACAAAACAAGAGATTGGAGACATCAAGATTTTGGACGAATTTTTTAAGAATTTTCAAATTTTCAGATAGGAGGTTCCAGATAAGGTCAAAAACTACATACTCAGATCTTCACCAAACGTTGCAGGGATACTTTGCATGTCAAGACACGTGGGAAAAACGTACAAAACAAGAGATTGGAGACATCAAGATTTTCGACGAATTTTTTAAGAATTTTCAAATTTTCAGATGGGAGGTTCCAGATAAGGTCAAAAACGACATACTCAGATCTTCACCAAACTTTGCATGGATACATTGGATGTCAAGACACGTGGAAAAAACGTACAAAACAAGAGATTGGGGTCATCAAGATTTTGCACGGATTTTTTAAGAATTTTCAAATTTTCAGATGGGAGGTTCCAGATAAGGTCAAAAACGACATACTCAGATCTTCACCAAACTTTGCATGGATACATTGGATGTCAAGACACGTGGAAAAAACGTACAAAACAAGAGATTGGAGACATCAAGATTTTGGACGAATTTTTTAAGAATTCTCAAATTTTCAGAAAGGAGGTTCCATATAAGGTCAAAAACTACATACTCAGATCTTCACCAAACTTTGCAGGGATACTTTGGATGTCAAGACACGTGGAAAAAACGTACAAAACAAGAGATTGGGGTCATCAAGATTTTGGACGAATTTTTTAAGAATTTTCAAATTTTCAGATGGGAGGTTCAATATAAGGTCAAAAACTACATACTCAGATCTTCACCAAACTTTGCATGGATACATTGGATGTCAAGACACGTGGAAAAAACATACAAAACATAGGATTCGGAACATCAAGATTTTGGTCGAATTTTTTAAGAATTTTCAAATTTTCAGATAGGAGGTTCCATATAAGGTCAAAAACTACATACTCAGATCTTCACCAAACTTTGCAGGGATACATTGAATGTCAAGACACGTGGAAAAAACGTACAAAACAAGAGATTGGAGACATCAAGATTTTGGACGAATTTTTTAAGAATTTTCAAATTTTCAGAAAGGATGTTCCAGATAAGGTCAAAAACGACATACTCAGATCTTCACCAAACTTTGCAGGGATACATTGGAGGTCGAGACACGTGGAAAAAACGTACAAAACAAGAGATTGGAGACATCAAGATTTTGGACGAATTTTTGAAGAATTTTCAAATTTTCTGATAGGAGGTCCCAGATAAGGTCAAAAACTACATACTCAGATCTCCACCAAACATTGCAGGGATACATTGGATGTCAAGACACGTGGAAAAAACGTACAAAACAAGAGATTGGAGACATCAAGATTTTCGACGAATTTTTGAAGAATTTTCAAATTTTCAGATAGGAGGTTCCAGATAAGGTCAAAAACTACATACTCAGATCTTCACCAAACGTTGCAGGGATTCTTTGCATGTCAAGACACGTGGAAAAAACGTACAAAACAAGAGATTGGAGACATCAAGATTTTCGACGAATTTTTTAAGAATTTTCAAATTTTCAGATGGGAGGTTCCAGATAAGGTCAAAAACGACATACTCAGATCTTCACCAAACTTTGCATGGATACATTGGATGTCAAGACACGTGGAAAAAACGTACAAAACAAGAGATTTGGGTCATCAAGATTTTGCACGGATTTTTTAAGAATTTTCAAATTTTCAGATGGGAGGTTCCAGATAAAGTCAAAAACGACATACTCAGATCTTCACCAAACTTTGCATGGATACATTGGATGTCAAGACACGTGGAAAAAACGTACAAAACAAGAGATTGGAGACATCAAGATTTTGGACGAATTTTTTAAGAATTCTCAAATTTTCAGAAAGGAGGTTCCATATAAGGTCAAAAACTACATACTCAGATCTTCACCAAACTTTGCAGGGATACTTTGGATGTCAAGACACGTGGAAAAAACGTACAAAACAAGAGATTGGGGTCACCAAGATTTTGGACGAATTTTTTAAGAATTTTCAAATTTTCAGATGGGAGGTTCAATATAAGGTCAAAAACTACATACTCAGATCTTCACCAAACTTTGCATGGATACATTGGATGTCAAGACACGTGGAAAAAACATACAAAACATAGGATTCGGAACATCAAGATTTTGGTCGAATTTTTTAAGAATTTTCAAATTTTCAGATAGGAGGTTCCATAAAAGGTCAAAAACTACATACTCAGATCTTCACCAAACATTGCAGGAATACATTGGATGTCAAGACACGTGGAAAAAACGTACAAAACAAGAGATTGGGGTCATCAAGATTTTGCACGGATTTTTTAGGAATTTTCAAATTTTCAGATGGGAGGTTCTAGATAAGGTCAAAAACTACATACTCAGATCTTCACCAAACTTTGCAGGGATACATTGGAGGTCGAGACACGTGGAAAAAACGTACAAAACAAGAGATTGGAGACATCAAGATTTTGGACGAATTTTTGAAGAATTTTCAAATTTTCTGATAGGAGGTTCCAGATAAGGTCAAAAACTACATACTCAGATCTCAACCAAACATTGCAGGGATACATTGGATGTCAAGACACGTGGAAAAAACATACAAAACATAGGATTGGTGACATCAAGATTTTCGACGAATTTTTTAAGAATTTTCAAATTTTCAGATAGGAGGTTCCATATAAGGTCAAAAACTACATGCTCAGATCTTCACCAAACTTTGCAGGGATACATTGGATGTCAAGACACGTGGAAAAAACGTACAAAACAAGAGATTGGAGACATCAAGATTATGGACGAATTTTTTGAGAATTTTCAAATTTTCAGAAAGGAGGTTCCATATAAGGTCAAAAACTACATACTCAGATCTTCACCAAACTTTGCAGGGATACATTGGATGTCAAGAAACGTGGAAAAAACGTACAAAACAAGAGATTGGAGACATCAAGATTTTCGACGAATTTTTTAAGAATTTTCAAATTTTCAGAAAGGATGTTCCAGATAAGGTCAAAAACGACATACTCAGATCTTCACTAACTTTGCAGGGATACATCGGAGGTCGAGACACGTGGAAAAAACGTACAAAACAAGAGATTGGAGACATCAAGATTTTGGACGAATTTTTGAAGAATTCTCAAATTTTCAGAAAGGAGGTTCCATATAAGGTCAAAAACTACATACTCAGATCTTCACCAAACTTTGCAGGGATACATTGGATGTCAAGACACGTGGAAAAAACGTACAAAACAAGAGATTGGGGTCTTCAAGATTTTGGACGAATTTTTTAAGAATTTTCAAACTTTCAGAAAGGAGGTTCCATATAAGGTCAAAAACTACATACTCAGATCTTCACCAAACTTTGCAGGGATACATTGGATGTCAAGACACGTGGAAAAAACGTACAAAACAAGAGATTGGAGACATCAAGATTTTGGACGAATTTTTTAAGAATTTTCAAATTTTCAGATAGGAGGTTCCATATAAGGTCAAAAACTACATACTCAGATCTTCACCAAACTTTGCATGGATACATTGTGTCAAGACACGTGGAAAAAACGTACAAAACAAAAGATTGGAGACATCAAGATTTTGGTCGAATTTTTTAAGAATTTCCAAATTTTCAGATGGGAGGTTCCAGATAAGGTCAAAAACTACATACTCAGATCTTCACCAAACTTTGCAGGGATACATTGGATGTCAAGACACGTGGAAAAAACGTACAAAAAAGAGATTGGAGACATCAAGATTTTGGACGAATTTTTTAACAATTTTCAAATTTTCAGAAAGGATGTTCCAGATAAGGTCAAAAACGACATACTCAGATCTTCACCAAACTTTGCAGGGATACATTGGATGTGAAGACACGTGGAAAAAACGTACAAAACAAGAGATTGGAGACATCAAGATTTTGGACGAATTTTTTAAGAATTTTCAAATTTTCAGATAGGAGGTTCCAGATAAGGTCAAAAACTACATACTCAGATCTTCACCAAACTTTGCAGGGATACATTGGATGTCAAGACACGTGGAAAAAACGTACAAAACAAGAGATTGGAGACATCAAGATTTTGGACGAATTTTTTAAGAATTTTCAAATTTTCAGATAGGAGGTTCCAGATGAGGTCAAAAACTACATACTCAGATCTTCACCAAACTTTGCAGGAATACTTTGCATGTCAAGACACGTGGAAAAAACGTACAAAACAAGAGATCGGAGACATCAAGATTTTCGAGGAATTTTTTAAGAATTTTCAAATTTTCAGATGGGAGGTTCCAGATAAGGTCAAAAACGACATACTCAGATCTTCACCAAACTTTGCAGGGATCCATTGGAGGTCGAGACACGTGGAAAAAACGTACAAAACAAGAGATTGGAGACATCAAGATTTTGGACGAATTTTTTAAGAATTTTCAAATTTTCAGATAGGAGGTTCCATATATGGTCAAAAACTACATACTCAGATCTTCACCAAACTTTGCAGGGATACATTGGATGTCAAGACACGTGGAAAAAACGTACAAAACAAGAGATTGGAGACATCAAGATTTTGGACGATTTTTTTAAAAATTTTCAAATTTTCAGAAATGCGGTTCCAGATAAGGTCAAAAACTACATACTCAGATCTTCACCAAACTTTGCAGGGATACATTGGATGTCAAGACACGTGGAAAAAACGTACAAAACAAGAGATTCGGGTCAACAAGATTTTGGACGGATTTTTTAGGAATTTTCAAATTTTCAGATGGGAGGTTCCAGATAAGGTCAAAAACTACATACTCAGATCTTCACCAAACTCTGCAGGGATACATTGTATGTCAAGACACGTGGAAAAAACATACAAAACATAGGATTGGGGACATCAAGATTTTGTTAAATTCTTTTAAGAATTTTCAAATTTTCAGATAGGAGGTTCCATATAAGGTCAAAAACTACATACTCAGATCTTCACCAAACATTGCAGGGATACATTGGATGTCAAGACACGTGGAAAAAACGTACAAAACAAGAGATTGGAGACATCAAGATTTTGGACGAATTTTTTAAGAATTTTCAAATTTTCAGATAGGAGGTTCCAGATAAGGTCAAAAACTACATACTCAGATCTTCACCAAACGTTGCAGGGATACTTTGCATGTCAAGACACGTGGAAAAAACGTACAAAACAAGAGATCGGAGACATCAAGATTTTCGAGGAATTTTTTAAGAATTTTCAAATTTTCAGATGGGAGGTTCCAGATAAGGTCAAAAACGACATACTCAGATCTTCACCAAACTTTGCAGGGATCCATTGGAGGTCGAGACACGTGGAAAAAACGTACAAAACAAGAGATTGGAGACATCAAGATTTTGGACGAATTTTTTAAGAATTTTCAAATTTTCAGATAGGAGGTTCCATATATGGTCAAAAACTACATACTCAGATCTTCACCAAACTTTGCAGGGATACATTGGATGTCAAGACACGTGGAAAAAACGTACAAAACAAGAGATTGGAGACATCAAGATTTTGGACGATTTTTTTAAAAATTTTCAAATTTTCAGAAATGCGGTTCCAGATAAGGTCAAAAACTACATACTCAGATCTTCACCAAACTTTGCAGGGATACATTGGATGTCAAGACACGTGGAAAAAACGTACAAAACAAGAGATTCGGGTCAACAAGATTTTGGACGGATTTTTTAGGAATTTTCAAATTTTCAGATGGGAGGTTCCAGATAAGGTCAAAAACTACATACTCAGATCTTCACCAAACTCTGCAGGGATACATTGTATGTCAAGACACGTGGAAAAAACATACAAAACATAGGATTGGGGACATCAAGATTTTGTTAAATTCTTTTAAGAATTTTCAAATTTTCAGATAGGAGGTTCCATATAAGGTCAAAAACTACATACTCAGATCTTCACCAAACATTGCAGGGATACATTGGATGTCAAGACACGTGGAAAAAACGTACAAAACAAGAGATTGGAGACATCAAGATTTTGGACGAATTTTTTAAGAATTTTCAAATTTTCAGATAGGAGGTTCCAGATAAGGTCAAAAACTACATACTCAGATCTTCACCAAACGTTGCAGGGATACTTTGCATGTCAAGACACGTGGAAAAAACGTACAAAACAAGAGATTGGAGACATCAAGATTTTCGACGAATTTTTTAAGAATTTTCAAATTTTCAGATGGGAGGTTCCAGATAAGGTCAAAAACGACATACTCAGATCTTCACCAAACTTTGCATGGATACATTGGATGTCAAGACACGTGGAAAAAACGTACCAAACAAGAGATTGGGGTCATCAAGATTTTGCACGGATTTTTTAAGAATTTTCAAATTTTCAGATGGGAGGTTCCAGATAAGGTCAAAAACGACATACTCAGATCTTCACCAAACTTTGCATGGATACATTGGATGTCAAGACACGTGGAAAAAACGTACAAAACAAGAGATTGGAGACATCAAGATTTTGGACGAATTTTTTAAGAATTCTCAAATTTTCAGAAAGGAGGTTCCATATAAGGTCAAAAACTACATACTCAGATCTTCACCAAACTTTGCAGGGATACTTTGGATGTCAAGACACGTGGAAAAAACGTACAAAACAAGAGATTGGGGTCATCAAGATTTTGGACGAATTTTTTAAGAATTTTCAAATTTTCAGATGGGAGGTTCAATATAAGGTCAAAAACTACATACTCAGATCTTCACCAAACTTTGCATGGATACATTGGATGTCAAGACACGTGGAAAAAACATACAAAACATAGGATTCGGAACATCAAGATTGTGGTCGAATTTTTTAAGAATTTTCAAATTTTCAGATAGGAGGTTCCATATAAGGTCAAAAACTACATACTCAGATCTTCACCAAACATTGCTGGAATACATTGGATGTCAAGACACGTGGAAAAAACGTACAAAACAAGAGATTGGGGTCATCAAGATTTTGCACGGATTTTTTAGGAATTTTCAAATTTTCAGAAAGGAGGTTCCATATAAGGTCAAAAACTACATACTCAGATCTTCACCAAACTTTGCAGGGATACATTGGATGTCAAGAAACGTGGAAAAAACGTACAAAACAAGAGATTGGAGACATCAAGATTTTCGACGAATTTTTTAAGAATTTTCAAATTTTCGGATGGGAGGTTCCAGATAAGGTCAAAAACGACATACTCAGATCTTCACCAAACTTTGCATGGATACATTGGATGTCAAGACACGTGGAAAAAACGTACAAAACAAGAGATTGGAGACATCAAGATTTTGGACGAATTTTTTAAGAATTCTCAAATTTTCAGAAAGGAGGTTCCATATAAGGTCAAAAACTACATACTCAGATCTTCACCAAACTTTGCAGGGATACATTGGATGTCAAGACACGTGGAAAAAACGTACAAAACAAGAGATTGGGGTCTTCAAGATTTTGGACGAATTTTTTAAGAATTTTCAAATTTTCAGAAAGGAGGTTCCATATAAGGTCATAAACTACATACTCAGATCTTCACCAAACTTTGCAGGGATACATTGGATGTCAAGACACGTGGAAAAAACGTACAAAACAAGAGATTGGAGACATCAAGATTTTGGACGAATTTTTTAAGAATTTTCAAATTTTCAGATAGGAGGTTCCATATAAGGTCAAAAACTACATACTCAGATCTTCACCAAACTTTGCATGGATACATTATGTGTCAAGACACGTGGAAAAAACGTACAAAACAAAAGATTGGAGACATCAAGATTTTGGTCGAATTTTTTAAGAATTTTCAAATTTTCAGATGGGAGGTTCCAGATAAGGTCAAAAACTACATACTCAGATCTTCACCAAACTTTGCAGGGATACATTGGATGTCAAGACACGTGGAAAAAACGTACAAAAAAGAGATTGGAGACATCAAGATTTTGGACGAATTTTTTAACAATTTTCAAAATTTCAGAAAGGATGTTCCAGATAAGGTCAAAAACGACATACTCAGATCTTCACCAAACTTTGCAGGGATACATTGGATATCAAGACACGTGGAAAAAACGTACAAAACAAGAGATTGGAGACATCAAGATTTTGGACGAATTTTTTAAGAATTTTCAAATTTTCAGATAGGAGGTTCCAGATAAGATCAAAAACTACATACTCAGATCTTCACCAAACTTTGCAGGGATACATTGTATGTCAAGACACGTGGAAAAAAAGTACAAAACAAGAGATTGGGGTCATCAAGATTTTGGACGGATTTTTTAGGAATTTTCAAATTTTCAGATGGGAGGTTCCAGATAAGGTCAAAAACTACATACTCAGATCTTCACCAAACATTGCAGGGATACATTGGATGTCAAGACACGTGGAAAAAACGTACAAAACAAGAGATTGGAGACATCAAGATTTTGGACGAATTTTTTAAGAATTTTCAAATTTTCAGATAGGAGGTTCCAGATGAGGTCAAAAACTACATACTCAGATCTTCACCAAACTTTGCAGGAATACTTTGCATGTCAAGACACGTGGAAAAAACGTACAAAACAAGAGATCGGAGACATCAAGATTTTCGACGAATTTTTTAAGAATTTTCAAATTTTCAGATGGGAGGTTCCAGATAAGGTCAAAAACGACATACTCAGATCTTCACCAAACTTTGCAGGGATCCATTGGAGGTCGAGACACGTGGAAAAAACGTACAAAACAAGAGATTGGAGACATCAAGATTTTGGACGAATTTTTTAAGAATTTTCAAATTTTCAGATAGGAGGTTCCATATAAGGTCAAAAACTACATACTCAGATCTTCACCAAACTTTGCAGGGATACATTGGATGTCAAGACACGTGGAAAAAACGTACAAAACAAGAGATTGGAGACATCAAGATTTTCGACGAATTTTTTAAGAATTTTCAAATTTTCAGAAAGGATGTTCCAGATAAGGTCAAAAACGACATACTCAGATCTTCACCAAACTTTGCAGGGATCCATTGGAGGTCGAGACACGTGGAAAAAACGTACAAAACAAGAGATTTGAGACATCAAGATTTTGGACGAATTTTTGAAGAATTTTCAAATTTTCAGATAGGAGGTTCCAGATAAGGTCTAAAACTACATACTCAGATCTCCACCAAACATTGCAGGAATACATTGGATGTCAAGACACGTGGAAAAAACGTACAAAACAAGAGATTGGAGACATCAAGATTTTGGACGAATTTTTTAAGAATTTTCAAATTTTCAGATAGGAGGTTCCAGATAAGGTCAAAAACTACATACTCAGATCTTCACCAAACGTTGCAGGGATACTTTGCATGTCAAGACACGTGGAAAAAACGTACAAAACAAGAGATTGGAGACATCAAGATTTTCGACGAATTTTTTAAGAATTTTCAAATTTTCAGATGGGAGGTTCCAGATAAGGTCAAAAACGACATACTCAGATCTTCACCAAACTTTGCATGGATACATTGGATGTCAAGACACGTGGAAAAAACGTACCAAACAAGAGATTGGGGTCATCAAGATTTTGCACGGATTTTTTAAGAATTTTCAAATTTTCAGATGGGAGGTTCCAGATAAGGTCAAAAACGACATACTCAGATCTTCACCAAACTTTGCATGGATACATTGGATGTCAAGACACGTGGAAAAAACGTACAAAACAAGAGATTGGAGACATCAAGATTTTGGACGAATTTTTTAAGAATTCTCAAATTTTCAGAAAGGAGGTTCCATATAAGGTCAAAAACTACATACTCAGATCTTCACCAAACTTTGCAGGGATACTTTGGATGTCAAGACACGTGGAAAAAACGTACAAAACAAGAGATTGGGGTCATCAAGATTTTGGACGAATTTTTTAAGAATTTTCAAATTTTCAGATGGGAGGTTCAATATAAGGTCAAAAACTACATACTCAGATCTTCACCAAACTTTGCATGGATACATTGGATGTCAAGACACGTGGAAAAAACATACAAAACATAGGATTCGGAACATCAAGATTGTGGTCGAATTTTTTAAGAATTTTCAAATTTTCAGATAGGAGGTTCCATATAAGGTCAAAAACTACATACTCAGATCTTCACCAAACATTGCTGGAATACATTGGATGTCAAGACACGTGGAAAAAACGTACAAAACAAGAGATTGGGGTCATCAAGATTTTGCACGGATTTTTTAGGAATTTTCAAATTTTCAGAAAGGAGGTTCCATATAAGGTCAAAAACTACATACTCAGATCTTCACCAAACTTTGCAGGGATACATTGGATGTCAAGAAACGTGGAAAAAACGTACAAAACAAGAGATTGGAGACATCAAGATTTTCGACGAATTTTTTAAGAATTTTCAAATTTTCGGATGGGAGGTTCCAGATAAGGTCAAAAACGACATACTCAGATCTTCACCAAACTTTGCATGGATACATTGGATGTCAAGACACGTGGAAAAAACGTACAAAACAAGAGATTGGAGACATCAAGATTTTGGACGAATTTTTTAAGAATTCTCAAATTTTCAGAAAGGAGGTTCCATATAAGGTCAAAAACTACATACTCAGATCTTCACCAAACTTTGCAGGGATACATTGGATGTCAAGACACGTGGAAAAAACGTACAAAACAAGAGATTGGGGTCTTCAAGATTTTGGACGAATTTTTTAAGAATTTTCAAATTTTCAGAAAGGAGGTTCCATATAAGGTCATAAACTACATACTCAGATCTTCACCAAACTTTGCAGGGATACATTGGATGTCAAGACACGTGGAAAAAACGTACAAAACAAGAGATTGGAGACATCAAGATTTTGGACGAATTTTTTAAGAATTTTCAAATTTTCAGATAGGAGGTTCCATATAAGGTCAAAAACTACATACTCAGATCTTCACCAAACTTTGCATGGATACATTATGTGTCAAGACACGTGGAAAAAACGTACAAAACAAAAGATTGGAGACATCAAGATTTTGGTCGAATTTTTTAAGAATTTTCAAATTTTCAGATGGGAGGTTCCAGATAAGGTCAAAAACTACATACTCAGATCTTCACCAAACTTTGCAGGGATACATTGGATGTCAAGACACGTGGAAAAAACGTACAAAAAAGAGATTGGAGACATCAAGATTTTGGACGAATTTTTTAACAATTTTCAAAATTTCAGAAAGGATGTTCCAGATAAGGTCAAAAACGACATACTCAGATCTTCACCAAACTTTGCAGGGATACATTGGATATCAAGACACGTGGAAAAAACGTACAAAACAAGAGATTGGAGACATCAAGATTTTGGACGAATTTTTTAAGAATTTTCAAATTTTCAGATAGGAGGTTCCAGATAAGATCAAAAACTACATACTCAGATCTTCACCAAACTTTGCAGGGATACATTGTATGTCAAGACACGTGGAAAAAAAGTACAAAACAAGAGATTGGGGTCATCAAGATTTTGGACGGATTTTTTAGGAATTTTCAAATTTTCAGATGGGAGGTTCCAGATAAGGTCAAAAACTACATACTCAGATCTTCACCAAACATTGCAGGGATACATTGGATGTCAAGACACGTGGAAAAAACGTACAAAACAAGAGATTGGAGACATCAAGATTTTGGACGAATTTTTTAAGAATTTTCAAATTTTCAGATAGGAGGTTCCAGATGAGGTCAAAAACTACATACTCAGATCTTCACCAAACTTTGCAGGAATACTTTGCATGTCAAGACACGTGGAAAAAACGTACAAAACAAGAGATCGGAGACATCAAGATTTTCGACGAATTTTTTAAGAATTTTCAAATTTTCAGATGGGAGGTTCCAGATAAGGTCAAAAACGACATACTCAGATCTTCACCAAACTTTGCAGGGATCCATTGGAGGTCGAGACACGTGGAAAAAACGTACAAAACAAGAGATTGGAGACATCAAGATTTTGGACGAATTTTTTAAGAATTTTCAAATTTTCAGATAGGAGGTTCCATATAAGGTCAAAAACTACATACTCAGATCTTCACCAAACTTTGCAGGGATACATTGGATGTCAAGACACGTGGAAAAAACGTACAAAACAAGAGATTGGAGACATCAAGATTTTCGACGAATTTTTTAAGAATTTTCAAATTTTCAGAAAGGATGTTCCAGATAAGGTCAAAAACGACATACTCAGATCTTCACCAAACTTTGCAGGGATCCATTGGAGGTCGAGACACGTGGAAAAAACGTACAAAACAAGAGATTTGAGACATCAAGATTTTGGACGAATTTTTGAAGAATTTTCAAATTTTCAGATAGGAGGTTCCAGATAAGGTCTAAAACTACATACTCAGATCTCCACCAAACATTGCAGGAATACATTGGATGTCAAGACACGTGGAAAAAACGTACAAAACAAGAGATTGGAGACATCAAGATTTTCGACGAATTTTTGAAGAATTTTCAAATTTTCAGATAGGAGGTTCCAGATAAGGTCAAAAACTACATACTCAGATCTTCACCAAACGTTGCAGGGATACTTTGCGTGTCAAGACACGTGGAAAAAACGTACAAAACAAAAGATTGGAGACATCAAGATTTTCGACGAATTTTTTAAGAATTTTCAAATTTTCAGATGGGAGGTTCCAGATAAGGTCAAAAACGACATACTCAGATCTTCACCAAACTTTGCATGGATACATTGGATGTCAAGACACGTGGAAAAAACGTACAAAACAAGAGATTGGAGATATCAAGATTTTGGACGAATTTTTTAAGAATTCTCAAATTTTCAGAAAGGAGGTTCCATATAAGGTCAAAAACTACATACTCAGATCTTCACCAAACTTTGCAGGGATACTTTGGATGTCAAGACACGTGGAAAAAACGTACAAAACAAGAGATTGGGGTCATCAAGATTTTGGACGAATTTTTTAAGAATTTTCAAATTTTCAGATGGGAGGTTCAATATAAGGTCAAAAACTACATACTCAGATCTTCACCAAACTTTGCATGGATACATTGGATGTCAAGACACGTGGAAAAAACATACAAAACATAGGATTCGGAACATCAAGATTTTGGTCGAATTTTTTAAGAATTTTCAAATTTTCAGATAGGAGGTTCCATATAAGGTCAAAAACTACATACTCAGATCTTCACCAAACTTTGCAGGGATACATTGGATGTCAAGACACGTGGAAAAAACGTACAAAACAAGAGATTGGAGACATCAAGATTTTGGACGATTTTTTTAAAAATTTTCAAATTTTCAGAAATGCGGTTCCAGATAAGGTCAAAAACTACATACTCAGATCTTCACCAAACTCTGCAGGGATACATTGTATGTCAAGACACGTGGAAAAAACATACAAAACATAGGATTGGGGACATCAAGATTTTGTTAAATTCTTTTAAGAATTTTCAAATTTTCAGATAGGAGGTTCCATATAAGGTCAAAAACTACATACTCAGATCTTCACCAAACATTGCAGGGATACATTGGATGTCAAGACACGTGGAAAGAACGTACAAAACAAGAGATTGGAGACATCAAGATTTTGGACGAATTTTTTTAAGAATTTTCAAATTTTCAGATAGGAGGCTCCATATAAGGTCAAAAACTACATACTCAGATCTTCACCAAACATTGCAGGGATACATTGGATGTCAAGACACGTGGAAAAAACGTACAAAACAAGAGATTGGAGACATCAAGATTTTGGACGAATTTTTTAAGAATTTTCAAATTTTCAGATAGGAGGTTCCAGATAAGGTCAAAAACTACATACTCAGATCTTCACCAAACGTTGCAGGGATACTTTGCATGTCAAGACACGTGGGAAAAACGTACAAAACAAGAGATTGGAGACATCAAGATTTTCGACGAATTTTTTAAGAATTTTCAAATTTTCAGATGGGAGGTTCCAGATAAGGTCAAAAACGACATACTCAGATCTTCACCAAACTTTGCATGGATACATTGGATGTCAAGACACGTGGAAAAAACGTACAAAACAAGAGATTGGGGTCATCAAGATTTTGCACGGATTTTTTAAGAATTTTCAAATTTTCAGATGGGAGGTTCCAGATAAGGTCAAAAACGACATACTCAGATCTTCACCAAACTTTGCATGGATACATTGGATGTCAAGACACGTGGAAAAAACGTACAAAACAAGAGATTGGAGACATCAAGATTTTGGACGAATTTTTTAAGAATTCTCAAATTTTCAGAAAGGAGGTTCCATATAAGGTCAAAAACTACATACTCAGATCTTCACCAAACTTTGCAGGGATACTTTGGATGTCAAGACACGTGGAAAAAACGTACAAAACAAGAGATTGGGGTCATCAAGATTTTGGACGAATTTTTTAAGAATTTTCAAATTTTCAGATGGGAGGTTCAATATAAGGTCAAAAACTACATACTCAGATCTTCACCAAACTTTGCATGGATACATTGGATGTCAAGACACGTGGAAAAAACATACAAAACATAGGATTCGGAACATCAAGATTTTGGTCGAATTTTTTAAGAATTTTCAAATTTTCAGATAGGAGGTTCCATATAAGGTCAAAAACTACATACTCAGATCTTCACCAAACTTTGCAGGGATACATTGAATGTCAAGACACGTGGAAAAAACGTACAAAACAAGAGATTGGAGACATCAAGATTTTGGACGAATTTTTTAAGAATTTTCAAATTTTCAGAAAGGATGTTCCAGATAAGGTCAAAAACGACATACTCAGATCTTCACCAAACTTTGCAGGGATACATTGGAGGTCGAGACACGTGGAAAAAACGTACAAAACAAGAGATTGGAGACATCAAGATTTTGGACGAATTTTTGAAGAATTTTCAAATTTTCTGATAGGAGGTCCCAGATAAGGTCAAAAACTACATACTCAGATCTCCACCAAACATTGCAGGGATACATTGGATGTCAAGACACGTGGAAAAAACGTACAAAACAAGAGATTGGAGACATCAAGATTTTCGACGAATTTTTGAAGAATTTTCAAATTTTCAGATAGGAGGTTCCAGATAAGGTCAAAAACTACATACTCAGATCTTCACCAAACGTTGCAGGGATACTTTGCATGTCAAGACACGTGGAAAAAACGTACAAAACAAGAGATTGGAGACATCAAGATTTTCGACGAATTTTTTAAGAATTTTCAAATTTTCAGATGGGAGGTTCCAGATAAGGTCAAAAACGACATACTCAGATCTTCACCAAACTTTGCATGGATACATTGGATGTCAAGACACGTGGAAAAAACGTACAAAACAAGAGATTTGGGTCATCAAGATTTTGCACGGATTTTTTAAGAATTTTCAAATTTTCAGATGGGAGGTTCCAGATAAGGTCAAAAACGACATACTCAGATCTTCACCAAACTTTGCATGGATACATTGGATGTCAAGACACGTGGAAAAAACGTACAAAACAAGAGATTGGAGACATCAAGATTTTGGACGAATTTTTTAAGAATTCTCAAATTTTCAGAAAGGAGGTTCCATATAAGGTCAAAAACTACATACTCAGATCTTCACCAAACTTTGCAGGGATACTTTGGATGTCAAGACACGTGGAAAAAACGTACAAAACAAGAGATTGGGGTCACCAAGATTTTGGACGAATTTTTTAAGAATTTTCAAATTTTCAGATGGGAGGTTCAATATAAGGTCAAAAACTACATACTCAGATCTTCACCAAACTTTGCATGGATACATTGGATGTCAAGACACGTGGAAAAAACATACAAAACATAGGATTCGGAACATCAAGATTTTGGTCGAATTTTTTAAGAATTTTCAAATTTTCAGATAGGAGGTTCCATAAAAGGTCAAAAACTACATACTCAGATCTTCACCAAACATTGCAGGAATACATTGGATGTCAAGACACGTGGAAAAAACGTACAAAACAAGAGATTGGGGTCATCAAGATTTTGCACGGATTTTTTAGGAATTTTCAAATTTTCAGATGGGAGGTTCCAGATAAGGTCAAAAACTACATACTCAGATCTTCACCAAACTTTGCAGGGATACATTGGATGTCAAGACACGTGGAAAAAACGTACAAAACAAGAGATTGGAGACATCAAGATTTTGGACGAATTTTTTAAGAATTTTCAAATTTTCAGATAGGAGGTTCCATATAAGGTCAAAAACTACATACTCAGATCTTCACCAAACTTTGCATGGATACATTATGTGTCAAGACACGTGGAAAAAACGTACAAAACAAAAGATTGGAGACATCAAGATTTTGGTCGAATTTTTTAAGAATTTTCAAATTTTCAGATGGGAGGTTCCAGATAAGGTCAAAAACTACATACTCAGATCTTCACCAAACTTTGCAGGGATACATTGGATGTCAAGACACGTGGAAAAAACGTACAAAAAAGAGATTGGAGACATCAAGATTTTGGACGAATTTTTTAACAATTTTCAAATTTTCAGAAAGGATGTTCCAGATAAGGTCAAAAACGACATACTCAGATCTTCACCAAACTTTGCAGGGATACATTGGATATCAAGACACGTGGAAAAAACGTACAAAACAAGAGATTGGAGACATCAAGATTTTGGACGAATTTTTTAAGAATTTTCAAATTTTCAGATAGGAGGTTCCAGATAAGGTCAAAAACTACATGCTCAGATCTTCACCAAACTTTGCAGGGATACATTGGATGTCAAGACACGTGGAAAAAACGTACAAAACAAGAGATTGGAGACATCAAGATTATGGACGAATTTTTTGAGAATTTTCAAATTTTCAGAAAGGAGGTTCCATATAAGGTCAAAAACTACATACTCAGATCTTCAACAAACTTTGCAGGGATACATTGGATGTCAAGAAACGTGGAAAAAACGTACAAAACAAGAGATTGGAGACATCAAGATTTTCGACGAATTTTTTAAGAATTTTCAAATTTTCAGAAAGGATGTTCCAGATAAGGTCAAAAACGACATACTCAGATCTTCACTAACTTTGCAGGGATACATCGGAGGTCGAGACACGTGGAAAAAACGTACAAAACAAGAGATTGGAGACATCAAGATTTTGGACGAATTTTTGAAGAATTTTCAAATTTTCAGATAGGAGGTTCCAGATAAGGTCAAAAACTACATACTCAGATCTCCACCAAACATTGCAGGGATACATTGGATGTCAAGACACGTGGAAAAAACGTACAAAGCAAGAGATTGGAGACATCAAGATTTTCGACGAATTTTTGAAGAATTTTCAAATTTTCAGATGGGAGGTTCCAGATAAGGTCAAAAACGACAAACTCAGATCTTCACCAAACTTTGCAGGGATACATTGGATGTCAAGACACGTGGAAAAAACGTACAAAACAAGAGATTGGAGACATCAAGATTTTCGACGAATTTTTTAAGAATTTTCAAATTTTCGGATGGGAGGTTCCAGATAAGGTCAAAAACGACATACTCAGATCTTCACCAAACTTTGCATGGATACATTGGATGTCAAGACACGTGGAAAAAACGTACAAAACAAGAGATTGGAGACATCAAGATTTTGGACGAATTTTTTAAGAATTCTCAAATTTTCAGAAAGGAGGTTCCATATAAGGTCAAAAACTACATACTCAGATCTTCACCAAACTTTGCAGGGATACATTGGATGTCAAGACACGTGGAAAAAACGTACAAAACAAGAGATTGGGGTCTTCAAGATTTTGGACGAATTTTTTAAGAATTTTCAAATTTTCAGAAAGGAGGTTCCATATAAGGTCAAAAACTACATACTCAGATCTTCACCAAACTTTGCAGGGATACATTGGATGTCAAGACACGTGGAAAAAACGTACAAAACAAGAGATTGGAGACATCAAGATTTTGGACGAATTTTTTAAGAATTTTCAAATTTTCAGATAGGAGGTTCCATATAAGGTCAAAAACTACATACTCAGATCTTCACCAAACTTTGCATGGATACATTGTGTCAAGACACGTGGAAAAAACGTACAAAACAAAAGATTGGAGACATCAAGATTTTGGTCGAATTTTTTAAGAATTTTCAAATTTTCAGATGGGAGGTTCCAGATAAGGTCAAAAACTACATACTCAGATCTTCACCAAACTTTGCAGGGATACATTGGATGTCAAGACACGTGGAAAAAACGTACAAAAAAGAGATTGGAGACATCAAGATTTTGGACGAATTTTTTAACAATTTTCAAATTTTCAGAAAGGATGTTCCAGATAAGGTCAAAAACGACATACTCAGATCTTCACCAAACTTTGCAGGGATACATTGGATGTCAAGACACGTGGAAAAAACGTACAAAACAAGAGATTGGAGACATCAAGATTTTGGACGAATTTTTTAAGAATTTTCAAATTTTCAGATAGGAGGTTCCAGATAAGGTCAAAAACTACATACTCAGATCTTCACCAAACTTTGCAGGGATACATTGGATGTCAAGACACGTGGAAAAAACGTACAAAACAAGAGATTGGAGACATCAAGATTTTGGACGAATTTTTTAAGAATTTTCAAATTTTCAGATAGGAGGTTCCAGATGAGGTCAAAAACTACATACTCAGATCTTCACCAAACTTTGCAGGAATACTTTGCATGTCAAGACACGTGGAAAAAACGTACAAAACAAGAGATCGGAGACATCAAGATTTTCGAGGAATTTTTTAAGAATTTTCAAATTTTCAGATTGGAGGTTCCAGATAAGGTCAAAAACGACATACTCAGATCTTCACCAAACTTTGCAGGGATCCATTGGAGGTCGAGACACGTGGAAAAAACGTACAAAACAAGAGATTGGAGACATCAAGATTTTGGACGAATTTTTTAAGAATTTTCAAATTTTCAGATAGGAGGTTCCATATAAGGTCAAAAACTACATACTCAGATCTTCACCAAACTTTGCAGGGATACATTGGATGTCAAGACACGTGGAAAAAACGTACAAAACAAGAGATTGGAGACATCAAGATTTTGGACGATTTTTTTAAAAATTTTCAAATTTTCAGAAATGCGGTTCCAGATAAGGTCAAAAACTACATACTCAGATCTTCACCAAACTTTGCAGGGATACATTGGATGTCAAGACACGTGGAAAAAACGTACAAAACAAGAGATTCGGGTCAACAAGATTTTGGACGGATTTTTTAGGAATTTTCAAATTTTCAGATGGGAGGTTCCAGATAAGGTCAAAAACTACATACTCAGATCTTCACCAAACTCTGCAGGGATACATTGTATGTCAAGACACGTGGAAAAAACATACAAAACATAGGATTGGGGACATCAAGATTTTGTTAAATTCTTTTAAGAATTTTCAAATTTTCAGATAGGAGGTTCCATATAAGGTCAAAAACTACATACTCAGATCTTCACCAAACATTGCAGGGATACATTGGATGTCAAGACACGTGGAAAGAACGTACAAAACAAGAGATTGGAGACATCAAGATTTTGGACGAATTTTTTAAGAATTTTCAAATTTTCAGATAGGAGGCTCCATATAAGGTCAAAAACTACATACTCAGATCTTCACCAAACATTGCAGGGATACATTGGATGTCAAGACACGTGGAAAAAACGTACAAAACAAGAGATTGGAGACATCAAGATTTTGGACGAATTTTTTAAGAATTTTCAAATTTTCAGATAGGAGGTTCCAGATAAGGTCAAAAACTACATACTCAGATCTTCACCAAACGTTGCAGGGATACTTTGCATGTCAAGACACGTGGAAAAAACGTACAAAACAAGAGATTGGAGACATCAAGATTTTCGACGAATTTTTTAAGAATTTTCAAATTTTCAGATGGGAGGTTCCAGATAAGGTCAAAAACGACATACTCAGATCTTCACCAAACTTTGCATGGATACATTGGATGTCAAGACACGTGGAAAAAACGTACAAAACAAGAGATTGGGGTCATCAAGATTTTGCACGGATTTTTTAAGAATTTTCAAATTTTCAGATGGGAGGTTCCAGATAAGGTCAAAAACGACATACTCAGATCTTCACCAAACTTTGCATGGATACATTGGATGTCAAGACACGTGGAAAAAACGTACAAAACAAGAGATTGGAGACATCAAGATTTTGGACGAATTTTTTAAGAATTCTCAAATTTTCAGAAAGGAGGTTCCATATAAGGTCAAAAACTACATACTCAGATCTTCACCAAACTTTGCAGGGATACTTTGGATGTCAAGACACGTGGAAAAAACGTACAAAACAAGAGATAGGGGTCATCAAGATTTTGGACGAATTTTTTAAGAATTTTCAAATTTTCAGATGGGAGGTTCAATATAAGGTCAAAAACTACATACTCAGATCTTCACCAAACTTTGCATGGATACATTGGATGTCAAGACACGTGGAAAAAACATACAAAACATAGGATTCGGAACATCAAGATTGTGGTCGAATTTTTTAAGAATTTTCAAATTTTCAGATAGGAGGTTCCATATAAGGTCAAAAACTACATACTCAGATCTTCACCAAACATTGCTGGAATACATTGGATGTCAAGACACGTGGAAAAAACGTACAAAACAAGAGATTGGGGTCATCAAGATTTTGCACGGATTTTTTAGGAATTTTCAAATTTTCAGAAAGGAGGTTCCATATAAGGTCAAAAACTACATACTCAGATCTTCACCAAACTTTGCAGGGATACATTGGATGTCAAGAAACGTGGAAAAAACGTACAAAACAAGAGATTGGAGACATCAAGATTTTCGACGAATTTTTTAAGAATTTTCAAATTTTCGGATGGGAGGTTCCAGATAAGGTCAAAAACGACATACTCAGATCTTCACCAAACGTTGCATGGAAACATTGGATGTCAAGACACGTGGAAAAAACGTACAAAACAAGAGATTGGAGACATCAAGATTTTGGACGAATTTTTTAAGAATTCTCAAATTTTCAGAAAGGAGGTTCCATATAAGGTCAAAAACTACATACTCAGATCTTCACCAAACTTTGCAGGGATACATTGGATGTCAAGACACGTGGAAAAAACGTACAAAACAAGAGATTGGGGTCTTCAAGATTTTGGACGAATTTTTTAAGAATTTTCAAATTTTCAGAAAGGAGGTTCCATATAAGGTCATAAACTACATACTCAGATCTTCACCAAACTTTGCAGGGATACATTGGATGTCAAGACACGTGGAAAAAACGTACAAAACAAGAGATTGGAGACATCAAGATTTTGGACGAATTTTTTAAGAATTTTCAAATTTTCAGATAGGAGGTTCCATATAAGGTCAAAAACTACATACTCAGATCTTCACCAAACTTTGCATGGATACATTATGTGTCAAGACACGTGGAAAAAACGTACAAAACAAAAGATTGGAGACATCAAGATTTTGGTCGAATTTTTTAAGAATTTTCAAATTTTCAGATGGGAGGTTCCAGATAAGGTCAAAAACTACATACTCAGATCTTCACCAAACTTTGCAGGGATACATTGGATGTCAAGACACGTGGAAAAAACGTACAAAAAAGAGATTGGAGACATCAAGATTTTGGACGAATTTTTTAACAATTTTCAAAATTTCAGAAAGGATGTTCCAGATAAGGTCAAAAACGACATACTCAGATCTTCACCAAACTTTGCAGGGATACATTGGATATCAAGACACGTGGAAAAAACGTACAAAACAAGAGATTGGAGACATCAAGATTTTGGACGAATTTTTTAAGAATTTTCAAATTTTCAGATAGGAGGTTCCAGATAAGGTCAAAAACTACATACTCAGATCTTCACCAAACTTTGCAGGGATACATTGGATGTCAAGACACGTGGAAAAAACGTACAAAACAAGAGATTGGAGACATCAAGATTTTGGACGAATTTTTTAAGAATTTTCAAATTTTCAGATAGGAGGTTCCAGATGAGGTCAAAAACTACATACTCAGATCTTCACCAAACCTTGCAGGAATACTTTGCATGTCAAGACACGTGGAAAAAACGTACAAAACAAGAGATCGGAGACATCAAGATTTTCGAGGAATTTTTTAAGAATTTTCAAATTTTCAGATGGGAGGTTCCAGATAAGGTCAAAAACGACATACTCAGATCTTCACCAAACTTTGCAGGGATCCATTGGAGGTCGAGACACGTGGAAAAAACGTACAAAACAAGAGATTGGAGACATCAAGATTTTGGACGAATTTTTTAAGAATTTTCAAATTTTCAGATAGGAGGTTCCATATAAGGTCAAAAACTACATACTCAGATCTTCACCAAACTTTGCAGGGATACATTGGATGTCAAGACACGTGGAAAAAACGTACAAAACAAGAGATTGGAGACATCAAGATTTTGGACGATTTTTTTAAAAATTTTCAAATTTTCAGAAATGCGGTTCCAGATAAGGTCAAAAACTACATACTCAGATCTTCACCAAACTTTGCAGGGATACATTGGATGTCAAGACACGTGGAAAAAACGTACAAAACAAGAGATTCGGGTCAACAAGATTTTGGACGGATTTTTTAGGAATTTTCAAATTTTCAGATGGGAGGTTCCAGATAAGGTCAAAAACTACATACTCAGATCTTCACCAAACTCTGCAGGGATACATTGTATGTCAAGACACGTGGAAAAAACATACAAAACATAGGATTGGGGACATCAAGATTTTGTTAAATTCTTTTAAGAATTTTCAAATTTTCAGATAGGAGGTTCCATATAAGGTCAAAAACTACATACTCAGATCTTCACCAAACATTGCAGGGATACATTGGATGTCAAGACACGTGGAAAGAACGTACAAAACAAGAGATTGGAGACATCAAGATTTTGGACGAATTTTTTAAGAATTTTCAAATTTTCAGATAGGAGGCTCCATATAAGGTCAAAAACTACATACTCAGATCTTCACCAAACATTGCAGGGATACATTGGATGTCAAGACACGTGGAAAAAACGTACAAAACAAGAGATTGGAGACATCAAGATTTTGGACGAATTTTTTAAGAATTTTCAAATTTTCAGATAGGAGGTTCCAGATAAGGTCAAAAACTACATACTCAGATCTTCACCAAACGTTGCAGGGATACTTTGCATGTCAAGACACGTGGAAAAAACGTACAAAACAAGAGATTGGAGACATCAAGATTTTCGACGAATTTTTTAAGAATTTTCAAATTTTCAGATGGGAGGTTCCAGATAAGGTCAAAAACGACATACTCAGATCTTCACCAAACTTTGCATGGATACATTGGATGTCAAGACACGTGGAAAAAACGTACAAAACAAGAGATTGGGGTCATCAAGATTTTGCACGGATTTTTTAAGAATTTTCAAATTTTCAGATGGGAGGTTCCAGATAAGGTCAAAAACTACATACTCAGATCTTCACCAAACTTTGCATGGATACATTGGATGTCAAGACACGTGGAAAAAACGTACAAAACAAGAGATTGGAGACATCAAGATTTTGGACGAATTTTTTAAGAATTCTCAAATTTTCAGAAAGGAGGTTCCATATAAGGTCAAAAACTACATACTCAGATCTTCACCAAACTTTGCAGGGATACTTTGGATGTCAAGACACGTGGAAAAAACGTACAAAACAAGAGATTGGGGTCATCAAGATTTTGGACGAATTTTTTAAGAATTTTCAAATTTTCAGATGGGAGGTTCAATATAAGGTCAAAAATTACATACTCAGATCTTCACCAAACTTTGCATGGATACATTGGATGTCAAGACACGTGGAAAAAACATACAAAACATAGGATTCGGAACATCAAGATTGTGGTCGAATTTTTTAAGAATTTTCAAATTTTCAGATAGGAGGTTCCATATAAGGTCAAAAACTACATACTCAGATCTTCACCAAACATTGCAGGAATACATTGGATGTCAAGACACGTGGAAAAAACGTACAAAACAAGAGATTGGGGTCATCAAGATTTTGCACGGATTTTTTAGGAATTTTCAAATTTTCAGATGGGAGGTTCCAGATAAGGTCAAAAACTACATACTCAGATCTTCACCAAACTTTGCAGGGATACATTGGATGTCAAGACACGTGGAAAAAACGTACAAAACAAGAGATTGGAGACATCAAGATTTTGGACGAATTTTTTAAGAATTTTCAAATTTTCAGATAGGAGGTTCCATATAAGGTCAAAAACTACATACTCAGATCTTCACCAAACTTTGCATGGATACATTATGTGTCAAGACACGTGGAAAAAACGTACAAAACAAAAGATTGGAGACATCAAGATTTTGGTCGAATTTTTTAAGAATTTTCAAATTTTCAGATGGGAGGTTCCAGATAAGGTCAAAAACTACATACTCAGATCTTCACCAAACTTTGCAGGGATACATTGGATGTCAAGACACGTGGAAAAAACGTACAAAAAAGAGATTGGAGACATCAAGATTTTGGACGAATTTTTTAACAATTTTCAAAATTCAGAAAGGATGTTCCAGATAAGGTCAAAAACGACATACTCAGATCTTCACCAAACTTTGCAGGGATACATTGGATATCAAGACACGTGGAAAAAACGTACAAAACAAGAGATTGGAGACATCAAGATTTTGGACGAATTTTTTAAGAATTTTCAAATTTTCAGATAGGAGGTTCCAGATAAGGTCAAAAACTACATACTCAGATCTTCACCAAACTTTGCAGAGATACATTGGATGTCAAGACACGTGGAAAAAACGTACAAAACAAGAGATTGGGGTCATCAAGATTTTGGACGGATTTTTTAGGAATTTTCAAATTTTCAGATGGGAGGTTCCAGATAAGGTCAAAAACTACATACTCAGATCTTCACCAAACATTGCAGGGATACATTGGATGTCAAGACACGTGGAAAAAACGTACAAAACAAGAGATTGGAGACATCAATATTTTGGACGAATTTTTAAAGAATTTTCAAATTTTCAGATAGGAGGTTCCAGATGAGGTCAAAAACTACATAGTCAGATCTTCACCAAACTTTGCATGGATACATTGGATGTCAAGACACGTGGAAAAAACATACAAAACATAGGATTGGTGACATCAAGATTTTGGACGAATTTTTTAAGAATTTTCAAATTTTCAGATAGGAGGTTCCATATAAGGTCAAAAACTACATACTCAGATCTTCACCAAACTTTGCAGGGATACATTGGATGTCAAGACACGTGGAAAAAACGTACAAAACAAGAGATTGGAGACATCAAGATTTTGGACGAATTTTTTAAGAATTTTCAAATTTTCAGAAAGGATGTTCCAGATAAGGTCCAAAACGACATACTCAGATCTTCACCAAACTTTGCAGGGATACATTGGAGGTCGAGACACGTGGAAAAAACGTACAAAACAAGAGATTGACGACATCAAGATTTTGGACGAATTTTTGAAGAATTTTCAAATTTTCAGATAGGAGGTTCCAGATAAGGTCAAAAACTACATACTCAGATCTCAACCAAACATTGCAGGGATACATTGGATGTCAAGACACGTGGAAAAAACATACAAAACATAGGATTGGTGACATCAAGATTTTCGACGAATTTTTTAAGAATTTTCAAATTTTCAGATAGGAGGTTCCATATAAGGTCAAAAACTACATGCTCAGATCTTCACCAAACTATGCAGGGATACATTAGATGTCAAGACACGTGGAAAAAACGTACAAAACAAGAGATTGGAGACATCAAGATTATGGACGAATTTTTTGAGAATTTTCAAATTTTCAGAAAGGAGGTTCCATATAAGGTCAAAAACTACATACTCAGATCTTCACCAAACTTTGCAGGGATACATTGGATGTCAAGAAACGTGGAAAAAACGTACAAAACAAGAGATTGGAGACATCAAGATTTTCGACGAATTTTTTAAGAATTTTCAAATTTTCAGAAAGGATGTTCCAGATAAGGTCAAAAACGACATACTCAGATCTTCACTAACTTTGCAGGGATACATTGGAGGTCGAGACACGTGGAAAAAACGTACAAAACAAGAGATTGGAGACATCAAGATTTTGGACGAATTTTTGAAGAATTTTCAAATTTTCAGATAGGAGGTTCCAGATAAGGTCAAAAACTACATACTCAGATCTCCACCAAACATTGCAGGGATACATTGGATGTCAAGACACGTGGAAAAAACGTACAAAGCAAGAGATTGGAGACATCAAGATTTTCGACGAATTTTTGAAGAATTTTCAAATTTTCAGATAGGAGGTTCCAGATAAGGTCAAAAACTACATACTCAGATCTTCACCAAACGTTGCAGGGATACTTTGCATGTCAAGACACGTGGAAAAAACGTACAAAACAAGAGATTGGAGACATCAAGATTTTCGACGAATTTTTTAAGAATTTTCAAATTTTCGGATGGGAGGTTCCAGATAAGGTCAAAAACTACATACTCAGATCTTCACCAAACTTTGCATGGATACATTGGATGTCAAGACACGTGGAAAAAAGGTACAAAACAAGAGATTGGAGACATCAAGATTTTGGACGAATTTTTTAAGAATTCTCAAATTTTCAGAAAGGAGGTTCCATATAAGGTCAAAAACTACATACTCAGATCTTCACCAAACTTTGCAGGGATACATTGGATGTCAAGACACGTGGAAAAAACGTACAAAACAAGAGATTGGGGTCTTCAAGATTTTGGACGAATTTTTTAAGAATTTTCAAATTTTCAGAAAGGAGGTTCCATATAAGGTCAAAAACTACATACTCAGATCTTCACCAAACTTTGCAGGGATACATTGAATGTCAAGACACGTGGAAAAAACGTACAAAACAAGAGATTGTGGTCATCAAGATTTTGGACGGATTTTTTAGGAATTTTCAAATTTTCAGATGGGAGGTTCCAGATAAGGTCAAAAACTACATACTCAGATCTTCACCAAACTTTGCAGGGATACATTGGATGTCAAGACACGTGGAAAAAACGTACAAAACAAGAGATTGGAGACATCAAGATTTTGGACGAATTTTTTAAGAATTTTCAAATTTTCAGATAGGAGGTTCCATATAAGGTCAAAAACTACATACTCAGATCTTCACCAAACTTTGCATGGATACATTATGTGTCAAGACACGTGGAAAAAACGTACAAAACAAGAGATTGGAGACATCAAGATTTTGGTCGAATTTTTTAAGAATTTTCAAATTTTCAGATGGGAGGTTCCAGATAAGGTCAAAAACTACATACTCAGATCTTCACCAAACTTTGCAGGGATACATTGGATGTCAAGACACGTGGAAAAAACGTACAAAACAAGAGATAGGAGACATCAAGATTTTGGACGAATTTTTTAACAATTTTCAAATTTTCAGAAAGGATGTTCCAGATAAGGTAAAAAACGACATACTCAGATCTTCACCAAACTTTGCAGGGATACATTGGATAACAAGACACGTGGAAAAAACGTACAAAACAAGAGATTGGAGACATCAAGATTTTGGACGAATTTTTTAAGAATTTTCAAATTTTCAGATAGGAGGTTCCAGATAAGGTCAAAAACTACATACTCAGATCTTCACCAAACTTTGCAGGGATACATTGGATGTCAAGACACGTGGAAAAAACGTACAAAACAAGAGATTGGAGACATCAAGATTTTGGACGAATTTTTTAAGAATTTTCAAATTTTCAGATAGGAGGTTCCAGATGAGGTCAAAAACTACATACTCAGATCTTCACCAAACTTTGCAGGAATACTTTGCATGTCAAGACACGTGGAAAAAACGTACAAAACAAGAGATCGGAGACATCAAGATTTTCGACGAATTTTTTAAGAATTTTCAAATTTTCAGATGGGAGGTTCCAGATAAGGTCAAAAACGACATACTCAGATCTTCACCAAACTTTGCAGGGATCCATTGGAGGTCGAGACACGTGGAAAAAACGTACAAAACAAGAGATTGGAGACATCAAGATTTTGGACAAATTTTTTAAGATTTCTCAAATTTTCAGAAAGGAGGTTCCATATAAGGTCAAAAACTACATACTCAGATCTTCACCAAACTTTGCAGGGATACTTTGGATGTCAAGACACGTGGAAAAAACGTACAAAACAAGAGATTGCGGTCATCAAGATTTTGGACGAATTTTTTAAGAATTTTCAAATTTTCAGATGGGAGGTTCAATATAAGGTCAAAAACTACATACTCAGATCTTCACCAAACTTTGCATGGATACATTGGATGTCAAGACACGTGGAAAAAACATACAAAACATAGGATTCGGAACATCAAGATTTTGGTCGAATTTTTTAAGAATTTTCAAATTTTCAGATAGGAGGTTCCATATAAGGTCAAAAACTACATACTCAGATCTTCACCAAACATTGCAGGAATACATTGGATGTCAAGACACGTGGAAAAAACGTACAAAACAAGAGATTGGGGTCATCAAGATTTTGCACGGATTTTCTAGGAATTTTCAAATTTTCAGATGGGAGGTTCCAGATAAGGTCAAAAACTACATACTCAGATCTTCACCAAACTTTGCAGGGATACATTGGATGTCAAGACACGTGGAAAAAACGTACAAAACAAGAGATTGGAGACATCAAGATTTTGGACGAATTTTTTAAGAATTTTCAAATTTTCAGATAGGAGGTTCCATATAAGGTCAAAAACTACATACTCAGATCTTCACCAAACTTTGCATGGATACATTATGTGTCAAGACACGTGGAAAAAACGTACAAAACAAAAGATTGGAGACATCAAGATTTTGGTCGAATTTTTTAAGAATTTTCAAATTTTCAGATAGGAGGTTCCAGATGAGGTCAAAAACTACATAGTCAGATCTTCACCAAACTTTGCAGGAATACTTTGCATGTCAAGACACGTGGAAAAAACGTACAAAACAAGAGATCGGAGACATCAAGATTTTCGACGAATTTTTTAAGAATTTTCAAATTTTCAGATGGGAGGTTCCAGATAAGGTCAAAAACGACATACTCAGATCTTCACCAAACTTTGCATGGATACATTGGATGTCAAGACACGTGGAAAAAACATACAAAACATAGGATTGGTGACATCAAGATTTTGGACGAATTTTTTAAGAATTTTCAAATTTTCAGATAGGAGGTTCCATATAAGGTCAAAAACTACATACTCAGATCTTCACCAAACTTTGCAGGGATACATTGGATGTCAAGACACGTGGAAAAAACGTACAAAACAAGAGATTGGAGACATCAAGATTTTCTACGAATTTTTTAAGAATTTTCAAATTTTCAGAAAGGATGTTCCAGATAAGGTCAAAAACGACATACTCAGATCTTCACCAAACTTTGCAGGGATACATTGGAGGTCGAGACACGTGGAAAAAACGTACAAAACAAGAGATTGGAGACATCAAGATTTTGGAAGAATTTTTGAAGAATTTTCAAATTTTCAGATAGGAGGTTCCAGATAAGGTCAAAAACTACATACTCAGATCTCAACCAAACATTGCAGGGATACATTGGATGTCAAGACACGTGGAAAAAACATACAAAACATAGGATTGGTGACATCAAGATTTTCGACGAATTTTTTAAGAATTTTCAAATTTTCAGATAGGAGGTTCCATATAAGGTCAAAAACTACATGCTCAGATCTTCACCAAACTTTGCAGGGATACATTGGATGTCAAGACACGTGGAAAAAACGTACAAAACAAGAGATTGGAGACATCAAGATTATGGACGAATTTTTTGAGAATTTTCAAATTTTCAGAAAGGAGGTTCCATATAAGGTCAAAAACTACATACTCAGATCTTCACCAAACTTTGCAGGGATACATTGGATGTCAAGAAACGTGGAAAAAACGTACAAAACAAGAGATTGGAGACATCAAGATTTTCGACGAATTTTTTAAGAATTTTCAAATTTTCAGAAAGGATGTTCCAGATAAGGTCAAAAACGACATACTCAGATCTTCACTAACTTTGCAGGGATACATTGGAGGTCGAGACACGTGGAAAAAACGTACAAAACAAGAGATTGGAGACATCAAGATTTTGGACGAATTTTTGAAGAATTTTCAAATTTTCAGATAGGAGGTTCCAGATAAGGTCAAAAACTACATACTCAGATCTCCACCAAACATTGCAGGGATACATTGGATGTCAAGACACGTGGAAAAAACGTACAAAAAAGAGATTGGAGACATCAAGATTTTGGACGAATTTTTTAACAATTTTCAAATTTTCAGAAAGGATGTTCCAGATAAGGTCAAAAACGACATACTCAGATCTTCACCAAACTTTGCAGGGATACATTGGATATCAAGACACGTGGAAAAAACGTACAAAACAAGAGATTGGAGACATCAAGATTTTCGACGAATTTTTTAAGAAATTTCAAATTTTCGGATGGGAGGTTCCAGATAAGGTCAAAAACGACATACTCAGATCTTCACCAAACTTTGCATGGATACATTGGATGTCAAGACACGTGGAAAAAACGTACAAAACAAGAGATTGGAGACATCAAGATTTTGGACGAATTTTTTAAGAATTCTCAAATTTTCAGAAAGGAGGTTCCATATAAGGTCAAAAACTACATACTCAGATCTTCACCAAACTTTGCAGGGATACATTGGATGTCAAGACACGTGGAAAAAACGTACAAAACAAGAGATTGGGGTCTTCAAGATTTTGGACGAATTTTTTAAGAATTTTCAAATTTTCAGAAAGGAGGTTCCATATAAGGTCAAAAACTACATACTCAGATCTTCACCAAACTTTGCATTGATACATTGAATGTCAAGACACGTGGAAAAAACGTACAAAACAAGAGATTGTGGTCATCAAGATTTTGGACGGATTTTTTAGGAATTTTCAAATTTTCAGATGGGAGGTTCCAGATAAGGTCAAAAACTACATACTCAGATCTTCACCAAACTTTGCAGGGATACATTGGATGTCAAGACACGTGGAAAAAACGTACAAAACAAGAGATTGGAGACATCAAGATTTTGGACGAATTTTTTAAGAATTTTCAAATTTTCAGATAGGAGGTTCCATATAAGGTCAAAAACTACATACTCAGATCTTCACCAAACTTTGCATGGATACATTATGTGTCAAGACACGTGGAAAAAACGTACAAAACAAGAGATTGGAGACATCAAGATTTTGGTCGAATTTTTTAAGAATTTTCAAATTTTCAGATGGGAGGTTCCAGATAAGGTCAAAAACTACATACTCAGATCTTCACCAAACTTTGCAGGGATACATTGGATGTCAAGACACGTGGAAAAAACGTACAAAACAAGAGATAGGAGACATCAAGATTTTGGACGAATTTTTTAACAATTTTCAAATTTTCAGAAAGGATGTTCCAGATAAGGTAAAAAACGACATACTCAGATCTTCACCAAACTTTGCAGGGATACATTGGATATCAAGACACGTGGAAAAAACGTACAAAACAAGAGATTGGAGACATCAAGATTTTGGACGAATTTTTTAAGAATTTTCAAATTTTCAGATAGGAGGTTCCAGATAAGGTCAAAAACTACATACTCAGATCTTCACCAAACTTTGCATTGATACATTGGATGTCAAGACACGTGGAAAAAACGTACAAAACAAGAGATTGGAGACATCAAGATTTTGGACGAATTTTTTAAGAATTTTCAAATTTTCAGATAGGAGGTTCCAGATGAGGTCAAAAACTACATACTCAGATCTTCACCAAACTTTGCAGGAATACTTTGCATGTCAAGACACGTGGAAAAAACGTACAAAACAAGAGATCGGAGACATCAAGATTTTCGACGAATTTTTTAAGAATTTTCAAATTTTCAGATGGGAGGTTCCAGATAAGGTCAAAAACGACATACTCAGATCTTCACCAAACTTTGCAGGGATCCATTGGAGGTCGAGACACGTGGAAAAAACGTACAAAACAAGAGATTGGAGACATCAAGATTTTGGACGAATTTTTTAAGAATTCTCAAATTTTCAGAAAGGAGGTTCCATATAAGGTCAAAAACTACATACTCAGATCTTCACCAAACTTTGCAGGGATACTTTGGATGTCAAGACACGTGGAAAAAACGTACAAAACAAGAGATTGGGGTCATCAAGATTTTGGACGAATTTTTTAAGAATTTTCAAATTTTCAGATGGGAGGTTCAATATAAGGTCAAAAACTACATACTCAGATCTTCACCAAACTTTGCATGGATACATTGGATTTCAAGACACGTCGAAAAAACATACAAAACATAGGATTCGGAACATCAAGATTTTCGTCGAATTTTTTAAGAATTTTCAAATTTTCAGATAGGAGGTTCCATATAAGGTCAAAAACTACATACTCAGATCTTCACCAAACATTGCAGGAATACATTGGATGTCAAGACACGTGGAAAAAACGTACAAAACAAGAGATTGGGGTCATCAAGATTTTGCACGGATTTTTTAGGAATTTTCAAATTTTCAGAAAGGATGTTCCAGATAAGGTCAAAAACGACATACTCAGATCTTCACCAAACTTTGCAGGGATACATTGGATATCAAGACACGTGGAAAAAACGTACAAAACAAGAGATTGGAGACATCAAGATTTTGGACGAATTTTTTAAGAATTTTCAAATTTTCAGATAGGAGGTTCCAGATAAGGTCAAAAACTACATACTCAGATCTTCACCAAACTTTGCAGGGATACATTGGATGTCAAGACACGTGGAAAAAACGTACAAAACAAGAGATTGGGGTCATCAAGATTTTGGACGGATTTTTTAGGAATTTTCAAATTTTCAGATGGGAGGTTCCAGATATGGTCAAAAACTACATACTCAGATCTTCACCAAACATTGCAGGGATACATTGGATGTCAAGACACGTGGAAAAAACGTACAAAACAAGAGATTGGAGACATCAAAATTTTGGACGAATTTTTTAAGAATTTTCAAATTTTCAGATAGGAGGTTACAGATGAGGTCAAAAACTACATACTCAGATCTTCACCAAACTTTGCAGGAATACTTTGCATGTCAAGACACGTGGAAAAAACGTACAAAACAAGAGATCGGAGACATCAAGATTTTCGACGAATTTTTTAAGAATTTTCAAATTTTCAGATGGGAGGTTCCAGATAAGGTCAAAAACGACATACTCAGATCTTCACCAAACTTTGCATGGATACATTGGATGTCAAGACACGTGGAAAAAACATACAAAACATAGGATTGGTGACATCAAGATTTTGGACGAATTTTTTAAGAATTTTCAAATTTTCAGATAGGAGGTTCCATATAAGGTCAAAAACTACATACTCAGATCTTCACCAAACTTTGCAGGGATACATTGGAGGTCGAGACACGTGGAAAAAAAGTACAAAACAAGAGATTGGGGTCATCAAGATTTTGGACGGATTTTTTAGGAATTTTCAAATTTTCAGATGGGAGGTTCCAGATAAGGTCAAAAACTACATACTCAGATCTTCACCAAACATTGCAGGGATACATTGGATGTCAAGACACGTGGAAAAAACGTACAAAACAAGAGATTGGAGACATCAAGATTTTGGACGAATTTTTTAAGAATTTTCAAATTTTCAGATAGGAGGTTCCAGATGAGGTCAAAAACTACATACTCAGATCTTCACCAAACTTTGCAGGAATACTTTGCATGTCAAGGCACGTGGAAAAAACGTACAAAACAAGAGATCGGAGACATCAAGATTTTCGACGAATTTTTTAAGAATTTTCAAATTTTCAGATGGGAGGTTCCAGATAAGGTCAAAAACGACATACTCAGATCTTCACCAAACTTTGCAGGGATCCATTGGAGGTCGAGACACGTGGAAAAAACGTACAAAACAAGAGATTGGAGACATCAAGATTTTGGACGAATTTTTTAAGAATTTTCAAATTTTCAGATAGGAGGTTCCATATAAGGTCAAAAACTACATACTCAGATCTTCACCAAACTTTGCAGGGATACATTGGATGTCAAGACACGTGGAAAAAACGTACAAAACAAGAGATTGGAGACATCAAGATTTTCGACGAATTTTTTAAGAATTTTCAAATTTTCAGAAAGGATGTTCCAGATAAGGTCAAAAACGACATACTCAGATCTTCACCAAACTTTGCAGGGATCCATTGGAGGTCGAGACACGTGGAAAAAACGTACAAAACAAGAGATTGGAGACATCAAGATTTTGGACGAATTTTTGAAGAATTTTCAAATTTTCAGATAGGAGGTTCCAGATAAGGTCTAAAACTACATACTCAGATCTCCACCAAACATTGCAGGAATACATTGGATGTCAAGACACGTGGAAAAAACGTACAAAACAAGAGATTGGAGACATCAAGATTTTCGACGAATTTTTGAAGAATTTTCAAATTTTCAGATAGGAGGTTCCAGATAAGGTCAAAAACTACATACTCAGATCTTCACCAAACGTTGCAGGGATACTTTGCATGTCAAGACACGTGGAAAAAACGTACAAAACAAAAGATTGGAGACATCAAGATTTTCGACGAATTTTTTAAGAATTTTCAAATTTTCAGATGGGAGGTTCCAGATAAGGTCAAAAACGACATACTCAGATCTTCACCAAACTTTGCATGGATACATTGGATGTCAAGACACGTGGAAAAAACGTACAAAACAAGAGATTGGAGACATCAAGATTTTGGACGAATTTTTTAAGAATTCTCAAATTTTCAGAAAGGAGGTTCCATATAAGGTCAAAAACTACATACTCAGATCTTCACCAAACTTTGCAGGGATACTTTGGATGTCAAGACACGTGGAAAAAACGTACAAAACAAGAGATTGGGGTCATCAAGATTTTGGACGAATTTTTTAAGAATTTTCAAATTTTCAGATGGGAGGTTCAATATAAGGTCAAAAACTACATACTCAGATCTTCACCAAACTTTGCATGGATACATTGGATGTCAAGACACGTGGAAAAAACATACAAAACATAGGATTCGGAACATCAAGATTTTGGTCGAATTTTTTAAGAATTTTCAAATTTTCAGATAGGAGGTTCCATATAAGGTCAAAAACTACATACTCAGATCTTCACCAAACATTGCAGGAATACATTGGATGTCAAGACACGTGGAAAAAACGTACAAAACAAGAGATTGGGGTCATCAAGATTTTGCACGGATTTTTTAGGAATTTTCAAATTTTCAGATGGGAGGTTCCAGATAAGGTCAAAAACTACATACTCAGATCTTCACCAAACTTTGCAGGGATACATTGGATGTCAAGACACGTGGAAAAAACGTACAAAACAAGAGATTGGAGACATCAAGATTTTGGACGAATTTTTTAAGAATTTTCAAATTTTCAGATAGGAGGTTCCATATAAGGTCAAAAACTACATACTCAGATCTTCACCAAACTTTGCATGGATACATTATGTGTCAAGACACGTGGAAAAAACGTACAAAACAAAAGATTGGAGACATCAAGATTTTGGTCGAATTTTTTAAGAATTTTCAAATTTTCAGATGGGAGGTTCCAGATAAGGTCAAAAACTACATACTCAGATCTTCACCAAACTTTGCAGGGATACATTGGATGTCAAGACACGTGGAAAAAACGTACAAAACAAGAGATTGGAGACATCAAGATTTTGGACGAATTTTTTAAGAATTTTTAAATTTTCAGATAGGAGGTTCCATATAAGGTCAAAAACTACATACTCAGATCTTCACCAAACTTTGCATGGATACATTATGTGTCAAGACACGTGGAAAAAACGTACAAAACAAGAGATTGGAGACATCAAGATATTGGTCGAATTTTTTAAGAATTTTCAAATTTTCAGATGGGAGGTTCCAGATAAGGTCAAAAACTACATACTCAGATCTTCACCAAACTTTGCAGGGATACATTGGATGTCAAGACACGTGGAAAAAACGTACAAAACAAGAGATAGGAGACATCAAGATTTTGGACGAATTTTTTAACAATTTTCAAATTTTCAGAAAGGATGTTCCAGATAAGGTCAAAAACAACATACTCAGATCTTCACCAAACTTTGCAGGGATACATTGGATATCAAGACACGTGGAAAAAACGTACAAAACAAGAGATTGGAGACATCAAGATTTTCGACGAATTTTTTAAGAATTTTCAAATTTTCAGATAGGAGGTTCCATATAAGGTCAAAAACTACATACTCAGATCTTCACCAAACTTTGCAGGGATACATTGGATGTCAAGACACGTGGAAAAAACGTACAAAACAAGAGATTGGAGACATCAAGATTTTGGACGAATTTTTGAAGAATTTTCAAATTTTCTGATAGGAGGTCCCAGATAAGGTCAAAAACTACATACTCAGATCTCCACCAAACATTGCAGGGATACATTGGATGTCAAGACACGTGGAAAAAACGTACAAAACAAGAGATTGGAGACATCAAGATTTTCGACGAATTTTTGAAGAATTTTCAAATTTTCAGATAGGAGGTTCCAGATAAGGTCAAAAACTACATACTCAGATCTTCACCAAACGTTGCAGGGATACTTTGCATGTCAATACACGTGGAAAAAACGTACAAAACAAGAGATTGGAGACATCAAGATTTTCGACGAATTTTTTAAGAATTTTCAAATTTTCAGATGGGAGGTTCCAGATAAGGTCAAAAACGACATACTCAGATCTTCACCAAACTTTGCATGGATACATTGGATGTCAAGACACGTGGAAAAAACGTACAAAACAAGAGATTGGGGTCATCAAGATTTTGCACGGATTTTTTAGGAATTTTCAAATTTTCAGATGGGAGGTTCCAGATAAGATCAAAAACTACATACTCAGATCTTCACCAAACTTTGCAGGGATACATTGGATGTCAAGACACGTGGAAAAAACGTACAAAACAAGAGATTGGAGACATCAAGATTTTGGACGAATTTTTTAAGAATTTTCAAATTTTCAGATAGGAAGTTCCATATAAGGTCAAAAACTACATACTCAGATCTTCACCAAACTTTGCATGGATACATTATGTGTCAAGACACGTGGAAAAAACGTACAAAACAAAAGATTGGAGACATCAAGATTTTGGTCGAATTTTTTAAGAATTTTCAAATTTTCAGATGGGAGGTTCCAGATAAGGTCAAAAACTACATACTCAGATCTTCACCAAACTTTGCAGGGATACATTGGATGTCAAGACACGTGGAAAAAACGTACAAAAAAGAGATTGGAGACATCAAGATTTTGGACGAATTTTTTAACAATTTTCAAATTTTCAGAAAGGATGTTCCAGATAAGGTCAAAAACGACATACTCAGATCTTCACCAAACTTTGCAGGGATACATTGGATATCAAGACACGTGGAAAAAACGTACAAAACAAGAGATTGGAGACATCAAGATTTTGGACGAATTTTTTAAGAATTTTCAAATTTTCAGATAGGAGGTTCCAGATAAGGTCAAAAACTACATACTCAGATCTTCACCAAACTTTGCAGGGATACATTGGATGTCAAGACACGTGGAAAAAACGTACAAAACAAGAGATTGGGGTCATCAAGATTTTGGACGGATTTTTTAGGAATTTTCAAATTTTCAGATGGGAGGTTCCAGATAAGGTCAAAAACTTCTTACTCAGATCTTCACCAAACATTGCAGGGATACATTGGATGTCAAGACACGTGGAAAAAACGTACAAAACAAGAGATTGGAGACATCAAAATTTTGGACGAATTTTTTAAGAATTTTCAAATTTTCAGATAGGAGGTTCCAGATGAGGTCAAAAACTACATACTCAGATCTTCACCAAACTTTGCAGGAATACTTTGCATGTCAAGACACGTGGAAAAAACGTACAAAACAAGAGATCGGAGACATCAAGATTTTCGACGAATTTTTTAAGAATTTTCAAATTTTCAGATGGGAGGTTCCAGATAAGGTCAAAAACGACATACTCAGATCTTCACCAAACTTTGCATGGATACATTGGATGTCAAGACACGTGGAAAAAACATACAAAACATAGGATTGGTGACATCAAGATTTTGGACGATTTTTTTAAGAATTTTCAAATTTTCAGATAGGAGGTTCCATATAAGGTCAAAAACTACATACTCAGATCTTCACCAAACTTTGCAGGGATACATTGGAGGTCGAGACACGTGGAAAAAAAGTACAAAACAAGAGATTGGGGTCATCAAGATTTTGGACGGATTTTTTAGGAATTTTCAAATTTTCAGATGGGAGGTTCCAGATAAGGTCAAAAACTACATACTCAGATCTTCACCAAACATTGCAGGGATACATTGGATGTCAAGACACGTGGAAAAAACGTACAAAACAAGAGATTGGAGACATCAAGATTTTGGACGAATTTTTTAAGAATTTTCAAATTTTCAGATAGGAGGTTCCAGATGAGGTCAAAAACTACATACTCAGATCTTCACCAAACTTTGCAGGAATACTTTGCATGTCAAGACACGTGGAAAAAACGTACAAAACAAGAGATCGGAGACATCAAGATTTTCGACGAATTTTTTAAGAATTTTCAAATTTTCAGATGGGAGGTTCCAGATAAGTTCAAAAACGACATACTCAGATCTTCACCAAACTTTGCAGGGATCCATTGGAGGTCGAGACACGTGGAAAAAACGTAAAAAACAAGAGATTGGAGACATCAAGATTTTGGACGAATTTTTTAAGAATTTTCAAATTTTCAGATAGGAGGTTCCATATAAGGTCAAAAACTACATACTCAGATCTTCACCAAACTTTGCAGGGATACATTGGATGTCAAGACACGTGGAAAAAACATACAAAACAAGAGATTGGAGACATCAAGATTTTCGACGAATTTTTTAAGAATTTTCAAATTTTCAGAAAGGATGTTCCAGATAAGGTCAAAAACGACATACTCAGATCTTCACCAAACTTTGCAGGGATCCATTGGAGGTCGAGACACGTGGAAAAAACGTACAAAACAAGAGATTGGAGACATCAAGATTTTGGACGAATTTTTGAAGAATTTTCAAATTTTCAGATAGGAGGTTCCAGATAAGGTCTAAAACTACAGACTCAGATCTCCACCAAACATTGCAGGAATACATTGGATGTCAAGACACGTGGAAAAAACGTACAAAACAAGAGATTGGAGACATCAAGATTTTCGACGAATTTTTGAAGAATTTTCAAATTTTCAGATAGGAGGTTCCAGATAAGGTCAAAAACTACATACTCAGATCTTCACCAAACGTTGCAGGGATACTTTGCATGTCAAGACACGTGGAAAAAACGTACAAAACAAAAGATTGGAGACATCAAGATTTTCGACGAATTTTTTAAGAATTTTCAAATTTTCAGATGGGAGGTTCCAGATAAGGTCAAAAACGACATACTCAGATCTTCACCAAACTTTGCATGGATACATTGGATGTCAAGACACGTGGAAAAAACGTACAAAACAAGAGATTGGAGACATCAAGATTTTGGACGAATTTTTTAAGAATTCTCAAATTTTCAGAAAGGAGGTTCCAGATGAGGTCAAAAACTACATACTCAGATCTTCACCAAACTTTGCAGGGATACTTTGGATGTCAAGACACGTGGAAAAAACGTACAAAACAAGAGATTGGGGTCATCAAGATTTTGGACGAATTTTTTAAGAATTTTCAAATTTTCAGATGGGAGGTTCAATATAAGGTCAAAAACTACATACTCAGATCTTCACCAAACTTTGCATGGATACATTGGATGTCAAGACACGTGGAAAAAACATACAAAACATAGGATTCGGAACATCAAGATTTTGGTCGAATTTTTTAAGAATTTTCAAATTTTCAGATAGGAGGTTCCATATAAGGTCAAAAACTACATACTCAGATCTTCACCAAACATTGCAGGAATACATTGGATGTCAAGACACGTGGAAAAAACGTACAAAACAAGAGATTGGGGTCATCAAGATTTTGCACGGATTTTTTAGGAATTTTCAAATTTTCAGATGGGAGGTTCCAGATAAGGTCAAAAACTACATACTCAGATCTTCACCAAACTTTGCAGGGATACATTGGATGTCAAGACACGTGGAAAAAACGTACAAAACAAGAGATTGGAGACATCAAGATTTTGGACGAATTTTTTAAGAATTTTCAAATTTTCAGATAGGAGGTTCCATATAAGGTCAAAAACTACATACTCAGATCTTCACCAAACTTTGCATGGATACATTATGTGTCAAGACACGTGGAAAAAACGTACAAAACAAAAGATTGGAGAAATCAAGATTTTGGTCGAATTTTTTAAGAATTTTCAAATTTTCAGATGGGAGGTTCCAGATAAGGTCAAAAACTACATACTCAGATCTTCACCAAACTTTGCAGGGATACATTGGATGTCAAGACACGTGGAAAAAACGTACAAAACAAGAGATAGGAGACATCAAGATTTTGGACGAATTTTTTAACAATTTTCAAATTTTCAGAAAGGATGTTCCAGATAAGGTCAAAAACAACATACTCAGATCTTCACCAAACTTTGCAGGGATACATTGGATATCAAGACACGTGGAAAAAACGTACAAAACAAGAGATTGGAGACATCAAGATTTTGGACGAATTTTTTAAGAATTTTCAAATTTTCAGATAGGAGGTTCCAGATAAGATCAAAAACTACATACTCAGATCTTCACCAAACTTTGCAGGGATACATTGGATGTCAAGACACGTGGAAGAAAAGTACAAAACAAGAGATTGGGGTCATCAAGATTTTGGACGGATTTTTTAGGAATTTTCAAATTTTCAGATGGGAGGTTCCATATAAGGTCAAAAACTACATACTCAGATCTTCACCAAACTTTGCAGGGATACATTGGATGTCAAGACACGTGGAAAAAACGTACAAAACAAGAGATTGGAGACATCAAGATTTTCGACGAATTTTTTAAGAATTTTCAAATTTTCAGAAAGGATGTTCCAGATAAGGTCAAAAACGACATACTCAGATCTTCACCAAACTTTGCAGGGATACATTGGAGGTCGAGACACGTGGAAAAAACGTACAAAACAAGAGATTGGAGACATCAAGATTTTGGACGAATTTTTGAAGAATTTTCAAATTTTCTGATAGGAGGTCCCAGATAAGGTCAAAAACTACATACTCAGATCTCCACCAAACATTGCAGGGATACATTGGATGTCAAGACACGTGGAAAAAACGTACAAAACAAGAGATTGGAGACATCAAGATTTTCGACGAATTTTTGAAGAATTTTCAAATTTTCAGATAGGAGGTTCCAGATAAGGTCAAAAACTACATACTCAGATCTTCACCAAACGTTGCAGGGATACTTTGCATGTCAAGACACGTGGAAAAAACGTACAAAACAAGAGATTGGAGACATCAAGATTTTCGACGAATTTTTTAAGAATTTTCAAATTTTCAGATGGGAGGTTCCAGATAAGGTCAAAAACGACATACTCAGATCTTCACCAAACTTTGCATGGATACATTGGATGTCAAGACACGTGGAAAAAACGTACAAAACAAGAGATTGGGGTCATCAAGATTTTGCACGGATTTTTTAGGAATTTTCAAATTTTCAGATGGGAGGTTCCAGATAAGGTCAAAAACTACATACTCAGATCTTCACCAAACTTTGCAGGGATACATTGGATGTCAAGACACGTGGAAAAAACGTACAAAACAAGAGATTGGAGACATCAAGATTTTGGACGAATTTTTTAAGAATTTTCAAATTTTCAGATAGGAGGTTCCATATAAAGTCAAAAACTACATACTCAGATCTTCACCAAACTTTGCATGGATACATTATGTGTCAAGACACGTGGAAAAAACGTACAAAACAAAAGATTGGAGACATCAAGATTTTGGTCGAATTTTTTAAGAATTTTCAAATTTTCAGATGGGAGGTTCCAGATAAGGTCAAAAACTACATACTCAGATCTTCACCAAACTTTGCAGGGATACATTGGATGTCAAGACACGTGGAAAAAACGTACAAAAAAGAGATTGGAGACATCAAGATTTTGGACGAATTTTTTAACAATTTTCAAATTTTCAGAAAGGATGTTCCAGATAAGGTCAAAAACGACATACTCAGATCTTCACCAAACTTTGCAGGGATACATTGGATATCAAGACACGTGGAAAAAACGTACAAAACAAGAGATTGGAGACATCAAGATTTTGGACGAATTTTTTAAGAATTTTCAAATTTTCAGATAGGAGGTTCCAGATAAGATCAAAAACTACATACTCAGATCTTCACCAAACTTTGCAGGGATACATTGGATGTCAAGACACGTGGAAAAAAGTACAAAACAAGAGATTGGGGTCATCAAGATTTTGGACGGATTTTTTAGGAATTTTCAAATTTTCAGATGGGAGGTTCCATATAAGGTCAAAAACTACATACTCAGATCTTCACCAAACTTTGCAGGGATACATTGGATGTCAAGACACGTGGAAAAAACGTACAAAACAAGAGATTGGAGACATCAAGATTTTCGACGAATTTTTTAAGAATTTTCAAATTTTCAGAAAGGATGTTCCAGATAAGGTCAAAAACGACATACTCAGATCTTCACCAAACTTTGCAGGGATACATTGGAGGTCGAGACACGTGGAAAAAACGTACAAAACCAGAGATTGGAGACATCAAGATTTTGGACGAATTTTTGAAGAATTTTCAAATTTTCTGATAGGAGGTCCCAGATAAGGTCAAAAACTACATACTCAGATCTCCACCAAACATTGCAGGGATACATTGGATGTCAAGACACGTGGAAAAAACGTACAAAACAAGAGATTGGAGACATCAAGATTTTCGACGAATTTTTGAAGAATTTTCAAATTTTCAGATAGGAGGTTCCAGATAAGGTCAAAAACTACATACTCAGATCTTCACCAAACGTTGCAGGGATACTTTGCATGTCAAGACACGTGGAAAAAACGTACAAAACAAGAGATTGGAGACATCAAGATTTTGGACGAATTTTTTAAGAATTTTCAAATTTTCAGAAAGGATGTTCCAGATAAGGTCAAAAACGACATACTCAGATCTTCACCAAACTTTGCAGGGATACATTGGATGTCAAGACACGTGGAAAAAACGTACAAAACAAGAGATTGGAGACATCAAATTTTGGACGAATTTTTTAAGAATTTTCAAATTTTCAGAAAGGATGTTCCAGATAAGGTCAAAAACGACATACTCAGATCTTCACCAAACTTTGCAGGGATACATTGGAGGTCAAGACACGTGGAAAAAACGTACAAAACAAGAGATTGGAGACATCAAGATTTTCGACGAATTTTTGAAGAATTTTCAAATTTTCAGATAGGAGGTTCCAGATAAGGTCAAAAACTACATACTCAGATCTTCACCAAACGTTGCAGGGATACTTTGCATGTCAAGACACGTGGAAAAAACGTACAAAACAAGAGATTGGAGACATCAAGATTTTCGACGAATTTTTTAAGAATTTTCAAATTTTCAGATGGGAGGTTCCAGATAAGGTCAAAAACGACATACTCAGATCTTCACCAAACTTTGCATGGATACATTGGATGTCAAGACACGTGGAAAAAACGTACAAAACAAGAGATTGGAGACATCAAGATTTTGGACGAATTTTTTAAGAATTCTCAAATTTTCAGAAAGGAGGTTCCATATAAGGTCAAAAACTACAAACTCAGATCTTCACCAAACTTTGCAGGGATACATTGGATGTCAAGACACGTGGAAAAAACGTACAAAACAAGAGATTGGGGTCATCAAGATTTTGGACGAATTTTTTAAGAATTTTCAAATTTTCAGAAAGGAGGTTCCATATAAGGTCAAAAACTACATACTCAGATCTTCACCAAACTTTGCAGGGATACATTGAATGTCAAGACACGTGGAAAAAACGTACAAAACAAGAGATTGGGGTCATCAAGATTTTGGACGGATTTTTTAGGAATTTTCAAATTTTCAGATGGGAGGTTCCAGATAAGGTCAAAAACTACATACTCAGATCTTCACCAAACTTTGCAGGGATACATTGGATGTCAAGACACGTGGAAAAAACGTACAAAACAAGAGATTGGAGACATCAAGATTTTGTACGAATTTTTTAAGAATTTTTAAATTTTCAGATAGGAGGTCCCATATAAGGTCAAAAACTACATACTCAGATCTTCACCAAACTTTGCATGGATACATTATGTGTCAAGACACGTGGAAAAAACGTACAAAACAAGAGATTGGAGACATCAAGATATTGGTCGAATTTTTTAAGAATTTTCAAATTTTCAGATGGGAGGTTCCAGATAAGGTCAAAAACTACATACTCAGATCTTCACCAAACTTTGCAGGGATACATTGGATGTCAAGACACGTGGAAAAAACGTACAAAACAAGAGATAGGAGACATCAAGATTTTGGACGAATTTTTTAACAATTTTCAAATTTTCAGAAAGGATGTTCCAGATAAGGTCAAAAACGACATACTCAGATCTTCACCAAACTTTGCAGGGATACATTGGATATCAAGACACGTGGAAAAAACGTACAAAACAAGAGATTGGAGACATCAAGATTTTGGACGAATTTTTTAAGAATTTTCAAATTTTCAGATAGGAGGTTCCAGATAAGATCAAAAACTACATACTCAGATCTTCACCAAACTTTGCAGGGATACATTGGATGTCAAGACACGTGGAAAAAACGTACAAAACAAGAGATTGGGGTCATCAAGATTTTGGACGGATTTTTTAGGAATTTTCAAATTTTCAGATGGGAGGTTCCAGATAAGGTCAAAAACTACATACTCAGATCTTCACCAAACATTGCAGGGATACATTGGATGTCAAGACACGTGGAAAAAACGTACAAACCAAGAGATTGGAGACATCAAGATTTTGGACGAATTTTTTAAGAATTTTCAAATTTTCAGATAGGAGGTTCCAGATGAGGTCAAAAACTACATACTCAGATCTTCACCAAACTTTGCAGGAATACTTTGCATGTCAAGACACGTGGAAAAAACGTACAAAACAAGAGATCGGAGACATCAAGATTTTCGACGAATTTTTTAAGAATTTTCAAATTTTCAGATGGGAGGTTCCAGATAAGGTCAAAAACGACATACTCAGATCTTCACCAAACTTTGCAGGGATCCATTGGAGGTCGAGACACGTGGAAAAAACGTACAAAACAAGAGATTGGAGACATCAAGATTTTGGACGAATTTTTTAAGAATTTTCAAATTTTCAGATAGGAGGTTCCATATAAGGTCAAAAACTACATACTCAGATCTTCACCAAACTTTGCATGGATACATTGGATGTCAAGACACGTGGAAAAAACGTACAAAACAAGAGATTGGAGACATCAAAATTTTGGACGAATTTTTTAAGAATTTTCAAATTTTCAGATAGGAGGTTCCAGATGAGGTCAAAAACTACATACTCAGATCTTCACCAAACTTTGCAGGAATACTTTGCATGTCAAGACACGTGGAAAAAACGTACAAAACAAGAGATCGGAGACATCAAGATTTTCGACGAATTTTTTAAGAATTTTCAAATTTTCAGATGGGAGGTTCCAGATAAGGTCAAAAACGACATACTCAGATCTTCACCAAACTTTGCATGGATACATTGGATGTCAAGACACGTGGAAAAAACATACAAAACATAGGATTGGTGACATCAAGATTTTGGACGAATTTTTTAAGAATTTTCAAATTTTCAGATAGGAGGTTCCATATAAGGTCAAAAACTACATACTCAGATCTTCACCAAACTTTGCAGGGATACATTGGAGGTCGAGACACGTGGAAAAAAAGTACAAAACAAGAGATTGGGGTCATCAAGATTTTGGACGGATTTTTTAGGAATTTTCAAATTTTCAGATGGGAGGTTCCAGATAAGGTCAAAAACTACATACTCAGATCTTCACCAAACATTGCAGGGATACATTGGATGTCAAGACACGTGGAAAAAACGTACAAAACAAAAGATTGGAGACATCAAGATTTTGGACGAATTTTTTAAGAATTTTCAAATTTTCAGATAGGAGGTTCCAGATGAGGTCAAAAACTACATACTCAGATCTTCACCAAACTTTGCAGGAATACTTTGCATGTCAAGACACGTGGAAAAAACGTACAAAACAAGAGATCGGAGACATCAAGATTTTCGACGAATTTTTTAAGAATTTTCAAATTTTCAGATGGGAGGTTACAGATAAGGTCAAAAACGACATACTCAGATCTTCACCAAACTTTGCAGGGATCCATTGGAGGTCGAGACACGTGGAAAAAACGTACAAAACAAGAGATTGGAGACATCAAGATTTTGGACGAATTTTTTAAGAATTTTCAAATTTTCAGATAGGAGGTTCCATATAAGGTCAAAAACTACATACTCAGATTTTCACCAAACTTTGCAGGGATACATTGGATGTCAAGACACGTGGAAAAAACGTACAAAACAAGAGATTGGAGACATCAAGATTTTCGACGAATTTTTTAAGAATTTTCAAATTTTCAGAAAGGATGTTCCAGATAAGGTCAAAAACGACATACTCAGATCTTCACCAAACTTTGCAGGGATACATTGGAGGTCGAGACACGTGGAAAAAACGTACAAAACAAGAGATTGGAGACATCAAGATTTTGGACGAATTTTTGAAGAATTTTCAAATTTTCAGATAGGAGGTTCCAGATAAGGTCTAAAACTACATACTCAGATCTCCACCAAACATTGCAGGAATACATTGGATGTCAAGACACGTGGAAAAAACGTACAAAACAAGAGATTGGAGACATCAAGATTTTCGACGAATTTTTGAAGAATTTTCAAATTTTCAGATAGGAGGTTCCAGATAAGGTCAAAAACTACACACTCAGATCTTCACCAAACGTTGCAGGGATACTTTGCATGTCAAGACACGTGGAAAAAACGTACAAAACAAAAGATTGGAGACATCAAGATTTTCGACGAATTTTTTAAGAATTTTCAAATTTTCAGATGGGAGGTTCCAGATAAGGTCAAAAACGACATACTCAGATCTTCACCAAACTTTGCATGGATACATTGGATGTCAAGACACGTGGAAAAAACGTACAAAACAAGAGATTGGAGACATCAAGATTTTGGACGAATTTTTTAAGAATTCTCAAATTTTCAGAAAGGAGGTTCCATATAAGGTCAAAAACTACATACTCAGATCTTCACCAAACTTTGCAGGGATACTTTGGATGTCAAGACACGTGGAAAAAACGTACAAAACAAGAGATTGGGGTCATCAAGATTTTGGACGAATTTTTTAAGAATTTTCAAATTTTCAGATGGGAGGTTCAATATAAGGTCAAAAACTACATACTCAGATCTTCACCAAACTTTGCATGGATACATTGGATGTCAAGACACGTGGAAAAAACATACAAAACATAGGATTCGGAACATCAAGATTTTGGTCGAATTTTTTAAGAATTTTCAAATTTTCAGAAAGGATGTTCCAGATAAGGTCAAAAACGACATACTCAGATCTTCACCAAACTTTGCAGGGATACATTGGATGTCAAGACACGTGGAAAAAACGTACAAAACAAGAGATTGGAGACATCAAGATTTTGGACGAATTTTTTAAGAATTCTCAAATTTTCAGAAAGGAGGTTCCATATAAGGTCAAAAACTACATACTCAGATCTTCACCAAACTTTGCAGGGATACTTTGGATGTCAAGACACGTGGAAAAAACGTACAAAACAAGAGATTGGGGTCATCAAGATTTTGGACGAATTTTTTAAGAATTTTCAAATTTTCAGATGGGAGGTTCAATATAAGGTCAAAAACTACATACTCAGATCTTCACCAAACTTTGCATGGATACATTGGATGTCAAGACACGTGGAAAAAACATACAAAACATAGGATTCGGAACATCAAGATTTTGGTCGAATTTTTTAAGAATTTTCAAATTTTCAGATAGGAGGTTCCATATAAGGTCAAAAACTACATACTCAGATCTTCACCAAACATTGCAGGAATACATTGGATGTCAAGACACGTGGAAAAAACGTACAAAACAAGAGATTGGGGTCATCAAGATTTTGCACGGATTTTTTAGGAATTTTCAAATTTTCAGATGGGAGGTTCCAGATAAGGTCAAAAACTACATACTCAGATCTTCACCAAACTTTGCAGGGATACATTGGATGTCAAGACACGTGGAAAAAACGTACAAAACAAGAGATTGGAGACATCAAGATTTTGGACGAATTTTTTAAGAATTTTCAAATTTTCAGATAGGAGGTTCCATATAAGGTCAAAAACTACATACTCAGATCTTCACCAAACTTTGCATGGATACATTATGTGTCAAGACACGTGGAAAAAACGTACAAAACAAAAGATTGGAGACATCAAGATTTTGGTCGAATTTTTTAAGAATTTTCAAATTTTCAGATGGGAGGTTCCAGATAAGGTCAAAAACTACATACTCAGATCTTCACCAAACTTTGCATGGATACATTGGATGTCAAGACACGTGGAAAAAACGTACAAAAAAGAGATTGGAGACATCAAGATTTTGGACGAATTTTTTAACAATTTTCAAATTTTCAGAAAGGATGTTCCAGATAAGGTCAAAAACGACATACTCAGATCTTCACCAAACTTTGCAGGGATACATTGGATATCAAGACACGTGGAAAAAACGTACAAAACAAGAGATTGGAGACATCAAGATTTTGGACGAATTTTTTAAGAATTTTCAAATTTTCAGATAGGAGGTTCCAGATAAGGTCAAAAACTACATACTCAGATCTTCACCAAACTTTGCATGGATACATTATGTGTCAAGACACGTGGAAAAAACGTACAAAACAAAAGATTGGAGACATCAAGATTTTGGTCGAATTTTTTAAGAATTTTCAAATTTTCAGATGGGAGGTTCCAGATAAGGTCAAAAACTACATACTCAGATCTTCACCAAACTTTGCAGGGATACATTGGATGTCAAGACACGTGGAAAAAACGTACAAAAAAGAGATTGGAGACATCAAGATTTTGGACGAATTTTTTAACAATTTTCAAATTTTCAGAAAGGATGTTCCAGATAAGGTCAAAAACGACATACTCAGATCTTCACCAAACTTTGCAGGGATACATTGGATATCAAGACACGTGGAAAAAACGTACAAAACAAGAGATTGGAGACATCAAGATTTTGGACGAATTTTTTAAGAATTTTCAAATTTTCAGATAGGAGGTTCCAGATAAGGTCAAAAACTACATACTCAGATCTTCACCAAACTTTGCAGGGATACATTGGATGTCAAGACACGTGGAAAAAACGTACAAAACAAGAGATCGGAGACATCAAGATTTTCGACGAATTTTTTAAGAATTTTCAAATTTTCAGATGGGAGGTTCCAGATAAGGTCAAAAACGACATACTCAGATCTTCACCAAACTTTGCATGGATACATTGGATGTCAAGACACGTGGAAAAAACATACAAAACATAGGATTGGTGACATCAAGATTTTGGACGAATTTTTTAAGAATTTTCAAATTTTCAGATAGGAGGTTCCATATAAGGTCAAAAACTACATACTCAGATCTTCACCAAACTTTGCAGGGATACATTGGAGGTCGAGACACGTGGAAAAAAAGTACAAAACAAGAGATTGGGGTCATCAAGATTTTGGACGGATTTTTTAGGAATTTTCAAATTTTCAGATGGGAGGTTCCAGATAAGGTCAAAAACTACATACTCAGATCTTCACCAAACATTGCAGGGATACATTGGATGTCAAGACACGTGGAAAAAACGTACAAAACAAGAGATTGGAGACATCAAGATTTTGGACGAATTTTTTAAGAATTTTCAAATTTTCAGATAGGAGGTTCCAGATGAGGTCAAAAACTACATACTCAGATCTTCACCAAACTTTGCAGGAATACTTTGCATGTCAAGACACGTGGAAAAAACGTACAAAACAAGAGATCGGAGACATCAAGATTTTCGACGAATTTTTTAAGAATTTTCAAATTTTCAGATGGGAGGTTCCAGATAAGGTCAAAAACGACATACTCAGATCTTCACCAAACTTTGCAGGGATCCATTGGAGGTCGAGACACGTGGAAAAAACGTACAAAACAAGAGATTGGAGACATCAAGATTTTGGACGAATTTTTTAAGAATTTTCAAATTTTCAGATAGGAGGTTCCATATAAGGTCAAAAACTACATACTCAGATCTTCACCAAACTTTGCAGGGATACATTGGATGTCAAGACACGTGGAAAAAACGTACAAAACAAGAGATTGGAGACATCAAGATTTTCGACGAATTTTTTAAGAATTTTCAAATTTTCAGAAAGGATGTTCCAGATAAGGTCAAAAACGACATACTCAGATCTTCACCAAACTTTGCAGGGATCCATTGGAGGTCGAGACACGTGGAAAAAACGTACAAAACAAGAGATTGGAGACATCAAGATTTTGGACGAATTTTTGAAGAATTTTCAAATTTTCAGAAAGGAGGTTCCAGATAAGGTCTAAAACTACATACTCAGATCTCCACCAAACATTGCAGGAATACATTGGATGTCAAGACACGTGGAAAAAACGTACAAAACAAGAGATTGGAGACATCAAGATTTTCGACGAATTTTTGAAGAATTTTCAAATTTTCAGATAGGAGGTTCCATATAAGGTCAAAAACTACATACTCAGATCTTCACCAAACTTTGCAGGGATACTTTGGATGTCAAGACACGTGGAAAAAACGTACAAAACAAGAGATTGGGGTCATCAAGAATTTGGACGAATTTTTTAAGAATTTTCAAATTTTCAGATGGGAGGTTCAATATAAGGTCAAAAACTACATACTCAGATCTTCACCAAACTTTGCATGGATACATTGGATGTCAAGACACGTGGAAAAAACATACAAAACATAGGATTCGGAACATCAAGATTTTGGTCGAATTTTTTAAGAATTTTCAAATTTTCAGATAGGAGGTTCCATATAAGGTCAAAAACTACATACTCAGATCTTCACCAAACATTGCAGGAATACATTGGATGTCAAGACACGTGGAAAAAACGTACAAAACAAGAGATTGGGGTCATCAAGATTTTGCACGGATTTTTTAGGAATTTTCAAATTTTCAGATGGGAGGTTCCAGATAAGGTCAAAAACTACATACTCAGATCTTCACCAAACTTTGCAGGGATACATTGGATGTCAAGACACGTGGAAAAAACGTACAAAACAAGAGATTGGAGACATCAAGGTTTTGGACGAATTTTTTAAGAATTTTTAAATTTTCAGATAGGAGGTTCCATATAAGGTCAAAAACTACATACTCAGATCTTCACCAAACTTTGCATGGATACATTATGTGTCAAGACACGTGGAAAAAACGTACAAAACAAGAGATTGGAGACATCAAGATATTGGTCGAATTTTTTAAGAATTTTCAAATTTTCAGATGGGAGGTTCCAGATAAGGTCAAAAACTACATACTCAGATCTTCACCAAACTTTGCAGGGATACATTGGATGTCAAGACACGTAAAAAAAACGTACAAAACAAGAGATAGGAGACATCAAGATTTTGGACGAATTTTTTAACAATTTTCAAATTTTCAGAAAGGATGTTCCAGATAAGGTCAAAAACAACATACTCAGATCTTCACCAAACTTTGCAGGGATACATTGGATATCAAGACACGTGGAAAAAACGTACAAAACAAGAGATTGGAGACATCAAGATTTTGGACGAATTTTTTAAGAATTTTCAAATTTTCAGATAGGAGGTTCCATATAAGGTCAAAAACTACATACTCAGATCTTCACCAAACTTTGCAGGGATACATTGGATGTCAAGACACGTGGAAAAAACGTACAAAACAAGAGATTGGAGACCAAGATTATGGACGAATTTTTTGAGAATTTTCAAATTTTCAGAAAGGAGGTTCCATATAAGGTCAAAAACTACATACTCAGATCTTCACCAAACTTTGCATGGATACATTGGATGTCAAGACACGTGGAAAAAACGTACAAAACAAGAGATTGGAGACTTCAAGATTTTCGACGAATTTTTTAAGAATTTTCAAATTTTCAGAAAGGATGTTCCAGATAAGGTCAAGAACTACATACTCAGATCTTCACCAAACGTTGCAGGGATACTTTGCATGTCAAGACACGTGGAAAAAACGTACAAAACAAGAGATTGGAGACATCAAGATTTTCGACGAATTTTTTAAGAATTTTCAAATTTTCAGATGGGAGGTTCCAGATAAGGTCAAAAACGACATACTCAGATCTTCACCAAACTTTGCATGGATACATTGGATGTCAAGACACGTGGAAAAAACGTACAAAACAAGAGATTGGGGTCATCAAGATTTTGCACGGATTTTTTAGGAATTTTCAAATTTTCAGATGGGAGGTTCCAGATAAGGTCAAAAACTACATACTCAGATCTTCACCAAACTTTGCAGGGATACATTGGATGTCAAGACACGTGGAAAAAACGTACAAAACAAGAGATTGGAGACATCAAGATTTTGGACGAATTTTTTAAGAATTTTCAAATTTTCAGATAGGAGGTTCCATATAAGGTCAAAAACTACATACTCAGATCTTCACCAAACTTTGCATGGATACATTATGTGTCAAGACACGTGGAAAAAACGTACAAAACAAAAGATTGGAGACATCAAGATTTTGGTCGAATTTTTTAAGAATTTTCAAATTTTCAGATGGGAGGTTCCAGATAAGGTCAAAAACTACATACTCAGATCTTCACCAAACTTTGCAGGGATACATTGGATGTCAAGACACGTGGAAAAAACGTACAAAAAAGAGATTGGAGACATCAAGATTTTGGACGAATTTTTTAACAATTTTCAAATTTTCAGAAAGGATGTTCCAGATAAGGTCAAAAACGACATACTCAGATCTTCACCAAACTTTGCAGGGATACATTGGATATCAAGACACGTGGAAAAAACGTACAAAACAAGAGATTGGAGACATCAAGATTTTGGACGAATTTTTTAAGAATTTTCAAATTTTCAGATAGGAGGTTCCAGATAAGATCAAAAACTACATACTCAGATCTTCACCAAACTTTGCAGGGATACATTGGATGTCAAGACACGTGGAAAAAAAGTACAAAACAAGAGATTGGGGTCATCAAGATTTTGGACGGATTTTTTAGGAATTTTCAAATTTTCAGATGGGAGGTTCCATGTAAGGTCAAAAACTACATACTCAGATCTTCACCAAACTTTGCAGGGATACATTGGATGTCAAGACACGTGGAAAAAACGTACAAAACAAGAGATTGGAGACATCAAGATTTTCGACGAATTTTTTAAGAATTTTCAAATTTTCAGAAAGGATGTTCCAGATAAGGTCAAAAACGACATACTCAGATCTTCACTAAACTTTGCAGGGATACATTGGAGGTCGAGACACGTGGAAAAAACGTACAAAACAAGAGATTGGAGACATCAAGATTTTGGACGAATTTTTGAAGAATTTTCAAATTTTCTGATAGGAGGTCCCAGATAAGGTCAAAAACTACATACTCAGATCTCCACCAAACATTGCAGGGATACATTGGATGTCAAGACACGTGGAAAAAACGTACAAAACAAGAGATTGGAGACATCAAGATTTTCGACGAATTTTTGAAGAATTTTCAAATTTTCAGATAGGAGGTTCCAGATAAGGTCAAAAACTACATACTCAGATCTTCACCAAACGTTGCAGGGATACTTTGCATGTCAAGACACGTGGAAAAAACGTACAAAACAAGAGATTGGAGACATCAAGATTTTGGACGAATTTTTTAAGAATTTTCAAATTTTCAGAAAGGATGTTCCAGATAAGGTCAAAAACGACATACTCAGATCTTCACCAAACTTTGCAGGGATACATTGGATGTCAAGACACGTGGAAAAAACGTACAAAACAAGAGATTGGAGACATCAAATTTTGGACGAATTTTTTAAGAATTTTCAAATTTTCAGAAAGGATGTTCCAGATAAGGTCAAAAACGACATACTCAGATCTTCACCAAACTTTGCAGGGATACATTGGAGGTCAAGACACGTGGAAAAAACGTACAAAACAAGAGATTGGAGACATCAAGATTTTCGATGAATTTTTGAAGAATTTTCAAATTTTCAGATAGGAGGTTCCAGATAAGGTCAAAAACTACATACTCAGATCTTCACCAAACGTTGCAGGGATACTTTGCATGTCAAGACACGTGGAAAAAACGTACAAAACAAGAGATTGGAGACATCAAGATTTTCGACGAATTTTTTAAGAATTTTCAAATTTTCAGATGGGAGGTTCCAGATAAGGTCAAAAACGACATACTCAGATCTTCACCAAACTTTGCATGGATACATTGGATGTCAAGACACGTGGAAAAAACGTACAAAACAAGAGATTGGAGACATCAAGATTTTGGACGAATTTTTTAAGAATTCTCAAATTTTCAGAAAGGAGGTTCCATATAAGGTCAAAAACTACAAACTCAGATCTTCACCAAACTTTGCAGGGATACATTGGATGTCAAGACACGTGGAAAAAACGTACAAAACAAGAGATTGGGGTCATCAAGATTTTGGACGAATTTTTTAAGAATTTTCAAATTTTCAGAAAGGAGGTTCCATATAAGGTCAAAAACTACATACTCAGATCTTCACCAAACTTTGCAGGGATACATTGAATGTCAAGACACGTGGAAAAAACGTACAAAACAAGAGATTGGGGTCATCAAGATTTTGGACGGATTTTTTAGGAATTTTCAAATTTTCAGATGGGAGGTTCCAGATAAGGTCAAAAACTACATACTCAGATCTTCACCAAACTTTGCAGGGATACATTGGATGTCAAGACACGTGGAAAAAACGTACAAAACAAGAGATTGGAGACATCAAGATTTTGGACGAATTTTTTAAGAATTTTTAAATTTTCAGATAGGAGGTTCCATATAAGGTCAAAAACTACATACTCAGATCTTCACCAAACTTTGCATGGATACATTATGTGTCAAGACACGTGGAAAAAACGTACAAAACAAGAGATTGGAGACATCAAGATATTGGTCGAATTTTTTAAGAATTTTCAAATTTTCAGATGGGAGGTTCCAGATAAGGTCAAAAACTACATACTCAGATCTTCACCAAACTTTGCAGGGATACATTGGATGTCAAGACACGTGGAAAAAACGTACAAAACAAGAGATAGGAGACATCAAGATTTTGGACGAATTTTTTAACAATTTTCAAATTTTCAGAAAGGATGTTCCAGATAAGGTCAAAAACGACATACTCAGATCTTCACCAAACTTTGCAGGGATACATTGGATATCAAGACACGTGGAAAAAACGTACAAAACAAGAGATTGGAGACATCAAGATTTTGGACGAATTTTTTAAGAATTTTCAAATTTTCAGATAGGAGGTTCCAGATAAGATCAAAAACTACATACTCAGATCTTCACCAAACTTTGCAGGGATACATTGGATGTCAAGACACGTGGAAAAAACGTACAAAACAAGAGATTGGAGACATCAAGATTTTCGACGAATTTTTTAAGAATTTTCAAATTTTCAGAAAGGATGTTCCAGATAAGGTCAAAAACGACATACTCAGATCTTCACTAAACTTTGCAGGGATACATTGGAGGTCGAGACACGTGGAAAAAACGTACAAAACAAGAGATTGGAGACATCAAGATTTTGGACGAATTTTTGAAGAATTTTCAAATTTTCTGATAGGAGGTCCCAGATAAGGTCAAAAACTACATACTCAGATCTCCACCAAACATTGCAGGGATACATTGGATGTCAAGACACGTGGAAAAAACGTACAAAACAAGAGATTGGAGACATCAAGATTTTCGACGAATTTTTGAAGAATTTTCAAATTTTCAGATAGGAGGTTCCAGATAAGGTCAAAAACTACATACTCAGATCTTCACCAAACGTTGCAGGGATACTTTGCATGTCAAGACACGTGGAAAAAACGTACAAAACAAGAGATTGGAGACATCAAGATTTTGGACGAATTTTTTAAGAATTTTCAAATTTTCAGAAAGGATGTTCCAGATAAGGTCAAAAACGACATACTCAGATCTTCACCAAACTTTGCAGGGATACATTGGATGTCAAGACACGTGGAAAAAACGTACAAAACAAGAGATTGGAGACATCAAATTTTGGACGAATTTTTTAAGAATTTTCAAATTTTCAGAAAGGATGTTCCAGATAAGGTCAAAAACGACATACTCAGATCTTCACCAAACTTTGCAGGGATACATTGGAGGTCAAGACACGTGGAAAAAACGTACAAAAAAAGAGATTGGAGACATCAAGATTTTCGATGAATTTTTGAAGAATTTTCAAATTTTCAGATAGGAGGTTCCAGATAAGGTCAAAAACTACATACTCAGATCTTCACCAAACGTTGCAGGGATACTTTGCATGTCAAGACACGTGGAAAAAACGTACAAAACAAGAGATTGGAGACATCAAGATTTTCGACGAATTTTTTAAGAATTTTCAAATTTTCAGATGGGAGGTTCCAGATAAGGTCAAAAACGACATACTCAGATCTTCACCAAACTTTGCATGGATACATTGGATGTCAAGACACGTGGAAAAAACGTACAAAACAAGAGATTGGAGACATCAAGATTTTGGACGAATTTTTTAAGAATTCTCAAATTTTCAGAAAGGAGGTTCCATATAAGGTCAAAAACTACAAACTCAGATCTTCACCAAACTTTGCAGGGATACATTGGATGTCAAGACACGTGGAAAAAACGTACAAAACAAGAGATTGCGGTCATCAAGATTTTGGACGAATTTTTTAAGAATTTTCAAATTTTCAGAAAGGAGGTTCCATATAAGGTCAAAAACTACATACTCAGATCTTCACCAAACTTTGCAGGGATACATTGAATGTCAAGACACGTGGAAAAAACGTACAAAACAAGAGATTGGGGTCATCAAGATTTTGGAATGATTTTTTAGGAATTTTCAAATTTTCAGATGGGAGGTTCCAGATAAGGTCAAAAACTACATACTCAGATCTTCACCAAACTTTGCAGGGATACATTGGATGTCAAGACACGTGGAAAAAACGTACAAAACAAGAGATTGGAGACATCAAGATTTTGGACGAATTTTTTAAGAATTTTTAAATTTTCAGATAGGAGGTTCCATATAAGGTCAAAAACTACATACTCAGATCTTCACCAAACTTTGCATGGATACATTATGTGTCAAGACACGTGGAAAAAACGTACAAAACAAGAGATTGGAGACATCAAGATATTGGTCGAATTTTTTAAGAATTTTCAAATTTTCAGATGGGAGGTTCCAGATAAGGTCAAAAACTACATACTCAGATCTTCACCAAACTTTGCAGGGATACATTGGATGTCAAGACACGTGGAAAAAACGTACAAAACAAGAGATAGGAGACATCAAGATTTTGGACGAATTTTTTAACAATTTTCAAATTTTCAGAAAGGATGTTCCAGATAAGGTCAAAAACGACATACTCAGATCTTCACCAAACTTTGCAGGGATACATTGGATATCAAGACACGTGGAAAAAACGTACAAAACAAGAGATTGGAGACATCAAGATTTTGGACGAATTTTTTAAGAATTTTCAAATTTTCAGATAGGAGGTTCCAGATAAGATCAAAAACTACATACTCAGATCTTCACCAAACTTTGCAGGGATACATTGGATGTCAAGACACGTGGAAAAAACGTACAAAACAAGAGATTGGGGTCATCAAGATTTTGGACGGATTTTTTAGGAATTTTCAAATTTTCAGATGGGAGGTTCCAGATAAAGTCAAAAACTACATACTCAGATCTTCACCAAACATTGCAGGGATACATTGGATGTCAAGACACGTGGAAAAAACGTACAAACCAAGAGATTGGAGACATCAAGATTTTGGACGAATTTTTTAAGAATTTTCAAATTTTCAGATAGGAGGTTCCAGATGAGGTCAAAAACTACATACTCAGATCTTCACCAAACTTTGCAGGAATACTTTGCATGTCAAGACACGTGGAAAAAACGTACAAAACAAGAGATCGGAAACATCAAGATTTTCGACGAATTTTTTAAGAATTTTCAAATTTTCAGATGGGAGGTTCCAGATAAGGTCAAAAACGACATACTCAGATCTTCACCAAACTTTGCAGGGATCCATTGGAGGTCGAGACACGTGGAAAAAACGTACAAAACAAGAGATTGGAGACATCAAGATTTTGGACGATTTTTTTAAGAATTTTCAAATTTTCAGATAGGAGGTTCCATATAAGGTCAAAAACTACATACTCAGATCTTCACCAAACTTTGCATGGATACATTGGATGTCAAGACACGTGGAAAAAACGTACAAAACAAGAGATTGGAGACATCAAGATTTTGGACGAATTTTTTAAGAATTTTCAAATTTTCAGATAGGAGGTTCCAGATGAGGTCAAAAACTACATACTCAGATCTTCACCAAACTTTGCAGGAATACTTTGCATGTCAAGACACGTGGAAAAAACGTACAAAACAAGAGATCGGAGACATCAAGATTTTCGACGAATTTTTTAAGAATTTTCAAATTTTCAGATGGGAGGTTCCAGATAAGGTCAAAAACGACATACTCAGATCTTCACCAAACTTTGCATGGATACATTGGATGTCAAGACACGTGGAAAAAACATACAAAACATAGGATTGGTGACATCAAGATTTTGGACGAATTTTTTAAGAATTTTCAAATTTTCAGATAGGAGGTTCCATATAAGGTCAAAAACTACATACTCAGATCTTCACCAAACTTTGCAGGGATACATTGGAGGTCGAGACACGTGGAAAAAAAGTACAAAACAAGAGATTGGGGTCATCAAGATTTTGGACGGATTTTTTAGGAATTTTCAAATTTTCAGATGGGAGGTTCCAGATAAGGTCAAAAACTACATACTCAGATCTTCACCAAACATTGCAGGGATACATTGGATGTCAAGACACGTGGAAAAAACGTACAAAACAAGAGATTGGAGACATCAAGATTTTGGACGAATTTTTTAAGAATTTTCAAATTTTCAGATAGGAGGTTCCAGATGAGGTCAAAAACTACATACTCAGATCTTCACCAAACTTTGCAGGAATACTTTGCATGTCAAGACACGTGGAAAAAACGTACAAAACAAGAGATCGGAGACATCAAGATTTTCGACGAATTTTTTAAGAATTTTCAAATTTTCAGATGGGAGGTTCCAGATAAGGTCAAAAACGACATACTCAGATCTTCACCAAACTTTGCAGGGATCCATTGGAGGTCGAGACACGTGGAAAAAACGTACAAAACAAGAGATTGGAGACATCAAGATTTTGGAAGAATTTTTTAAGAATTTTCAAATTTTCAGATAGGAGGTTCCATATAAGGTCAAAAACTACATACTCAGATCTTCACCAAACTTTGCAGGGATACATTGGATGTCAAGACACGTGGAAAAAACGTACAAAACAAGAGATTGGAGACATCAAGATTTTCGACGAATTTTTTAAGAATTTTCAAATTTTCAGAAAGGATGTTCCAGATAAGGTCAAAAACGACAAACTCAGATCTTCACCAAACTTTGCAGGGATCCATTGGAGGTCGAGACACGTGGAAAAAACGTACAAAACAAGAGATTGGAGACATCAAGATTTTGGACGAATTTTTGAAGAATTTTCAAATTTTCAGATAGGAGGTTCCAGATAAGGTCTAAAACTACATACTCAGATCTCCACCAAACATTGCAGGAATACATTGGATGTCAAGACACGTGGAAAAAACGTACAAAACAAGAGATTGGAGACATCAAGATTTTCGACGAATTTTTGAAGAATTTTCAAATTTTCAGATAGGAGGTTCCAGATAAGGTCAAAAACTACATACTCAGATCTTCACCAAACGTTGCAGGGATACTTTGCATGTCAAGACACGTGGAAAAAACGTACAAAACAAAAGATTGGAGACATCAAGATTTTCGACGAATTTTTTAAGAATTTTCAAATTTTCAGATGGGAGGTTCCAGATAAGTTCAAAAACGACATACTCAGATCTTCACCAAACTTTGCATGGATACATTGGATGTCAAGACACGTGGAAAAAACGTACAAAACAAGAGATTGGAGACATCAAGATTTTGGACGAATTTTTTAAGAATTCTCAAATTTTCAGAAAGGAGGTTCCATATAAGGTCAAAAACTACATACTCAGATCTTCACCAAACTTTGCAGGGATACTTTGGATGTCAAGACACGTGGAAAAAAACGTACAAAACAAGAGATTGGGGTCATCAAGATTTTGGACGAATTTTTTAAGAATTTTCAAATTTTCAGATGGGAGGTTCAATATAAGGTCAAAAACTACATACTCAGATCTTCACCAAACTTTGCATGGATACATTGGATGTCAAGACACGTGGAAAAAACATACAAAACATAGGATTCGGAACATCAAGATTTTGGTCGAATTTTTTAAGAATTTTCAAATTTTCAGATAGGAGGTTCCATATAAGGTCAAAAACTACATACTCAGATCTTCACCAAACATTGCAGGAATACATTGGATGTCAAGACACGTGGAAAAAACGTACAAAACAAGAGATTGGGGTCATCAAGATTTTGCACGGATTTTTTAGGAATTTTCAAATTTTCAGATGGGAGGTTCCAGATAAGGTCAAAAACTACATACTCAGATCTTCACCAAACTTTGCAGGGATACATTGGATGTCAAGACACGTGGAAAAAACGTACAAAACAAGAGATTGGAGACATCAAGATTTTGGACGAATTTTTTAAGAATTTTCAAATTTTCAGATAGGAGGTTCCATATAAGGTCAAAAACTACATACTCAGATCTTCACCAAACTTTGCATGGATACATTATGTGTCAAGACACGTGGAAAAAACGTACAAAACAAAAGATTGGAGACATCAAGATTTTGGTCGAATTTTTTAAGAATTTTCAAATTTTCAGATGGGAGGTTCCAGATAAGGTCAAAAACTACATACTCAGATCTTCACCAAACTTTGCAGGGATACATTGGATGTCAAGACACGTGGAAAAAACGTACAAAAAAGAGATTGGAGACATCAAGATTTTGGACGAATTTTTTAACAATTTTCAAATTTTCAGAAAGGATGTTCCAGATAAGGTCAAAAACGACATACTCAGATCTTCACCAAACTTTGCAGGGATACATTGGATATCAAGACACGTGGAAAAAACGTACAAAACAAGAGATTGGAGACATCAAGATTTTGGACGAATTTTTTAAGAATTTTCAAATTTTCAGATAGGAGGTTCCAGATAAGATCAAAAACTACATACTCAGATCTTCACCAAACTTTGCATGGATACATTATGTGTCAAGACACGTGGAAAAAACGTACAAAACAAAAGATTGGAGACATCAAGATTTTGGTCGAATTTTTTAAGAATTTTCAAATTTTCAGATGGGAGGTTCCAGATAAGGTCAAAAACTACATACACAGATCTTCACCAAACTTTGCAGGGATACATTGGATGTCAAGACACGTGGAAAAAACGTACAAAAAAGAGATTGGAGACATCAAGATTTTGGACGAATTTTTTAACAATTTTCAAATTTTCAGAAAGGATGTTCCAGATAAGGTCAAAAACGACATACTCAGATCTTCACCAAACTTTGCAGGGATACATTGGATATCAAGACACGTGGAAAAAACGTACAAAACAAGAGATTGGAGACATCAAGATTTTGGACGAATTTTTTAAGAATTTTCAAATTTTCAGATAGGAGGTTCCAGATAAGGTCAAAAACTACATACTCAGATCTTCACCAAACTTTGCAGGGATACATTGGATGTCAAGACACGTGGAAAAAACGTACAAAACAAGAGATTGGGGTCATCAAGATTTTGGACGGATTTTTTAGGAATTTTCAAATTTTCAGATGGGAGGTTCCAGATAAGGTCAAAAACTACATACTCAGATCTTCACCAAACATTGCAGGGATACATTGGATGTCAAGACACGTGGAAAAAACGTACAAAACAAGAGATTGGAGACATCAAGATTTTCGACGAATTTTTGAAGAATTTTCAAATTTTCAGATAGGAGGTTCCAGATGAGGTCAAAAACTACATACTCAGATCTTCACCAAACTTTGCAGGAATACTTTGCATGTCAAGACACGTGGAAAAAACGTACAAAACAAGAGATCGGAGACATCAAGATTTTCGACGAATTTTTTAAGAATTTTCAAATTTTCAGATGGGAGGTTCCAGATAAGGTCAAAAACGACATACTCAGATCTTCACCAAACTTTGCATGGATACACTGGATGTCAAGACACGTGGAAAAAACATACAAAACATAGGATTGGTGACATCAAGATTTTGGACGAATTTTTTAAGAATTTTCAAATTTTCAGATAGGAGGTTCCATATAAGGTCAAAAACTACATACTCAGATCTTCACCAAACTTTGCAGGGATACATTGGAGGTCGAGACACGTGGAAAAAAAGTACAAAACAAGAGATTAGGGTCATCAAGATTTTGGACGGATTTTTTAGGAATTTTCAAATTTTCAGATGGGAGGTTCCAGATAAGGTCAAAAACTACATACTCAGATCTTCACCAAACATTGCAGGGATACATTGGATGTCAAGACACGTGGAAAAAACGTACAAAACAAGAGATTGGAGACATCAAGATTTTGGACGAATTTTTTAAGAATTTTCAAATTTTCAGATAGGAGGTTCCAGATGAGGTCAAAAACTACATACTCAGATCTTCACCAAACTTTGCAGGAATACTTTGCATGTCAAGACACGTGGAAAAAACGTACAAAACAAGAGATCGGAGACATCAAGATTTTCGACGAATTTTTTAAGAATTTTCAAATTTTCAGAAAGGATGTTCCAGATAAGGTCAAAAACGACATACTCAGATCTTCACCAAACTTTGCAGGGATCCATTGGAGGTCGAGACACGTGGAAAAAACGTACAAAACAAGAGATTGGAGACATCAAGATTTTGGACGAATTTTTTAAGAATTTTCAAATTTTCAGATAGGAGGTTCCATATAAGGTCAAAAACTACATACTCAGATCTTCACCAAACTTTGCAGGGATACATTGGATGTCAAGACACGTGGAAAAAACGTACAAAACAAGAGATTGGAGACATCAAGAATTTCGACGAATTTTTTAAGAATTTTCAAATTTTCAGAAAGGATGTTCCAGATAAGGTCAAAAACGACATACTCAGATCTTCACCAAACTTTGCAGGGATCCATTGGAGGTCGAGACACGTGGAAAAAACGTACAAAACAAGAGATTGGAGACATCAAGATTTTGGACGAATTTTTGAAGAATTTTCAAATTTTCAGATAGGAGGTTCCAGATAAGGTCTAAAACTACATACTCAGATCTTCACCAAACATTGCAGGAATACATTGGATGTCAAGACACGTGGAAAAAACGTACAAAACAAGAGATTGGAGACATCAAGATTTTCGACGAATTTTTGAAGAATTTTCAAATTTTCAGATAGGAGGTTCCAGATAAGGTCAAAAACTACATACTCAGATCTTCACCAAACGTTGCAGGGATACTTTGCATGTCAAGACACGTGGAAAAAACGTACAAAACAAAAGATTGGAGACATCAAGATTTTCGACGAATTTTTTAAGAATTTTCAAATTTTCAGATGGGAGGTTCCAGATAAGGTCAAAAACGACATACTCAGATCTTCACCAAACTTTGCATGGATACATTGGATGTCAAGACACGTGGAAAAAACGTACAAAACAAGAGATTGGAGACATCAAGATTTTGGACGAATTTTTTAAGAATTCTCAAATTTTCAGAAAGGAGGTTCCATATAAGGTCAAAAACTACATACTCAGATCTTCACCAAACTTTGCAGGGATACTTTGGATGTCAAGACACGTGGAAAAAACGTACAAAACAAGAGATTGGGGTCATCAAGATTTTGGACGAATTTTTTAAGAATTTTCAAATTTTCAGATGGGAGGTTCAATATAAGGTCAAAAACTACATACTCAGATCTTCACCAAACTTTGCATGGATACATTGGATGTCAAGACACGTGGAAAAAACATACAAAACATAGGATTCGGAACATCAAGATTTTGGTCGAATTTTTTAAGAATTTTCAAATTTTCAGATAGGAGGTTCCATATAAGGTCAAAAACTACATACTCAGATCTTCACCAAACATTGCAGGAATACATTGGATGTCAAGACACGTGGAAAAAACGTACAAAACAAGAGATTGGGGTCATCAAGATTTTGCACGGATTTTTTAGGAATTTTCAAATTTTCAGATGGGAGGTTCCAGATAAGGTCAAAAACTACATACTCAGATCTTCACCAAACTTTGCAGGGATACATTGGATGTCAAGACACGTGGAAAAAACGTACAAAACAAGAGATTGGAGACATCAAGATTTTGGACGAATTTTTTAAGAATTTTTAAATTTTCAGATAGGAGGTTCCATATAAGGTCAAAAACTACATACTCAGATCTTCACCAAACTTTGCATGGATACATTATGTGTCAAGACACGTGGAAAAAACGTACAAAACAAGAGATTGGAGACATCAAGATATTGGTCGAATTTTTTAAGAATTTTCAAATTTTCAGATGGGAGGTTCCAGATAAGGTCAAAAACTACATACTCAGATCTTCACCAAACTTTGCAGGGATACATTGGATGTCAAGACACGTGGAAAAAACGTACAAAACAAGAGATAGGAGACATCAAGATTTTGGACGAATTTTTTAACAATTTTCAAATTTTCAGAAAGGATGTTCCAGATAAGGTCAAAAACAACATACTCAGATCTTCACCAAACTTTGCAGGGATACATTGGATATCAAGACACGTGGAAAAAACGTACAAAACAAGAGATTGGAGACATCAAGATTTTGGACGAATTTTTTAAGAATTTTCAAATTTTCAGATAGGAGGTTCCATATAAGGTCAAAAACTACATACTCAGATCTTCACCAAACTTTGCAGGGATACATTGGATGTCAAGACACGTGGAAAAAACGTACAAAACAAGAGATTGGAGACATCAAGATTATGGACGAATTTTTTGAGAATTTTCAAATTTTCAGAAAGGAGGTTCCATATAAGGTCAAAAACTACATACTCAGATCTTCACCAAACTTTGCAGGGATACATTGGATGTCAAGACACGTGGAAAAAACGTACAAAACAAGAGATTGGAGACTTCAAGATTTTCGACGAATTTTTTAAGAATTTTCAAATTTTCGGAAAGGATGTTCCAGATAAGGTCAAAAACGACATACTCAGATCTTCACCAAACTTTGCAGGGATACATTGGAGGTCGAGACACGTGGAAAAAACGTACAAAACAAGAGATTGGAGACATCAAGATTTTGGACGAATTTTTGAAGAATTTTCAAATTTTCTGATAGGAGGTTCCAGATAAGGTCAAAAACTACATACTCAGATCTTCACCAAACTTTGCAGGGATACATTGGATGTCAAGACACGTGGAAAAAACGTACAAAACAAGAGATTGGAGACATCAAGATTTTGGACGAATTTTTTAAGAATTTTCAAATTTTCAGATAGGAGGTTCCATATAAGGTCAAAAACTACATACTCAGATCTTCACCAAACTTTGCATGGATACATTATGTGTCAAGACACGTGGAAAAAACGTACAAAACAAAAGATTGGAGACATCAAGATTTTGGTCGAATTTTTTAAGAATTTTCAAATTTTCAGATGGGAGGTTCCAGATAAGGTCAAAAACTACATACTCAGATCTTCACCAAACTTTGCAGGGATACATTGGATGTCAAGACACGTGGAAAAAACGTACAAAAAAGAGATTGGAGACATCAAGATTTTGGACGAATTTTTTAACAATTTTCAAATTTTCAGAAAGGATGTTCCAGATAAGGTCAAAAACGACATACTCAGATCTTCACCAAACTTTGCAGGGATACATTGGATATCAAGACACGTGGAAAAAACGTACAAAACAAGAGATTGGAGACATCAAGATTTTGGACGAATTTTTTAAGAATTTTCAAATTTTCAGATAGGAGGTTCCAGATAAGGTCAAAAACTACATACTCAGATCTTCACCAAACTTTGCAGGGATACATTGGATGTCAAGACACGTGGAAAAAACGTACAAAACAAGAGATTGGGGTCATCAAGATTTTGGACGGATTTTTTAGGAATTTTCAAATTTTCAGATGGGAGGTTCCAGATAAGGTCAAAAACTACATACTCAGATCTTCACCAAACATTGCAGGGATACATTGGATGTCAAGACACGTGGAAAAAACGTACAAAACAAGAGATTGGAGACATCAAAATTTTGGACGAATTTTTTAAGAATTTTCAAATTTTCAGATAGGAGGTTCCAGATGAGGTCAAAAACTACATACTCAGATCTTCACCAAACTTTGCAGGAATACTTTGCATGTCAAGACACGTGGAAAAAACGTACAAAACAAGAGATCGGAGACATCAAGATTTTCGACGAATTTTTTAAGAATTTTCAAATTTTCAGATGGGAGGTTCCAGATAAGGTCAAAAACGACATACTCAGATCTTCACCAAACTTTGCATGGATACATTGGATGTCAAGACACGTGGAAAAAACATACAAAACATAGGATTGGTGACATCAAGATTTTGGACGAATTTTTTAAGAATTTTCAAATTTTCAGATAGGAGGTTCCATATAAGGTCAAAAACTACATACTCAGATCTTCACCAAACTTTGCAGGGATACATTGGAGGTCGAGACACGTGGAAAAAAAGTACAAAACAAGAGATTGGGGTCATCAAGATTTTGGACGGATTTTTTAGGAATTTTCAAATTTTCAGATGGGAGGTTCCAGATAAGGTCAAAAACTACATACTCAGATCTTCACCAAACATTGCAGGGATACATTGGATGTCAAGACACGTGGAAAAAACGTACAAAACAAGAGATTGGAGACATCAAGATTTTGGACGAATTTTTTAAGAATTTTCAAATTTTCAGATAGGAGGTTCCAGATGAGGTCAAAAACTACATACTCAGATCTTCACCAAACTTTGCAGGAATACTTTGCATGTCAAGACACGTGGAAAAAACGTACAAAACAAGAGATCGGAGACATCAAGATTTTCGACGAATTTTTTAAGAATTTTCAAATTTTCAGATGGGAGGTTCCAGATAAGGTCAAAAACGACATACTCAGATCTTCACCAAACTTTGCAGGGATCCATTGGAGGTCGAGACACGTGGAAAAAACGTACAAAACAAGAGATTGGAGACATCAAGATTTTGGACGAATTTTTTAAGAATTTTCAAATTTTCAGATAGGAGGTTCCATATAAGGTCAAAAACTACATACTCAGATCTTCACCAAACTTTGCAGGGATACATTGGATGTCAAGACACGTGGAAAAAACGTACAAAACAAGAGATTGGAGACATCAAGATTTTCGACAAATTTTTTAAGAATTTTCAAATTTTCAGAAAGGATGTTCCAGATAAGGTCAAAAACGACATACTCAGATCTTCACCAAACTTTGCAGGGATCCATTGGAGGTCGAGACACGTGGAAAAAACGTACAAAACAAGAGATTGGAGACATCAAGATTTTGGACGAATTTTTGAAGAATTTTCAAATTTTCAGATAGGAGGTTCCAGATAAGGTCTAAAACTACATACTCAGATCTCCACCAAACATTGCAGGAATACATTGGATGTCAAGACACGTGGAAAAAACGTACAAAACAAGAGATTGGAGACATCAAGATTTTCGACGAATTTTTGAAGAATTTTCAAATTTTCAGATAGGAGGTTCCAGATAAGGTCAAAAACTACATACTCAGAACTTCACCAAACGTTGCAGGGATACTTTGCATGTCAAGACACGTGGAAAAAACGTACAAAACAAAAGATTGGAGACATCAAGATTTTCGACGAATTTTTTAAGAATTTTCAAATTTTCAGATGGGAGGTTCCAGATAAGGTCAAAAACTACATACTCAGATCTTCACCAAACTTTGCAGGGATACTTTGGATGTCAAGACACGTGGAAAAAACGTACAAAACAAGAGATTGGGGTCATCAAGATTTTGGACGAATTTTTTAAGAATTTTCAAATTTTCAGATGGGAGGTTCAATATAAGGTCAAAAACTACATACTCAGATCTTCACCAAACTTTGCATGGATACATTGGATGTCAAGACACGTGGAAAAAACATACAAAACATAGGATTCGGAACATCAAGATTTTGGTCGAATTTTTTAAGAATTTTCAAATTTTCAGATAGGAGGTTCCATATAAGGTCAAAAACTACATACTCAGATCTTCACCAAACATTGCAGGAATACATTGGATGTCAAGACACGTGGAAAAAACGTACAAAACAAGAGATTGGGGTCATCAAGATTTTGCACGGATTTTTTAGGAATTTTCAAATTTTCAGATGGGAGGTTCCAGATAAGGTCAAAAACTACATACTCAGATCTTCACCAAACTTTGCAGGGATACATTGGATGTCAAGACACGTGGAAAAAACGTACAAAACAAGAGATTGGAGACATCAAGATTTTGGACGAATTTTTTAAGAATTTTCAAATTTTCAGATAGGAGGTTCCATATAAGGTCAAAAACTACATACTCAGATCTTCACCAAACTTTGCATGGATACATTATGTGTCAAGACACGTGGAAAAAACGTACAAAACAAAAGATTGGAGACATCAAGATTTTGGTCGAATTTTTTAAGAATTTTCAAATTTTCAGATGGGAGGTTCCAGATAAGGTCAAAAACTACATACTCAGATCTTCACCAAACTTTGCAGGGATACATTGGATATCAAGACACGTGGAAAAAACGTACAAAACAAGAGATTGGAGACATCAAGATTTTGGACGAATTTTTTAAGAATTTTCAAATTTTCAGATAGGAGGTTCCATATAAGATCAAAAACTACATACTCAGATCTTCACCAAACTTTGCAGGGATACATTGGATGTCAAGACACGTGGAAAAAAAGTACAAAACAAGAGATTGGGGTCATCAAGATTTTGGACGGATTTTTTAGGAATTTTCAAATTTTCAGATGGGAGGTTCCATATAAGGTCAAAAACTACATACTCAGATCTTCACCAAACTTTGCAGGGATACATTGGATGTCAAGACACGTGGAAAAAACGTACAAAACAAGAGATTGGAGACATCAAGATTTTCGACGAATTTTTTAAGAATTTTCAAATTTTCAGAAAGGATGTTCCAGATAAGGTCAAAAACGACATACTCAGATCTTCACCAAACTTTGCAGGGATACATTGGAGGTCGAGACACGTGGAAAAAACGTACAAAACAAGAGATTGGAGACATCAAGATTTTGGACGAATTTTTGAAGAATTTTCAAATTTTCTGATAGGAGGTCCCAGATAAGGTCAAAAACTACATACTCAGATCTCCACCAAACATTGCAGGGATACATTGGATGTCAAGACACGTGGAAAAAACGTACAAAACAAGAGATTGGAGACATCAAGATTTTCGACGAATTTTTGAAGAATTTTCAAATTTTCAGATAGGAGGTTCCAGATAAGGTCAAAAACTACATACTCAGATCTTCACCAAACGTTGCAGGGATACTTTGCATGTCAAGACACGTGGAAAAAACGTACAAAACAAGAGATTGGAGACATCAAGATTTTCGACGAATTTTTTAAGAATTTTCAAATTTTCAGATGGGAGGTTCCATATAAGGTCAAAAACGACATACTCAGATCTTCACCAAACTTTGCATGGATACATTGGATGTCAAGACACGTGGAAAAAACGTACAAAACAAGAGATTGGGGTCATCAAGATTTTGCACGGATTTTTTAGGAATTTTCAAATTTTCAGATAGGAGGTCCCAGATAAGGTCAAAAACTACATACTCAGATCTCCACCAAACATTGCAGGGATACATTGGATGTCAAGACACGTGGAAAAAACGTACAAAACAAGAGATTGGAGACATCAAGATTTTCGACGAATTCTTGAAGAATTTTCAAATTTTCAGATAGGAGGTTCCAGATAAGGTCAAAAACTACAGACTCAGATCTTCACCAAACATTGCAGGGATACTTTGCATATCAAGACACGTGGAAAAAACGTACAAAACAAAAGATTGGAGACATCAAGATTTTGGTCGAATTTTTTAAGAATTTTCAAATTTTCAGAAGGGAGGTTCCAGATAAGGTCAAAAACTACATACTCAGATCTTCACCAAACTTTGCAGGGATACATTGGATGTCAAGACACGTGGAAAAAACGTACAAAAAAGAGATTGGAGACATCAAGATTTTGGACGAATTTTTTAACAATTTTCAAATTTTCAGAAAGGATGTTCCAGATAAGGTCAAAAACGACATACTCAGATCTTCACCAAACTTTGCAGGGATACATTGGATATCAAGACACGTGGAAAAAACGTACAAAACAAGAGATTGGAGACATCAAGATTTTGGACGAATTTTTTAAGAATTTTCAAATTTTCAGATAGGATGTTCCAGATAAGGACAAAAACTACATACTCAGATCTTCACCAAACTTTGCAGGGATACATTGGATGTCAAGACACGTGGAAAAAACGTACAAAACAAGAGATTGGGGTCATCAAGATTTTGGACGGATTTTTTAGGAATTTTCAAATTTTCAGATGGGAGGTTCCAGATAAGGTCAAAAACTACACACTCAGATCTTCACCAAACATTGCAGGGATACATTGGATGTCAAGACACGTGGAAAAAACGTACAAAACAAGAGATTGGAGACATCAAAATTTTGGACGAATTTTTTAAGAATTTTCAAATTTTCAGATAGGAGGTTCCAGATGAGGTCAAAAACTACATACTCAGATCTTCACCAAACTTTGCAGGAATACTTTGTATGTCAAGACACGTGGAAAAAACGTACAAAACAAGAGATCGGAGACATCAAGATTTTCGACGAATTTTTTAAGAATTTTCAAATTTTCAGATGGGAGGTTCCAGATAAGGTCAAAAACGACATACTCAGATCTTCACCAAACTTTGCATGGATACATTGGATGTCAAGACACGTGGAAAAAACATACAAAACATAGGATTGGTGACATCAAGATTTTGGACGAATTTTTAAAGAATTTTCAAATTTTCAGATAGGAGGTTCCATATAAGGTCAAAAACTACATACTCAGATCTTCACCAAACTTTGCAGGGATACATTGGAGGTCGAGACACGTGGAAAAAAAGTACAAAACAAGAGATTGGGGTCATCAAGATTTTGGACGGATTTTTTAGGAATTTTCAAATTTTCAGATGGGAGGTTCCAGATAAGGTCAAAAACGACATACTCAGATCTTCACCAAACTTTGCAGGGATCCATTGGAGGTCGAGACACGTGGAAAAAACGTACAAAACAAGAGATTGGAGACATCAAGATTTTGGACGAATTTTTTAAGAATTTTCAAATTTTCAGATAGGAGGTTCCATATAAGGTCAAAAACTACATACTCAGATCTTCACCAAACTTTGCAGGGATACATTGGATGTCAAGACACGTGGAAAAAACGTACAAAACAAGAGATTGGAGACATCAAGATTTTAGACCAATTTTTTAAGAATTTTCAAATTTTCAGAAAGGATGTTCCAGATAAGGTCAAAAACGACATACTCAGATCTTCACCAAACTTTGCAGGGATCCATTGGAGGTCGAGACACGTGGAAAAAACGTACAAAACAAGAGATTGGAGACATCAAGATTTTGGACGAATTTTTGAAGAATTTTCAAATTTTCAGATAGGAGGTTCCAGATAAGTCCTAAAACTACATACTCAGATCTCCACCAAACATTGCAGGAATACATTGGATGTCAAGACACGTGGAAAAAACGTACAAAACAAGAGATTGGAGACATCAAGATTTTCGACGAATTTTTGAAGAATTTTCAAATTTTCAGATAGGAGGTTCCAGATAAGGTCAAAAACTACATACTCAGATCTTCACCAAACGTTGCAGGGATACTTTGCATGTCAAGACACGTGGAAAAAACGTACAAAACAAAAGATTGGAGACATCAAGATTTTCGACGAATTTTTTAAGAATTTTCAAATTTTCAGATGGGAGGTTCCAGATAAGGTCAAAAACGACATACTCAGATCTTCACCAAACTTCGCATGGATACATTGGATGTCAAGACAAGTGGAAAAAACGTACAAAACAAGAGATTGGAGACATCAAGATTTTGGACGAATTTTTTAAGAATTCTCAAATTTTCAGAAAGGAGGTTCCATATAAGGTCAAAAACTACATACTCAGATCTTCACCAAACTTTGCAGGGATACTTTGGATGTCAAGACACGTGGAAAAAACGTACAAAACAAGAGATTGGGGTCATCAAGATTTTGGACGAATTTTTTAAGAATTTTCAAATTTTCAGATGGGAGGTTCAATATAAGGTCAAAAACTACATACTCAGATCTTCACCAAACTTTGCATGGATACATTGGATGTCAAGACACGTGGAAAAAACATACAAAACATAGGATTCGGAACATCAAGATTTTGGTCGAATTTTTTAAGAATTTTCAAATTTTCAGATAGGAGGTTCCATATAAGGTCAAAAACTACATACTCAGATCTTCACCAAACATTGCAGGAATACATTGGATGTCAAGACACGTGGAAAAAACGTACAAAACAAGAGATTGGGGTCATCAAGATTTTGCACGGATTTTTTAGGAATTTTCAAATTTTCAGATGGGAGGTTCCAGATAAGGTCAAAAACTACATACTCAGATCTTCACCAAACTTTGCAGGGATACATTGGATGTCAAGACACGTGGAAAAAACGTACAAAACAAGAGATTGGAGACATCAAGATTTTGGACGAATTTTTTAGGAATTTTCAAATTTTCAGATAGGAGGTTCCATATAAGGTCAAAAACTACATACTCAGATCTTCACCAAACTTTGCATGGATACATTATGTGTCAAGACACGTGGAAAAAACGTACAAAACAAAAGATTGGAGACATCAAGATTTTCGTCGAATTTTTTAAGAATTTTCAAATTTTCAGATGGGAGGTTCCAGATAAGGTCAAAAACTACATACTCAGATCTTCACCAAACTTTGCAGGGATACATTGGATGTCAAGACACGTGGAAAAAACGTACAAAACAAGAGATTGGAGACATCAAGATTTTGGACGAATTTTTTAAGAATTTTTAAATTTTCAGATAGGAGGTTCCATATAAGGTCAAAAACTACATACTCAGATCTTCACCAAACTTTGCATGGATACATTATGTGTCAAGACACGTGGAAAAAACGTACAAAACAAGAGATTGGAGACATCAAGATATTGGTCGAATTTTTTAAGAATTTTCAAATTTTCAGATGGGAGGTTCCAGATAAGGTCAAAAACTACATACTCAGATCTTCACCAAACTTTGCAGGGATACATTGGATGTCAAGACACGTGGAAAAAACGTACAAAACAAGAGATAGGAGACATCAAGATTTTGGACGAATTTTTTAACAATTTTCAAATTTTCAGATGGGAGGTTCAATATAAGGTCAAAAACTACATACTCAGATCTTCACCAAACTTTGCATGGATACATTGGATGTCAAGACACGTGGAAAAAACATACAAAACATAGGATTCGGAACATCAAGATTTTGGTCGAATTTTTTAAGAATTTTCAAATTTTCAGATAGGAGGTTCCATATAAGGTCAAAAACTACATACTCAGATCTTCACCAAACATTGCAGGAATACATTGGATGTCACGACACGTGGAAAAAACGTACAAAACAAGAGATTGGGGTCATCAAGATTTTGCACGGATTTTTTAGGAATTTTCAAATTTTCAGATGGGAGGTTCCAGATAAGGTCAAAAACTACATACTCAGATCTTCACCAAACTTTGCAGGGATACATTGGATGTCAAGACACGTGGAAAAAACGTACAAAACAAGAGATTGGAGACATCAAGATTTTGGACGAATTTTTTAAGAATTTTCAAATTTTCAGATAGGAGGTTCCATATAAGGTCAAAAACTACATACTCAGATCTTCACCAAACTTTGCATGGATACATTATGTGTCAAGACACGTGGAAAAAACGTACAAAACAAAAGATTGGAGACATCAAGATTTTGGTCGAATTTTTTAAGAATTTTCAAATTTTCAGATGGGAGGTTCCAGATAAGGTCAAAAACTACATACTCAGATCTTCACCAAACTTTGCAGGGATACATTGGATATCAAGACACGTGGAAAAAACGTACAAAACAAGAGATTGGAGACATCAAGATTTTGGACGAATTTTTTAAGAATTTTCAAATTTTCAGATAGGAGGTTCCAGATAAGATCAAAAACTACATACTCAGATCTTCACCAAACTTTGCAGGGATACATTGGATGTCAAGACACGTGGAAAAAAAGTACAAAACAAGAGATTGGGGTCATCAAGATTTTGGACGGATTTTTTAGGAATTTTCAAATTTTCAGATGGGAGGTTCCATATAAGGTCAAAAACTACATACTCAGATCTTCACCAAACTTTGCAGGGATACATTGGATGTCAAGACACGTGGAAAAAACGTACAAAACAAGAGATTGGAGACATCAAGATTTTCGACGAATTTTTTAAGAATTTTCAAATTTTCAGAAAGGATGTTCCAGATAAGGTCAAAAACGACATACTCAGATCTTCACCAAACTTTGCAGGGATACATTGGAGGTCGAGACACGTGGAAAAAACGTACAAAACAAGAGATTGGAGACATCAAGATTTTGGACGAATTTTTGAAGAATTTTCAAATTTTCTGATAGGAGGTCCCAGATAAGGTCAAAAACTACATACTCAGATCTCCACCAAACATTGCAGGGATACATTGGATGTCAAGACACGTGGAAAAAACGTACAAAACAAGAGATTGGAGACATCAAGATTTTCGACGAATTTTTGAAGAATTTTCAAATTTTCAGATAGGAGGTTCCAGATAAGGTCAAAAACTACATACTCAGATCTTCACCAAACGTTGCAGGGATACTTTGCATGTCAAGACACGTGGAAAAAACGTACAAAACAAGAGATTGGAGACATCAAGATTTTCGACGAATTTTTTAAGAATTTTCAAATTTTCAGATGGGAGGTTCCAGATAAGGTCAAAAACGACATACTCAGATCTTCACCAAACTTTGCATGGATACATTGGATGTCAAGACACGTGGAAAAAACGTACAAAACAAGAGATTGGGGTCATCAAGATTTTGCACGGATTTTTTAGGAATTTTCAAATTTTCAGATAGGAGGTCCCAGATAAGGTCAAAAACTACATACTCAGATCTCCACCAAACATTGCAGGGATACATTGGATGTCAAGACACGTGGAAAAAACGTACAAAACAAGAGATTGGAGACATCAAGATTTTCGACGAATTCTTGAAGAATTTTCAAATTTTCAGATAGGAGGTTCCAGATAAGGTCAAAAACTACATACTCAGATCTTCACCAAACATTGCAGGGATACTTTGCATATCAAGACACGTGGAAAAAACGTACAAAACAAAAGATTGGAGACATCAAGATTTTGGTCGAATTTTTTAAGAATTTTCAAATTTTCAGAAGGGAGGTTCCAGATAAGGTCAAAAACTACATACTCAGATCTTCACCAAACTTTGCAGGGATACATTGGATGTCAAGACACGTGGAAAAAACGTACAAAAAAGAGATTGGAGACATCAAGATTTTGGACGAATTTTTTAACAATTTTCAAATTTTCAGAAAGGATGTTCCAGATAAGGTCAAAAACGACATACTCAGATCTTCACCAAACTTTGCAGGGATACATTGGATATCAAGACACGTGGAAAAAACGTACAAAACAAGAGATTGGAGACATCAAGATTTTGGACGAATTTTTTAAGAATTTTCAAATTTTCAGATAGGATGTTCCAGATAAGGTCAAAAACTACATACTCAGATCTTCACCAAACTTTGCAGGGATACATTGGATGTCAAGACACGTGGAAAAAACGTACAAAACAAGAGATTGGGGTCATCAAGATTTTGGACGGATTTTTTAGGAATTTTCAAATTTTCAGATGGGAGGTTCCAGATAAGGTCAAAAACTACACACTCAGATCTTCACCAAACATTGCAGGGATACATTGGATGTCAAGACACGTGGAAAAAACGTACAAAACAAGAGATTGGAGACATCAAAATTTTGGACGAATTTTTTAAGAATTTTCAAATTTTCAGATAGGAGGTTCCAGATGAGGTCAAAAACTACATACTCAGATCTTCACCAAACTTTGCAGGAATACTTTGTATGTCAAGACACGTGGAAAAAACGTACAAAACAAGAGATCGGAGACATCAAGATTTTCGACGAATTTTTTAAGAATTTTCAAATTTTCAGATGGGAGGTTCCAGATAAGGTCAAAAACGACATACTCAGATCTTCACCAAACTTTGCATGGATACATTGGATGTCAAGACACGTGGAAAAAACATACAAAACATAGGATTGGTGACATCAAGATTTTGGACGAATTTTTAAAGAATTTTCAAATTTTCAGATAGGAGGTTCCATATAAGGTCAAAAACTACATACTCAGATCTTCACCAAACTTTGCAGGGATACATTGGAGGTCGAGACACGTGGAAAAAAAGTACAAAACAAGAGATTGGTGTCATCAAGATTTTGGACGGATTTTTTAGGAATTTTCAAATTTTCAGATGGGAGGTTCCAGATAAGGTCAAAAACGACATACTCAGATCTTCACCAAACTTTGCAGGGATCCATTGGAGGTCGAGACACGTGGAAAAAACGTACAAAACAAGAGATTGGAGACATCAAGATTTTGGACGAATTTTTTAAGAATTTTCAAATTTTCAGATAGGAGGTTCCATATAAGGTCAAAAACTACATACTCAGATCTTCACCAAACTTTGCAGGGATACATTGGATGTCAAGACACGTGGAAAAAACGTACAAAACAAGAGATTGGAGACATCAAGATTTTCGACCAATTTTTTAAGAATTTTCAAATTTTCAGAAAGGATGTTCCAGATAAGGTCAAAAACGACATACTCAGATCTTCACCAAACTTTGCAGGGATCCATTGGAGGTCGAGACACGTGGAAAAAACGTACAAAACAAGAGATTGGAGACATCAAGATTTTGGACGAATTTTTGAAGAATTTTCAAATTTTCAGATAGGAGGTTCCAGATAAGTCCTAAAACTACATACTCAGATCTCCACCAAACATTGCAGGAATACATTGGATGTCAAGACACGTGGAAAAAACGTACAAAACAAGAGATTGGAGACATCAAGATTTTCGACGAATTTTTGAAGAATTTTCAAATTTTCAGATAGGAGGTTCCAGATAAGGTCAAAAACTACATACTCAGATCTTCACCAAACGTTGCAGGGATACTTTGCATGTCAAGACACGTGGAAAAAACGTACAAAACAAAAGATTGGAGACATCAAGATTTTCGACGAATTTTTTAAGAATTTTCAAATTTTCAGATGGGAGGTTCCAGATAAGGTCAAAAACGACATACTCAGATCTTCACCAAACTTCGCATGGATACATTGGATGTCAAGACAAGTGGAAAAAACGTACAAAACAAGAGATTGGAGACATCAAGATTTTGGACGAATTTTTTAAGAATTCTCAAATTTTCAGAAAGGAGGTTCCATATAAGGTCAAAAACTACATACTCAGATCTTCACCAAACTTTGCAGGGATACTTTGGATGTCAAGACACGTGGAAAAAACGTACAAAACAAGAGATTGGGGTCATCAAGATTTTGGACGAATTTTTTAAGAATTTTCAAATTTTCAGATGGGAGGTTCAATATAAGGTCAAAAACTACATACTCAGATCTTCACCAAACTTTGCATGGATACATTGGATGTCAAGACACGTGGAAAAAACATACAAAACATAGGATTCGGAACATCAAGATTTTGGTCGAATTTTTTAAGAATTTTCAAATTTTCAGATAGGAGGTTCCATATAAGGTCAAAAACTACATACTCAGATCTTCACCAAACATTGCAGGAATACATTGGATGTCAAGACACGTGGAAAAAACGTACAAAACAAGAGATTGGGGTCATCAAGATTTTGCACGGATTTTTTAGGAATTTTCAAATTTTCAGATGGGAGGTTCCAGATAAGGTCAAAAACTACATACTCAGATCTTCACCAAACTTTGCAGGGATACATTGGATGTCAAGACACGTGGAAAAAACGTACAAAACAAGAGATTGGAGACATCAAGATTTTGGACGAATTTTTTAGGAATTTTCAAATTTTCAGATAGGAGGTTCCATATAAGGTCAAAAACTACATACTCAGATCTTCACCAAACTTTGCATGGATACATTATGTGTCAAGACACGTGGAAAAAACGTACAAAACAAAAGATTGGAGACATCAAGATTTTCGTCGAATTTTTTAAGAATTTTCAAATTTTCAGATGGGAGGTTCCAGATAAGGTCAAAAACTACATACTCAGATCTTCACCAAACTTTGCAGGGATACATTGGATGTCAAGACACGTGGAAAAAACGTACAAAACAAGAGATTGGAGACATCAAGATTTTGGACGAATTTTTTAAGAATTTTTAAATTTTCAGATAGGAGGTTCCATATAAGGTCAAAAACTACAGACTCAGATCTTCACCAAACTTTGCATGGATACATTATGTGTCAAGACACGTGGAAAAAACGTACAAAACAAGAGATTGGAGACATCAAGATATTGGTCGAATTTTTTAAGAATTTTCAAATTTTCAGATGGGAGGTTCCAGATAAGGTCAAAAACTACATACTCAGATCTTCACCAAACTTTGCAGGGATACATTGGATGTCAAGACACGTGGAAAAAACGTACAAAACAAGAGATAGGAGACATCAAGATTTTGGACGAATTTTTTAACAATTTTCAAATTTTCAGAAAGGATGTTCCAGATAAGGTCAAAAACAACATACTCAGATCTTCACCAAACTTTGCAGGGATACATTGGATATCAAGACACGTGGAAAAAACGTACAAAACAAGAGATTGGAGACATCAAGATTTTGGACGAATTTTTTAAGAATTTTCAAATTTTCAGATAGGAGGTTCCAGATAAGGTCAAAAACTACATACTCAGATCTTCACCAAACTTTGCAGGGATACATTGGATGTCAAGACACGTGGGAAAAACGTACAAAACAAGAGATTGGAGACATCAAGATTTTCGACGAATTTTTTAAGAATTTTCAAATTTTCAGAAAGGATGTTCCAGATAAGGTCAAAAACGACATACTCAGATCTTCACCAAACTTTTGCAGAAATACATTGGAGGTCGAGACACGTGGAAAAAACGTACAAAACAAGAGATTGGAGACATCAAGATTTTGGACGAATTTTTGAAGAATTTTCAAATTTTTTGATAGGAGGTCCCAGATAAGGTCAAAAACTACATACTCAGATCTCCACCAAACATTGCAGGGATACATTGGATGTCAAGACACGTGGAAAAAACGTACAAAACAAGAGATTGGAGACATCAAGATTTTCGACGAATTTTTGAAGAATTTTCAAATTTTCAGATAGGAGGTTCCAGATAAGGTCAAAAACTACATACTCAGATCTTCACCAAACGTTGCAGGGATACTTTGCATGTCAAGACACGTGGAAAAAACGTACAAAACAAGAGATTGGAGACATCAAGATTTTCGACGAATTTTTTAAGAATTTTCAAATTTTCAGATGGGAGGTTCCAGATAAGGTCAAAAACGACATACTCAGATCTTCACCAAACTTTGCATGGATACATTGGATGTCAAGACACGTGGAAAAAACGTACAAAACAAGAGATTGGGGTCATCAAGATTTTGCACGGATTTTTTAGGAATTTTCAAATTTTCAGATGGGAGGTTCCAGATAAGGTCAAAAACTACATACTCAGATCTTCACCAAACTTTGCAGGGATACATTGGATGTCAAGACACGTGGAAAAAACGTACAAAACAAGAGATTGGAGACATCAAGATTTTGGACGAATTTTTTAAGAATTTTCAAATTTTCAGATAGGAGGTTCCATATAAGGTCAAAAACTACATACTCAGATCTTCACCAAACTTTGCATGGATACATTATGTGTCAAGACACGTGGAAAAAACGTACAAAACAAAAGATTGGAGACATCAAGATTTTGGTCGAATTTTTTAAGAATTTTCAAATTTTCAGATGGGAGGTTCCAGATAAGGTCAAAAACTACATACTCAGATCTTCACCAAACTTTGCAGGGATACATTGGATGTCAAGACACGTGGAAAAAACGTACAAAAAAGAGATAGGAGACATCAAGATTTTGGACGAATTTTTTAACAATTTTCAAATTTTCAGAAAGGATGTTCCAGATAAGGTCAAAAACGACATACTCAGATCTTCACCAAACTTTGCAGGGATACATTGGATATCAAGACACGTGGAAAAAACGTACAAAACAAGAGATTGGAGACATCAAGATTTTGGACGAATTTTTTAAGAATTTTCAAATTTTCAGATAGGAGGTTCCAGATAAGATCAAAAACTACATACTCAGATCTTCACCAAACTTTGCAGGGATACATTGGATGTCAAGACACGTGGAAAAAAAGTACAAAACAAGAGATTGGGGTCATCAAGATTTTGGACGGATTTTTTAGGAATTTTCAAATTTTCAGATGGGAGGTTCCATATAAGGTCAAAAACTACATACTCAGATCTTCACCAAACTTTGCAGGAATACATTGGATGTCAAGACACGTGGAAAAAACGTACAAAACAAGAGATTGGAGACATCAAGATTTTCGACGAATTTTTTAAGAATTTTCAAATTTTCAGAAAGGATGTTCCAGATAAGGTCAAAAACGACATACTCAGATCTTCACCAAACTTTGCAGGGATACATTGGAGGTCGAGACACGTGGAAAAAACGTACAAAACAAGAGATTGGAGACATCAAGATTTTGGACGAATTTTTGAAGAATTTTCAAATTTTCTGATAGGAGGTCCCAGATAAGGTCAAAAACTACATACTCAGATCTCCACCAAACATTGCAGGGATACATTGGATGTCAAGACACGTGGAAAAAACGTACAAAACAAGAGATTGGAGACATCAAGATTTTCGACGAATTTTTGAAGAATTTTCAAATTTTCAGATAGGAGGTTCCAGATAAGGTCAAAAACTACATACTCAGATCTTCACCAAACGTTGCAGGGATACTTTGCATGTCAAGACACGTGGAAAAAACGTACAAAACAAGAGATTGGAGACATCAAGATTTTGGACGAATTTTTTAAGAATTTTCAAATTTTCAGAAAGGATGTTCCAGATAAGGTCAAAAACGACATACTCAGATCTTCACCAAACTTTGCAGGGATACATTGGATGTCAAGACACGTGGAAAAAACGTACAAAACAAGAGATTGGAGACATCAAATTTTGGACGAATTTTTTAAGAATTTTCAAATTTTCAGAAAGGATGTTCCAGATAAGGTCAAAAACGACATACTCAGATCTTCACCAAACTTTGCAGGGATACATTGGAGGTCAAGACACGTGGAAAAAACGTACAAAACAAGAGATTGGAGACATCAAGATTTTCGACGAATTTTTGAAGAATTTTCAAATTTTCAGATAGGAGGTTCCAGATAAGGTCAAAAACTACATACTCAGATCTTCACCAAACGTTGCAGGGATACATTGGATGTCAAGACACGTGGAAAAAACGTACAAAACAAGAGATTGGAGACATCAAGATTTTCGACGAATTTTTGAAGAATTTTCAAATTTTCAGATAGGAGGTTCCAGATAAGGTCAAAAACTACATACTCAGATCTTCACCAAACGTTGCAGGGATACTTTGCATGTCAAGACACGTGGAAAAAACGTACAAAACAAGAGATTGGAGACATCAAGATTTTCGACGAATTTTTTAAGAATTTTCAAATTTTCAGATGGGAGGTTCCAGATAAGGTCAAAAACGACATACTCAGATCTTCACCAAACTTTGCATGGATACATTGGATGTCAAGACACGTGGAAAAAACGTACAAAACAAGAGATTGGAGACATCAAATTTTGGACGAATTTTTTAAGAATTTTCAAATTTTCAGAAAGGATGTTCCAGATAAGGTCAAAAACGACATACTCAGATCTTCACCAAACTTTGCAGGGATACATTGGAGGTCAAGACACGTGGAAAAAACGTACAAAACAAGAGATTGGAGACATCAAGATTTTCGACGAATTTTTGAAGAATTTTCAAATTTTCAGACAGGAGGTTCCAGATAAGGTCAAAAACTACATACTCAGATCTTCACCAAACGTTGCAGGGATACTTTGCATGTCAAGACACGTGGAAAAAACGTACAAAACAAGAGATTGGAGACATCAAGATTTTCGACGAATTTTTTAAGAATTTTCAAATTTTCAGATGGGGGGTTCCAGATAAGGTCAAAAACGACATACTCAGATCTTCACCAAACTTTGCATGGATACATTGGATGTCAAGACACGTGGAAAAAACGTACAAAACAAGAGATTGGAGACATCAAGACTTTGGACGAATTTTTTAAGAATTCTCAAATTTTCAGAAAGGAGGTTCCATATAAGGTCAAAAACTACAAACTCAGATCTTCACCAAACTTTGCAGGGATACATTGGATGTCAAGACACGTGGAAAAAACGTACAAAACAAGAGATTGGGGTCATCAAGATTTTGGACGAATTTTTTAAGAATTTTCAAATTTTCAGAAAGGAGGTTCCATATAAGGTCAAAAACTACATACTCAGATCTTCACCAAACTTTGCAGGGATACATTGAATGTCAAGACACGTGGAAAAAACGTACAAAACAAGAGATTGGGGTCATCAAGATTTTGGACGGATTTTTTAGGAATTTTCAAATTTTCAGATGGGAGGTTCCAGATAAGGTCAAAAACTACATACTCAGATCTTCACCAAACTTTGCAGGGATACATTGGATGTCAAGACACGTGGAAAAAACGTACAAAACAAGAGATTGGAGACATCAAGATTTTGGACGAATTTTTTAAGAATTTTTAAATTTTCAGATAGGAGGTTCCATATAAGGTCAAAAACTACATACTCAGATCTTCACCAAACTTTGCATGGATACATTATGTGTCAAGACACGTGGAAAAAACGTACAAAACAAGAGATTGGAGACATCAAGATATTGGTCGAATTTTTTAAGAATTTTCAAATTTTCAGATGGGAGGTTCCAGATAAGGTCAAAAACTACATACTCAGATCTTCACCAAACTTTGCAGGGATACATTGGATGTCAAGACACGTGGAAAAAACGTACAAAACAAGAGATAGGAGACATCAAGATTTTGGACGAATTTTTTAACAATTTTCAAATTTTCAGAAAGGATGTTCCAGATAAGGTCAAAAACGACATACTCAGATCTTCACCAAACTTTGCAGGGATACATTGGATATCAAGACACGTGGAAAAAACGTACAAAACAAGAGATTGGAGACATCAAGATTTTGGACGAATTTTTTAAGAATTTTCAAATTTTCAGATAGGAGGTTCCAGATGAGGTCAAAAACTACATACTCAGATCTTCACCAAACTTTGCAGGAATACTTTGCATGTCAAGACACGTGGAAAAAACGTACAAAACAAGAGATCGGAGACATCAAGATTTTCGACGAATTTTTTAAGAATTTTCAAATTTTCAGATGGGAGGTTCCAGATAAGGTCAAAAACGACATACTCAGATCTTCACCAAACTTTGCAGGGATCCATTGGAGGTCGAGACACGTGGAAAAAACGTACAAAACAAGAGATTGGAGACATCAAGATTTTGGACGAATTTTTTAAGAATTTTCAAATTTTCAGATAGGAGGTTCCATATAAGGTCAAAAACTACATACTCAGATCTTCACCAAACTTTGCAGGGATACATTGGATGTCAAGACACGTGGAAAAAACGTACAAAACAAGAGATTGGAGACATCAAGATTTTCGACGATTTTTTTAAGAATTTTCAAATTTTCAGAAAGGATGTTCCAGATAAGGTCAAAAACGACATACTCAGATCTTCACCAAACTTTGCAGGGATCCATTGGAGGTCGAGACACGTGGAAAAAACGTACAAAACAAGAGATTGGAGACATCAAGATTTTGGACGAATTTTTTAATAATTCTCAAATTTTCAGAAAGGAGGTTCCATATAAGGTCAAAAACTACATACTCAGATCTTCACCAAACTTTGCAGGGATACTTTGGATGTCAAGACACGTGGAAAAAACGTACAAAACAAGAGATTGGGGTCATCAAGATTTTGGACGAATTTTTTAAGAATTTTCAAATTTTCAGATGGGAGGTTCAATATAAGGTCAAAAACTACATACTCAGATCTTCACCAAACTTTGCATGGATACATTGGATGTCAAGACACGTGGAAAAAACATACAAAACATAGGATTCGGAACATCAAGATTTTGGTCGAATTTTTTAAGAATTTTCAAATTTTCAGATATGAGGTTCCATATAAGGTCAAAAACTACATACTCAGATCTTCACCAAACATTGCAGGAATACATTGGATGTCAAGACACGTGGAAAAAACGTACAAAACAAGAGATTGGGGTCATCAAGATTTTGCACGGATTTTTTAGGAATTTTCAAATTTTCAGATGGGAGGTTCCAGATAAGGTCAAAAACTACATACTCAGATCTTCACCAAACTTTGCAGGGATACATTGGATGTCAAGACACGTGGAAAAAACGTACAAAACAAGAGATTGGATACATCAAGATTTTGGACGAATTTTTTAAGAATTTTCAAATTTTCAGATAGGAGGTTCCATATAAGGTCAAAAACTACATACTCAGATCTTCACCAAACTTTGCATGGATACATTATGTGTCAAGACACGTTGAAAAAACGTACAAAACAAAAGATTGGAGACATCAAGATTTTGGTCGAATTTTTTAAGAATTTTCAAATTTTCAGATGGGAGGTTCCAGATAAGGTCAAAAACTATATACTCAGATCTTCACCAAACTTTGCAGGGATACATTGGATGTCAAGACACGTGGAAAAAACGTACAAAAAAGAGATTGGAGACATCAAGATTTTGGACGAATTTTTTAACAATTTTCAAATTTTCAGAAAGGATGTTCCAGATAAGGTCAAAAACGACATACTCAGATCTTCACCAAACTTTGCAGGGATACATTGGATATCAAGACACGTGGAAAAAACGTACAAAACAAGAGATTGGAGACATCAAGATTTTGGACGAATTTTTTAAGAATTTTCAAATTTTCAGATAGGAGGTTCCAGATAAGGTCAAAAACTACATACTCAGATCTTCACCAAACTTTGCAGGGATACATTGGATGTCAAGACACGTGGAAAAAACGTACAAAACAAGAGATTGGGGTCATCAAGATTTTGGACGGATTTTTTAGGAATTTTCAAATTTTCAGATGGGAGGTTCAATATAAGGTCAAAAACTACATACTCAGATCTTCACCAAACATTGCAGGGATACATTGGATGTCAAGACACGTGGAAAAAACGTACAAAACAAGAGATTGGAGACATCAAAATTTTGGACGAATATTTTAAGAATTTTCAAATTTTCAGATAGGAGGTTCCAGATGAGGTCAAAAACTACATACTCATCTCTTTACCAAACTTTGCAGGAATACTTTGCATATCAAGACACGTGGAAAAAACGTACAAAACAAGAGATCGGAGACATCAAGATTTTCGACAAATTTTTTAAGAATTTTCAAATTTTCAGATGGGAGGTTCCAGATAAGGTCAAAAACGACATACTCAGATCTTCACCAAACTTTGCATGGATACATTGGATGTCAAGACACGTGGAAAAAACATACAAAACATAGGATTGGTGACATCAAGATTTTGGACGAATTTTTTAAGAATTTTCAAATTTTCAGATAGGAGGTTCCATATAAGGTCAAAAACTACATACTCAGATCTTCACCAAACTTTGCAGGGATACATTGGATGTCAAGACACGTGGAAAAAACGTACAAAACAAGAGATTGGAGACATCAAGATTATGGACGAATTTTTTGAGAATTTTCAAATTTTCAGAAAGGAGGTTCCAGATAAGGTCAAAAACTACATACTCAGATCTTCACCAAACTTTGCAGGGATACATTGGATGTCAAGACACGTGGAAAAAACGTACAAAACAAGAGATTGGAGACATCAAGATTTTCGACGAATTTTTTAAGAATTTTCAAATTTTCAGAAAGGATGTTCCAGATAAGGTCAAAAACGACATACTCAGATCTTCACCAAACTTTGCAGGGATACATTGGAGGTCGAGACACGTGGAAAAAACGTACAAAACAAGAGATTGGAGACATCAAGATTTTGGACGAATTTTTGAAGAATTTTCAAATTTTCTGATAGGAGGTCCCAGATAAGGTCAAAAACTACATACTCAGATCTCCACCAAACATTGCAGGGATACATTGGATGTCAAGACACGTGGAAAAAACGTACAAAACAAGAGATTGGAGACATCAAGATTTTCGACGAATTTTTGAAGAATTTTCAAATTTTCAGATAGGAGGTTCCAGATAAGGTCAAAAACTACATACTCAGATCTTCACCAAACGTTGCAGGGATACTTTGCATGTCAAGACACGTGGAAAAAACGTACAAAACAAGAGATTGGAGACATCAAGATTTTCGACGAATTTTTTAAGAATTTTCAAATTTTCAGATGGGAGGTTCCAGATAAGGTCAAAAACGACATACTCAGATCTTCACCAAACTTTGCATGGATACATTGGATGTCAAGACACGTGGAAAAAACGTACAAAACAAGAGATTGGGGTCATCAAGATTTTGCACGGATTTTTTAAGAATTTTCAAATTTTCAGATGGGAGGTTCCAGATAAGGTCAAAAACGACATACTCAGATCTTCACCAAACTTTGCATGGATACATTGGATGTCAAGACACGTGGAAAAAACGTACAAAACAAGAGATTGGAGACATCAAGATTTTGGACGAATTTTTTAAGAATTCTCAAATTTTCAGATAGGAGGTTCCATATAAGGTCAAAAACTACATACTCAGATCTTCACCAAACTTTGCAGGGATACTTTGGATGTCAAGACACGTGGAAAAAACGTACAAAACAAGAGATTGGGGTCATCAAGATTTTGGACGAATTTTTTAAGAATTTTCAAATTTTCAGATGGGAGGTTCAATATAAGGTCAAAAACTACATACTCAGATCTTCACCAAACTTTGCATGGATACATTGGATGTCAAGACACGTGGAAAAAACATACAAAACATAGGATTCGGAACATCAAGATTTTGGTCGAATTTTTTAAGAATTTTCAAATTTTCAGATAGGAGGTTCCATATAAGGTCAAAAACTACATACCCAGATCTTCACCAAACATTGCAGGAATACATTGGATGTCAAGACACGTGGAAAAAACGTACAAAACAAGAGATTGGGGTCATCAAGATTTTGCACGGATTTTTTAGGAATTTTCAAATTTTCAGATGGGAGGTTCCAGATAAGGTCAAAAACTACATACTCAGATCTTCACCAAACTTTGCAGGGATACATTGGATGTCAAGACACGTGGAAAAAACGTACAAAACAAGAGATTGGAGACATCAAGATTTTGGACGAATTTTTTAAGAATTTTCAAATTTTCAGATAGGAGGTTCCATATAAGGTCAAAAACTACATACTCAGATCTTCACCAAACTTTGCATGGATACATTATGTGTCAAGACACGTGGAAAAAACGTACAAAACAAAAGATTGGAGACATCAAGATTTTGGTCGAATTTTTTAAGAATTTTCAAATTTTCAGATGGGAGGTTCCAGATAAGGTCAAAAACTACATACTCAGATCTTCACCAAACTTTGCAGGGATACATTGGATGTCAAGACACGTGGAAAAAACGTACAAAACAAGAGATTGGAGACATCAAGATTTTGGACGAATTTTTTAAGAATTTTTAAATTTTCAGATAGGAGGTTCCATATAAGGTCAAAAACTACATACTCAGATCTTCACCAAACTTTGCATGGATACATTATGTGTCAAGACACGTGGAAAAAACGTACAAAACAAGAGATTGGAGACATCAAGATATTGGTCGAATTTTTTAAGAATTTTCAAATTTTCAGATGGGAGGTTCCAGATAAGGTCAAAAACTACATACTCAGATCTTCACCAAACTTTGCAGGGATACATTGGATGTCAAGACACGTGGAAAAAACGTACAAAACAAGAGATAGGAGACATCAAGATTTTGGACGAATTTTTTAACAATTTTCAAATTTTCAGAAAGGATGTTCCAGATAAGGTCAAAAACAACATACTCAGATCTTCACCAAACTTTGCAGGGATACATTGGATATCAAGACACGTGGAAAAAACGTACAAAACAAGAGATTGGAGACATCAAGATTTTGGACGAATTTTTTAAGAATTTTCAAATTTTCAGATAGGAGGTTCCAGATAAGATCAAAAACTACATACTCAGATCTTCACCAAACTTTGCAGGGATACATTGGATGTCAAGACACGTGGGAAAAACGTACAAAACAAGAGATTGGAGACATCAAGATTTTCGACGAATTTTTTAAGAATTTTCAAATTTTCAGAAAGGATGTTCCAGATAAGGTCAAAAACGACATACTCAGATCTTCACCAAACTTTTGCAGGGATACATTGGAGGTCGAGACACGTGGAAAAAACGTACAAAACAAGAGATTGGAGACATCAAGATTTTGGACGAATTTTTGAAGAATTTTCAAATTTTTTGATAGGAGGTCCCAGATAAGGTCAAAAACTACATACACAGATCTCCACCAAACATTGCAGGGATACATTGGATGTCAAGACACGTGGAAAAAACGTACAAAACAAGAGATTGGAGACATCAAGATTTTCGACGAATTTTTGAAGAATTTTCAAATTTTCAGATAGGAGGTTCCAGATAAGGTCAAAAACTACATACTCAGATCTTCACCAAACGTTGCAGGGATACTTTGCATGTCAAGACACGTGGAAAAAACGTACAAAACAAGAGATTGGAGACATCAAGATTTTCGACGAATTTTTTAAGAATTTTCAAATTTTCAGATGGGAGGTTCCAGATAAGGTCAAAAACGACATACTCAGATCTTCACCAAACTTTGCATGGATACATTGGATGTCAAGACACGTGGAAAAAACGTACAAAACAAGAGATTGGAGTCATCAAGATTTTGCACGGATTTTTTAGGAATTTTCAAATTTTCAGATGGGAGGTTCCAGATAAGGTCAAAAACTACATACTCAGATCTTCACCAAACTTTGCAGGGATACATTGGATGTCAAGACACGTGGAAAAAACGTACAAAACAAGAGATTGGAGACATCAAGATTTTGGACGAATTTTTTAAGAATTTTCAAATTTTCAGATAGGAGGTTCCATATAAGGTCAAAAACTACATACTCAGATCTTCACCAAACTTTGCATGGATACATTATGTGTCAAGACACGTGGAAAAAACGTACAAAACAAAAGATTGGAGACATCAAGATTTTGGTCGAATTTTTTAAGAATTTTCAAATTTTCAGATGGGAGGTTCCAGATAAGGTCAAAAACTACATACTCAGATCTTCACCAAACTTTGCAGGGATACATTGGATGTCAAGACACGTGGAAAAAACGTACAAAAAAGAGATAGGAGACATCAAGATTTTGGACGAATTTTTTAACAATTTTCAAATTTTCAGAAAGGATGTTCCAGATAAGGTCAAAAACGACATACTCAGATCTTCACCAAACTTTGCAGGGATACATTGGATATCAAGACACGTGGAAAAAACGTACAAAACAAGAGATTGGAGACATCAAGATTTTGAACGAATTTTTTAAGAATTTTCAAATTTTCAGATAGGAGGTTCCAGATAAGATCAAAAACTACATACTCAGATCTTCACCAAACTTTGCAGGGATACATTGGATGTCAAGACACGTGGAAAAAAAGTACAAAACAAGAGATTGGGGTCATCAAGATTTTGGACGGATTTTTTAGGAATTTTCAAATTTTCAGATGGGAGGTTCCATATAAGATCAAAAACTACATACTCAGATCTTCACCAAACTTTGCAGGAATACATTGGATGTCAAGACACGTGGAAAAAACGTACAAAACAAGAGATTGGAGACATCAAGATTTTCGACGAATTTTTTAAGAATTTTCAAATTTTCAGAAAGGATGTTCCAGATAAGGTCAAAAACGACATACTCAGATCTTCACCAAACTTTGCAGGGATACATTGGAGGTCGAGACACTTGGAAAAAACGTACAAAACAAGAGATTGGAGACATCAAGATTTTGGACGAATTTTTGAAGAATTTTCAAATTTTCTGATAGGAGGTCCCAGATAAGGTCAAAAACTACATACTCAGATCTCCACCAAACATTGCAGGGATACATTGGATGTCAAGACACGTGGAAAAAACGTACAAAACAAGAGATTGGAGACATCAAGATTTTCGACGAATTTTTGAAGAATTTTCAAATTTTCAGATAGGAGGTTCCAGATAAGGTCAAAAACTACATACTCAGATCTTCACCAAACGTAGCAGGGATACTTTGCATGTCAAGACACGTGGAAAAAACGTACAAAACAAGAGATTGGAGACATCAAGATTTTGGACGAATTTTTTAAGAATTTTCAAATTTTCAGAAAGGATGTTCCAGATAAGGTCAAAAACGACATACTCAGATCTTCACCAAACTTTGCAGGGATACATTGGATGTCAAGACACGTGGAAAAAACGTACAAAACAAGAGATTGGAGACATCAAATTTTGGACGAATTTTTTAAGAATTTTCAAATTTTCAGAAAGGATGTTCCAGATAAGGTCAAAAACGACATACTCAGATCTTCACCAAACTTTGCAGGGATACATTGGAGGTCAAGACACGTGGAAAAAACGTACAAAACAAGAGATTGGAGACATCAAGATTTTCGACGAATTTTTGAAGAATTTTCAAATTTTCAGATAGGAGGTTCCAGATAAGGTCAAAAACTACATACTCAGATCTTCACCAAACGTTGCAGGGATACATTGGATGTCAAGACACGTGGAAAAAACGTACAAAACAAGAGATTGGAGACATCAAGATTTTCGACGAATTTTTGAAGAATTTTCAAATTTTCAGATAGGAGGTTCCAGATAAGGTCAAAAACTACATACTCAGATCTTCACCAAACGTTGCAGGGATACTTTGCATGTCAAGACACGTGGAAAAAACGTACAAAACAAGAGATTGGAGACATCAAGATTTTCGACGAATTTTTTAAGAATTTTCAAATTTTCAGATGGGAGGTTCCAGATAAGATCAAAAACGACATACTCAGATCTTCACCAAACTTTGCATGGATACATTGGATGTCAAGACACGTGGAAAAAACGTACAAAACAAGAGATTGGAGACATCAAATTTTGGACGAATTTTTTAAGAATTTTCAAATTTTCAGAAAGGATGTTCCAGATAAGGTCAAAAACGACATACTCAGATCTTCACCAAACTTTGCAGGGATACATTGGAGGTCAAGACACGTGGAAAAAACGTACAAAACAAGAGATTGGAGACATCAAGATTTTCGACGAATTTTTGAAGAATTTTCAAATTTTCACATAGGAGGTTCCAGATAAGGTCAAAAACTACATACTCAGATCTTCACCAAACGTTGCAGGGATACTTTGCATGTCAAGACACGTGGAAAAAACGTACAAAACAAGAGATTGGAGACATCAAGATTTTCGACGAATTTTTTAAGAATTTTCAAATTTTCAGATGGGAGGTTCCAGATAAGGTCAAAAACGACATACTCAGATCTTCACCAAACTTTGCATGGATACATTGGATGTCAAGACACGTGGAAAAAACGTACAAAACAAGAGATTGGAGACATCAAGATTTTGGACGAATTTTTTAAGAATTTTCAAATTTTCAGAAAGGAGGTTCCATATAAGGTCAAAAACTACAAACTCAGATCTTCACCAAACTTTGCAGGGATACATTGGATGTCAAGACACGTGGAAAAAACGTACAAAACAAGAGATTGGGGTCATCAAGATTTTGGACGAATTTTTTAAGAATTTTCAAATTTTCAGAAAGGAGGTTCCATATAAGGTCAAAAACTACATACTCAGATCTTCACCAAACTTTGCAGGGATACATTGAATGTCAAGACACGTGGAAAAAACGTACAAAACAAGAGATTGGGGTCATCAAGATTTTGGACGGATTTTTTAGGAATTTTCAAATTTTCAGATGGGAGGTTCCAGATAAGGTCAAAAACTACATACTCAGATCTTCACCAAACTTTGCAGGGATACATTGGATGTCAAGACACGTGGAAAAAACGTACAAAACAAGAGATTGGAGACATCAAGATTTTGGACGAATTTTTTAAGAATTTTTAAATTTTCAGATAGGAGGTTCCATATAAGGTCAAAAACTACATACTCAGATCTTCACCAAACTTTGCATGGATACATTATGTGTCAAGACACGTGGAAAAAACGTACAAAACAAGAGATTGGAGACATCAAGATATTGGTCGAATTTTTTAAGAATTTTCAAATTTTCAGATGGGAGGTTCCAGATAAGGTCAAAAACTACATACTCAGATCTTCACCAAACTTTGCAGGGATACATTGGATGTCAAGACACGTGGAAAAAACGTACAAAACAAGAGATAGGAGACATCAAGATTTTGGACGAATTTTTTAACAATTTTCAAATTTTCAGAAAGGATGTTCCAGATAAGGTCAAAAACGACATACTCAGATCTTCACCAAACTTTGCAGGGATACATTGGATATCAAGACACGTGGAAAAAACGTACAAAACAAGAGATTGGAGACATCAAGATTTTGGACGAATTTTTTAAGAATTTTCAAATTTTCAGATAGGAGGTTCCAGATGAGGTCAAAAACTACATACTCAGATCTTCACCAAACTTTGCAGGAATACTTTGCATGTCAAGACACGTGGAAAAAACGTACAAAACAAGAGATCGGAGACATCAAGATTTTCGACGAATTTTTTAAGAATTTTCAAATTTTCAGATGGGAGGTTCCAGATAAGGTCAAAAACGACATACTCAGATCTTCACCAAACTTTGCAGGGATCCATTGGAGGTCGAGACACGTGGAAAAAACGTACAAAACAAGAGATTGGAGACATCAAGATTTTGGACGAATTTTTTAAGAATTTTCAAATTTTCAGATAGGAGGTTCCATATAAGGTCAAAAACTACATACTCAGATCTTCACCAAACTTTGCAGGGATACATTGGATGTCAAGACACGTGGAAAAAACGTACAAAACAAGAGATTGGAGACATCAAGATTTTCGACGATTTTTTTAAGAATTTTCAAATTTTCAGAAAGGATGTTCCAGATAAGGTCAAAAACGACATACTCAGATCTTCACCAAACTTTGCAGGGATCCATTGGAGGTCGAGACACGTGGAAAAAACGTACAAAACAAGAGATTGGAGACATCAAGATTTTGGACGAATTTTTTAATAATTCTCAAATTTTCAGAAAGGAGGTTCCATATAAGGTCAAAAACTACATACTCAGATCTTCACCAAACTTTGCAGGGATACTTTGGATGTCAAGACACGTGGAAAAAACGTACAAAACAAGAGATTGGGGTCATCAAGATTTTGGACGAATTTTTTAAGAATTTTCAAATTTTCAGATGGGAGGTTCAATATAAGGTCAAAAACTACATACTCAGATCTTCACCAAACTTTGCATGGATACATTGGATGTCAAGACACGTGGAAAAAACATACAAAACATAGGATTCGGAACATCAAGATTTTGGTCGAATTTTTTAAGAATTTTCAAATTTTCAGATATGAGGTTCCATATAAGGTCAAAAACTACATACTCAGATCTTCACCAAACATTGCAGGAATACATTGGATGTCAAGACACGTGGAAAAAACGTACAAAACAAGAGATTGGGGTCATCAAGATTTTGCACGGATTTTTTAGGAATTTTCAAATTTTCAGATGGGAGGTTCCAGATAAGGTCAAAAACTACATACTCAGATCTTCACCAAACTTTGCAGGGATACATTGGATGTCAAGACACGTGGAAAAAACGTACAAAACAAGAGATTGGATACATCAAGATTTTGGACGAATTTTTTAAGAATTTTCAAATTTTCAGATAGGAGGTTCCATATAAGGTCAAAAACTACATACTCAGATCTTCACCAAACTTTGCATGGATACATTATGTGTCAAGACACGTTGAAAAAACGTACAAAACAAAAGATTGGAGACATCAAGATTTTGGTCGAATTTTTTAAGAATTTTCAAATTTTCAGATGGGAGGTTCCAGATAAGGTCAAAAACTATATACTCAGATCTTCACCAAACTTTGCAGGGATACATTGGATGTCAAGACACGTGGAAAAAACGTACAAAAAAGAGATTGGAGACATCAAGATTTTGGACGAATTTTTTAACAATTTTCAAATTTTCAGAAAGGATGTTCCAGATAAGGTCAAAAACGACATACTCAGATCTTCACCAAACTTTGCAG